>NC_054373.1:92541648-92853148 GCF_017654675.1 Xenopus laevis
TCACTAATGAGTAGCTATGGCCCCATCTAGGAGTGAGTGGACATAGTGTTCCCAGCGGGAATCCCACCAGCCAGGGCATAAGAGGAAAGGCTAGATCCAGATAGAGCCCAAGAGGGGTGCCTGTGAGCATTTGTGTCCCCCCTGGTAATATGCTGTTACGTGCAATGTTCTGCAAAAGGCTGGGAGATTGAGCCCTGTAAAGGCAGTGACAAATAAAGAGAACATTATTAATCTACAACTCTCTGCCTGGTGGGCTTCACTCAAGGGTTCCCCCACACAAAAGATCGATGGTATACCAAGGGTTAACAATGGGTACAGCACAGGAGATATTTACATGCTATTAACTGGAAAGAAACCAGAAATGTAAAAATCCGACAAATATATAACGTTTTTTTTAGGTAGAAGAAAAACGAATGCTTTCATATGGGTGGATAAACTAGAGAAAATAAATGCTTTATTCTAGGGAATTAAGTACAGTTACAGGGAGTTAACTATCAGTGTAATTTCCTCAAAACTTTTTTAAACTGAAGGGGAAACCATTCAGTCAGTGTATAACCTCTTGAACAGGAAATCAAATAATAAACCATCACATACATGATGTGCTTTCATATATGTGTTTTAGCTAAACCCTTCTCTACCATCCTCTTATGAAAATTTTGTTCATTTAAAATCAGTTATAGAAAATATTAAGCACTTTTCATTGGAGGATTATTTTGCATTTTAATGCAGCTGTGGGCCCTGGAAAGCTGGGGAAAGTTTTACTATACAATATTGCTATAAAAATGTAACCCTGGTGTTGCTGGACTACAGCTCCCAGCATGCATTAACCTTGATAATATGTTAAAGTCTGCTGGGATCTGTAGTCTAGCAACAGATAGGTAAAGTGTGTGAAGAATGCAGTACAGTAGGGTTTAGATTTAGGTTTAGAACCCTGGTGTTACTCCATTACAACTCAAAGCATGCTTAAAGCATTAAAATGATACATTTTTGGTATATGCTGTTTGGTAAACCACTACTGGGGCACGTTCAAAGGCACAGAGCTTCCCTGCTAAACTGCTGTGGTGTGGCAGGTACAAAGCTCAAGGTCTATCTTTTTGAGCTTTACTTCACCTATTTAAGTTCAGATTTAATTTTGCTTTCTTAAATCTCTGAGTGAAGAGATGAACATACATAAATATGTTTTTGGAAACCCACACAAGCACGGGGAGAATACATACAGTATTCTTTGCAGATAGTGCCCTGGCTGGGATTAAAGCCCAAAACCATCCAACAGTAACCAGTGTAGCACCTTGCTAACACATGGATGAGCGGATAACTCCCTCAGGAATAAAATCTAAAACAAGAGGCTCCATTTTTTTAAAGTGTGTTTATAGATACTTTTTAATTAATGACCCTGCCATTCATAGCACTTCATAACTCTGCCCCACCCTACATCTCTGAACTAATCTCTATATACTGTACTTATCCAACCACTAACTATGCACCTCTACTGACCTGCTACTCCATTCTTCTCTCATTACCTCCTCACATGCTCGCATTCAAAACTTTGCAAGGGCTGTACAGCTCATCTGGAATTCTCTCCCACGGTCTGTCCAACTTTCTCCCAACCTTTCTGAAAAGATCTCTTAAAACGCACTTCTTTAGAGAAGCCTACCCTCACTCTGCTTAACTACCAAATGCAATACCACATACAGTACTACATCTCTGACCCACTTAATTCTGATCTTGCCCACTCCCACACCTTGTGTATTCATTCTTTTCCCTTTAGATTGTAAGCTCTTTTGTGAGCTTTATGTGAGCTGTTAACTCATGCCCCAAGCAGGGCAAATGACACAGTTCTTCTCTGATTGCTGTCCTTGGTCCTGAATTGATATATTCTATAATAAAGCCCTATGTCTCATAGGCATTGAACAGCACTACCGCTTTCAGATAAACACACTTCAAAAGCAACTTCTAATTACCTTTTATCATTAAACTTACAGAATTCAGCTACTTGGCTTCATTATATCATTAAGCAAGCTGCAGCGGAATGTGGGCATATGACATTTGTACTTCAAAGCAAAAATAAAAGTTTCAGTCCTTTCATGCAAGCAAGTAGACCGCTTTTTATAGCTTAGAAAAAGCAAATAGCAGAAATGAGTAATTAGTATGTGTAGGAGTTTCCAAAGAAAAGCTAAAATGGCTTAATATGTAAGGACAAAGAGGACAGCAAAGGTGACATTACAAAATATATATATGTGTGTAAATACTGTATATCATAAGGGCTTTTATATATATATATATATATATATATATATATATATATATATATATATATATATATATATATATATATATATATATATATATTTTATATTTTTTATATAGCCTTATATTTGTCACAGGTAATAAATAGAGTTAATGACAATTTCCCTCCAAACAGTTCTGCCACATACATCATCCACCATCCCTATCTTCCCAAATGTATTCTGTATATAAAAATAATTCAGTTTGGACCTATCCTCATTTGTGAAGAGCACCGCAAGCCTACAAACGTAGGATTACGAACATCATGAGTCCATTGATTTTCTGGAGTGCCATTATATATCACAGCCAGTACACTAGCTATACTCACTTCAAGTCATTTGCATCCCTTCGCCTTGACTAAGTACAGACCTAAACTACAATATAAGGATTTTAGAGTCTTATAAAATTCTGGCTTGTGATCTCATGCAGTGATCTGGTCATGGAAGTTCAGTGGTTACCAATTGGACTGCAGTGAGAAAAAAACAATTGTATATTGTCTTAAAAGACTCAAAACATCCCTGAACTTGTAAGAATCAAGTCTGTATGTCTGTAGTTCTGGAATGTTTTTCCATTGGTCAGTGGCACTGGTAGATAATGCAACTGGCCCGGCATTATTCTGAGATGTGGAAAGGAATGCCAGACCACACCAATGCCATGTCTTGGGCTTTCATTCTTATTCCACCACCGGTAAATGTATGTCCGGGAAAAGATTTTTAAATATTAATGTTTTGTGAAGTAATACTAAACAGTACCATAAAAACAAGGTCAAATAGCATCGAAAAGATCCAAAGACTTTGTCAGACCATAGACGCATATCAGGGAACACAGCTATCCATTTTATAATTTGGTAGATAGACTTTTTTTAACCTGAGTGGAGCATTAAACATTAAGGGAAAACCATTTTCGTATGTGCAGAAATACAACTACCATTGGTGCATCAGTGTTCGCTGCAGCACCCCATATTTAGTCACCCAAATTTTGATCAAAATACTTTTCTTAAATACCAGCCGCTCTAAGATAGTATGGACTCAGGCATGCGTCAAGTTCCATAGTTCCAAATCTCCTTGAATTATTATATTGTGCATTGACCTGGTCAGCAAACAGTGTCATCTAGAAAATCACAAATGGGCATGTGCCCATATAAAAAGGTATACCCTATTTTAATGACAATAAAATATTCACAATTAGTTTACTGGCCTGTTTTTGGGTGCAGTTTGTGCAGCCATGAAAATTCTTATATAAATCTGTTCCTTAGTGGTATCATTTATACACCGTGAGGTATGGCTTTCTATAACTACATAGATGGCGCACAGTTAGGTTATGTAGATGAAGCAGACATGAAGCTGACAGGGTATGCAGTACTTGATAAATGGGAAGATCAGCCGAATGTTATGGGTTGAGCCTTTGTCTGGCTGTGATGCACTTGAAAAGACAATTCTGATCGGTCATTTCTTCTGATTATACTTTTTCTACTTAAGATTTTATGTCATTCTAGAATTGAAAAACCTATTAACAAACAGTCAATATGATGTCTCAATTTGCTGACTTCTAGTGTTTCCAATTATTTTATAGTTATTGGTCAGCTTAACAGCTCAGAATATAATGTATTAGTATCTCCCATCCCAAATCATAAGACAAGCAATGAATATTAATACACTGCAAAATCTGTTACGTTTTCTTCCCTTAGCTGGGCCTTAACGAAAATTGCCTCATTTAATTTTCTTGCCTCCTTGCCGAACAACTGAATGGGAATTATTTATATGTTAAGGATTGGATTTATTAATGGATGCTGTTCTTCAACTTAATAAATATAAAACTACAATATCTTAAATCCCTTGGTGTGAAGAATAACTGTTATATGGCCAAGCAATTCTGCATTTGAAGCTTAGCTGAACAGTTAGAATATCACTCCATATACAAGACCTGATCAATACATTATTGGGAACAAAATAGATATTGATTGGATTGGTCGCTGATGCCTTGACTTGGTCAGTGATCAAGGGCAAACTAATAAAAACTTTTTCTATTATGTCAAATAGAGCAAAAGGAAGACAAACAAGGGTATATTGCTATATATATATATATATCTCTAATTCCTGCTGATTCATCTTTAATACTCCTTGCTTTCTACAACTCACCATTCAAATCAGCTGCAAAACTTTGTATTACCATTGCCAATTTTTCAATTGTGGGGTATGTCTAATTCCTGCTAATTCAGCTTTACTACTCCTTGCTTTCTGCAACTCACCATTCAAATCAGCTGCACAACTTTGTATTACCATTGTCAATTATTCAATTGTGGGGTATGTGTTAAATATTATATTGGTTTAAGTTTGTCTAGCAATTTTCCTACTTGCTTAAGTGAAGGGTTGGTGTGTCCATTTATTGCTACATCTGGCTCAGTCTCATTAATTGTTTAATTACTGATGTTCTGTAAGATAACCAAACTCTCCCATGTGACCCCCTTGCTGTATATCAGGACATTCACTTTAAGGGAAGCATGGCAGGGGTGAGCATGGTAGAAGAGCTATGGCAGAATTAAAGGAACAGTAACACCAACAAATGTAAGTGTTTTAAAGTAACGAAAATATCATGTAGTGTTGCCCTGCACTGGTAAATCTGATCTGTTTGCTTCAGAAACACTATACACTATAGTTCATATTAACAAGCTGCTGTGGAGCAATGACAGAAATTGAAAAACAACTTTATGGTACAGGTTAACGAATGGATAACAGATAACACCATTAGACAGACAGAGCTTATTTGCTATCTACTGTGTAACTTGAGCCTTTTCTCCTTTGAATGGCTGCCCCCATTGCTACACAGCAGCTTATTTATATAAACAATAGTAGTGTTTCTTAATCAAACACAGCAGTTTTACCAGTGCAGGGCAACACTGTATTATATTTTCATTACTTTAAAACACTTTTATTTTTTGACGTTACTGTTCCTTTAACAAAATTTGTCCATAAATTGAAAGTACAGAAAGTTTAAGTACAACGTATAGAGTTAGACAGAGTTAGACAGCAGTTGGACCAGAGTTGGACTGGAAACTCCCAGCAAATATTGGACACCTCATCAAGACAACATCACTACTCATCATTACTTCTATAAACAAGATACGATGGATTATACCATTTAACTCAATCTAAGCACACTGTCTTGTACTGTTAAATCTCTTATCCCCTCTACACACATTAAACAATACAATGCACGCACTGTCAAATCTAGGTCACACCTTGTCTGACTTTCACTATTACTGTTACTTGCAGCTGGGGACATCTCCCTCAAACCCTGGTCCCACTCACCTATTCCTCCCCTCACCTATTCCCACTCTTAAGCATTTGACAAAGTTTCTTGTCTCTAAAACTTTACGCACTTCTAATCCTGCCAACCTTATTCACATAAAGCCAGCACCCTCTCTGCCTTTCTCGTGTGCCCTCTGGAATGCACGGTCAATCTGCAATAAACTCACAGCAGTGCATGATCTCTTTATATCCAAATCCCTTCACCTTCTGGCTATCACTGAAACACGGATCTCTCCCACAGGCACTGATTCACCTGTTGCCCTCTGCTATGGAGGCTTCTCACTTAGTCACACTCTTAGTCACACCAGATGGCTGTCATGGCGGTGGGGTAGGATTTCTTCTCTCCCTCAAATGTAGGTTTCAAAATCTAACCACACCAACTTCTCTATCCTTCACTTCTTTTGAAGTCCACAGCATACGTTTGTTTTCTCCAATCTCTCTTAGTGTTGCTGTCATATATCGCCCCCCTGGTCCCTATTCTACTTTCTTGGATCACTTTACTGCTTGGCTTCCATACTTTCTCTGCAGTGAGACACCTGCTATCATTTTAGGTTACTTCAACATTCCCATTGACAACCCTGCTTCTCCTGCCACCTCTAAACTCCTCTCTCTCTAACAACTTCTCTCAGTGGACAGACTCACCTCTCCACATCGAGGGCCATGCTCTTAATTTTATATTCTGCCACTATCTGACCATCACCTACTCTCCTTTCAGATAACACTTTCACCTGCACTATCACAACCACCTCTCTCTACCCACACGTACAGAAACATTACCGCTTTTGGTCCACAACAATCATCAACAGTATCAGCACAATCCATCTCTCATATTAACAATCTTTCTTGTCCCAATATGGCAGCTTCTCTCTACAACAATGCTCTTTCAACAGCTCTTAACTCCCTTGCTCCTTCTAGCACCCATCACAGCCGACTAGCTAAAACCCAACCCTGGCACACTAGTGTAACTCAGTACCTTTAGAAGATGTAGTAGATCAGCTGAACGATGGTGGAGAAAGTCACGAACTGATCTTGACTTCATCCACTTCAAATTCATGCTCTCCTGCTACAATCGAGCTCTATTATTAGCTAAAGAACCATCCTTCTCTTCTTTAATCTCCACTCTGTCCTCTTAAGCGCAGCGACTGTTTGCCATATTTAACTCACTCCTATGCCCCCCTCAACCCCCTCCACCCATTAATGTAACTGCCCAAGATCTTGCTCATTTCTTTAATGAAAATCGAACTCATTAGATGGAGCATACCATCTGACAACAATCTCAGACTAACCTGCAGTCCACTCACATCCACTTTGCACTCCTTCACCCCTGCAACATTAGATGAAGTTAGCAAACTTCTAGCCTGCTCAATACCCACAACCTGCTCCCTTGATCCCATACCCTCTCGCCTCCTTTATCCAATCTCTCTCCTGCACTTACCCACATATTTAACCTTTTAGTCTCTACTGGTACTTTTCCATCCTTATACAAACAAGCACTAACCACTCCTATCCTCAAAAAACTTTCCCTTGATTCGGCTCTCCAGCTAACTATCATCCGGTTTCCCTTCTTCCATTCTCATCCAAATTACTAGAAAGGCTTGTTTACAAATTCCTAATCCAGCATCTCACAACTCCCTTCTCGACCCCCTGCAATCTGGCTTCCGCTCAACACACTCAACTGAAACTGCACTCACCAAAGTAACCCAGATCTTCTACTGGCAAAGACTAAAGGTCTTCTAGATCTCTCTGCAGCCTTTGACACAGTTGACCACACACTCCTCCTAGACATTCTATACTCAGCTGGAATTCATGACACTGCTCTTTCATGGTTTACATCTTATCTGTCTGACCGTTCCTTTAAAGTTGCCTTCTCTAACTCTACTTCTACTACGTTCCTTCTCTCTGTTGGAGTGCCTCACGGCTCTGTTTTAGGCCCTTTGCTGTTCTCGCTCTATACAACTTCACTAGGAAAATGTATTCGATCGTTTGGACTTCAGTTTCACCTTTATGATGATGACACCCAACTCTACTTGTCCACTGCTGATCTTTCTAATTCTGTCCTTTCCCAAGTTACAGACTCTCTGCTGTCTCCTCCAGGATGTCACAGTGCCACCTGAAACTGAACCATTCAAAAACAAAACTAATTATATTTCCTCCAAGATCTTCCCCTGCCCCTGAGATACCACTCACAGTAAACAACACCACTTTTTATTCCACCACACAGGCACTCTGCCTAGAAGTAATCCTAGACTAGCATCTGTATTTTTTCACCACACATTTAAACTCTTGCAAAACCTTTGTGCAACATTGCCCAAATACGACCATATCTCAGTACAGAATCAACTAAAACACTGATTCAGTCACTCATCATCTCCCGCTTTGATTACTACAACCTACTCCTCGAAGGTATTCCAACAAGTCACCTTTCACAACTCCAATCTGTACTAAATGCGGCTGCTAGACTCATTAATCTATCTCACCGCTCAACATCAGCTGCTCCCATATGCATGTCCCTTTACTGGCTCCCAATCTCCTCTAGAATCAAATTCAAATTACTCAATCATTACTGTATCAAAAATCACAAAATTGTTTCTAAAATCCTAATGTCTCAATTGTACCCTAACCTTTACTTTGTAAACTCTAATTTGTAGGGCCCTCTAATCCTATTTGACTCTGTAACCCTTGTTTGTTATCCACCATTTATTCCCCGTTTGTTATAACTAAGGTAAAACACTGCGTATCTTGTCGGCGCTATATGTATATATAAATGATGATGATGATGATATTGCCAGTTTAAGCCAACCACAAAGGTGCGAATCTAAGAATCTAAGCCCTCTGTTGGTGCAAAACAGGTTGCAGTAATGACATTGTCCTTCAGTCAAATAAGTTGTTAATGACACATGGTATATTGGTTTGGCATTGACACGAACAGTTAATTTTGGAGGGGGGTCAAGCAAAGGGCTATTATTGGATTATAGGTTTTAGGTCAGTGTAATAAAATGTTAATTCTAGTGATTACTCTTAATTCTAACTGCAAAGCATGAAATGTGAGTGTGACTCATTAGTAATATTGTTAATATGGATTATAATTAGGATCCCTTAAGTAAGAGGTCAGAGCAGTATATTGCTAATGAGTTATCTTCATACTTTATGCTGTGTCAATTGGTTTCCCTACGGTAAGGATTGTTATATTATCATAAAGAGATGTATGAGTATGACGGCTGAGTTTTTTTGTACCAGCTACATTTGAAACTAAGCCTTATAAACTATTTAATGTGTGCTAAACTGAACAAGTGCGAAATTTGGTGTCTTTAATTGCTTTAATTGACTTAAGAGGGGAAAAAATCCTAAGAAACAGTTTTACAGTTCAGCAAATCATTAAAGACTAGTACAGGACAAGAAGAGATAAAACGTTGTAAGACAATAAATTAAATAAGAAAACTAAGACTGACACAGACAGGAAGGAACTGCAAACTGGAATTTCAGCTCTTCTAGCACACTAGGGTCGTGGACCCCCCTTGAAAGGTGAGCTTGGGGGCAGGGGGCAGCAGTTCAAAAAGCCGGCAGGAGGGTATAAGACTCGCCCCTGGTTAGGGCAGGTAGTAAAGACAGGGCTGTTCTGCACCTTCTGATGCAGTGCTCTCCACCTAAATATTCCTTGATGAAGTTTATGATTGCTCCCCTATTTAATTTTGTATATATATAATTTTACCTTAGTAGCTAGTCATGCACTGGTTAATCCTTACTCGTGGTATCCCCTAATCTGATTGTACCCAGCCTGCAGAGGAGTGAAAAGAGATTCTTTTCCATTGGGTCAGACAGAAATGAGTTATTTCTATGCCCCTTAAATGTTATACCCTTTAAAGCAAAATAATTAAGTTTAACAAAGCATGAACATTTCCATTTAAGATGGTAATTGTACATATCAAGTATAAAGTATAAAACAATTCAACAACAATTAAGAATATGAGCTTAGAATATGTTTAGTCATTGTTAATAGCCTACTAATTAACTCTATTTGCATGGGCTTGTCCTATCTTATAGAAGCTATCTACTTGTTGCCTGTTCAGGCTGCCTGCTCCTCCTGATTCATGCATCTTGCTCTGATCCTGCTGCATGACTTCTTTACCCTCGAGTCACAATTAGAAATATTAATTGCTGCCGGATTCTGTGCCAATAGCAACCTCTCTGCTAAATTGTACTGGGTTTCAGCTGAGAGCTCTAAAAAGCATTTAGGGCAGCTGGTAACTCCTGAGGTTCCAAAGAGACAGCAACTTGTTGCTCAAAGTATCACCTGCTGTTAATTTTGTTGTTTCCTGGCTTCAACACATAATGCAGGCTGTTTACAAATTCACATACATACTTATCCTTTTATGTCACAGATTTGTCTGTGTCTGTATTATTTGTGGCTCTTAGGGTAGAACTCCACAAGTGTTTTTCGTCAGATCGATGCCCGCCAGCAAAATGCATTTAACTTGTCGGATGGAGATGCAGGCATCAAGATTGGACTGAATGAAAAGTCGCAGGTAAAAACTACATAACATCCAACGCAACATGAATGCCGGATGTGGATGCAGAAAGCAGAGTCTTCATCCGTATAGTTGTTACCTCTGACTTTTCATTCAGTCCAATTATATCTTGATGCGTGCGACTCCATCCGACGTGTTGCGTGCGTTTTGTCGGCGGGCGTCGATCCCACGAAAAACGCTTGTGGAGTTCTACCCTTAGTATGGGCCAGGTTCATTAAGACAAGGTGAAGTCACCAAAAGAAAGGATTTGTCCTGACTGACAGGTTATCTGTACCTTGGTGGAGTGAAAAGATTATTTTTAGCCAATTTGTGAATTTCAGTCTTACATATTATTTACCAGAAAGGTCATGGAAAAATGTCATTAGCCCTGATGGGGACACAAATAGCAAGTCTATGGATGTTGTGGTGTTCAGTTTAGAAAGCAGGGGCACTGTTGCCATGAGGTCAGTTGAGAAACTCGCCTCAGGTAGCAGCAACCCACAGGTTATATGTGGTGGCAAAAAACTCCTGGTCAAAATTAAGAGTCAAAATTTTGATCTTTAAATCAGAATTTCAGCTCTTCTATTGCAAAGAGTGTTAATGTGTTCTCTGCACTAGTAATGCGAGGGGTGGGGGTGGAATCGGCTTGGCCGCCTCAGGACAGCACTGAGGCTTGAAACACCCCTGTTAGCACTGGCAATCTCTAGCAGCCACAGTGTTGCTGGTGAAAAATTATTTGCAATGGAAAAGACTCTAGGAGTCAACTATGGCCTCTAAGGCAGTGTGCATAAACAGAAGCAATGTGCCTATTTCTTGCACTTTGTACACTGCTTCTTTAAGAATTGTGGTGCCACAACGGCAAGTGGTAAGGGTGGGGCTGACCTGTGCATTCTTAGTGTGCAGAGTGCAGTATTCCCAGGGGTGCAAGTGCTTCTATACACACAATAAAAATAACAAACCTTACTGTATTTAAGGGAGTGTGCTCACCCATCCATAAAGCTAATTTTACTTTGCTCCAAAATTAAATTGTTCTTAGTAAACAATATAGCAGTCATTATGATCTCTGAGACAGTGTTCAAAATGCAAAAGATGTGTCCCCTGACACTGCGGTTTGCACCAGATTCTTTTTATCTGGCCTGACAGCCAGGCCGGAGGAAGAAGTGCTTGCTAAATAAGCACTAAGGGGAACTTCCATAAATAAATTGCCACAGGTCTCTGTGCTCCAAAACGCAGGACAGAGACCTGTGGCTTGTTGTCTGCACCTCCTGCTGGATTTTTTTTTATTCACAGCCAGATTGGGGACAGAAATGCTAGATATATTTACATTTATCTGTAAAAGTTTTACATAGCAAATTGTTGTGTCATTGCTATTAAAGGAGGACAAAATGGAGTAACCTGGTTGTCCATTTGAATCATTTTCATCAGATGGGTTTATCAATGTACCATGGATAGCCTAACTGCAACATTTCTCAGGTTCAAAATCAAATTTATATAATAGTTGATCCACTATTAATTGGTGTTTGTCTGGGGTCTTTATCTGTAAGGCGTCCTCGGCGCGTCCAAGATGGCGGCGCCCAGAAGAGGCCATGCGGGCGTCAGACGCCAGCGTGACACTGGCGTATTTACGTTGGCGTCCAAAACATGCAGACGCTGGCGCACGTCCTGTGACGTCATCTAGCACGTTTGGCGCGAAAATCCACCTATTTAAGGTCTCCAGAAGGTTCTCTCAGCGCCCAAGTATAGGTTCTTCTATCTAGAGTTCCTGGGTGTTTTCTAAATATTGATTCTGGATTCTCTACCTTTGCCTGAAACCTCGACCTTGATTCTTCACTGCCTGGACCAAACTTTGCCTGAAACCTCGACCACGATATCTTGTTGCCTGGACCGACCTTTGCCTGAACTGACGATTCTTCTGCCTAATCCATTGTACCGCGAACTGTGTTGCCTATTTGCTTCCTCCTTGGTCCACACTCCAAATTGTGCCTTCGGACCCTGACAGTATACTCGGGCCATGGACCCTTCTGAGGAAGCTCCGCCTCCTCCGGATTTCGGAAGAGCATTCCTTGGACTGGCTACACGTATGGAATCCTACGAAGCTCAGCAGGTCCATTTTGGTCAAGCGCTGGAGGCCATCTTAGAGAAATTATCTATTAGTCCTCCAGCTGCCGCAGCAGCTCCTCTTTCGGTGGTCGGCATTTCTTCTTCTCATGCTTCAGAGCCTAAGGTTCCAGCTCCTCCACTCTACCATGGATATCCACAGTCCTGTCGTGGGTTTGTCAACCAATGCCAAATCCAGTTTGAGCTCCAGCCTTCGCAATATCCTTCTGAGAGGGCTAAAGTGGGGTTTGTGATTACTCGTCTCCAAGGGAAGGCTTTGGAGTGGGCGTCCCCCTTGTGGGAGAAGAACTCTCCCCTTACTCACGATGTCGAGTTGTTTCTCCAGTCTTTTCGCAAGGTCTTTGATGCACCCGGCCGGGTGTCCACCGCTGCTTCCCGTTTGCTGCAGATTCGCCAAGGGAGTCGCAGCGTCAGCAAGTATGTCATAGACTTTCGCACTTTAGCCACAGAGACAAATTGGAATAATGATTCCTACCATGCGTTTTTTTACCAGGGTCTCTCTACTCGCCTAAAGGACGACCTGGTATCCCGGGATCTTCCGGAGCAATTGGAAGACCTCATCGCTCTTGCCATCAAAGTTGATACCAGGATGCGTGAACATATGTCCGATAGAGAGAGAGAGAGAAGCAAGAAATTTCTTCCTCCCCTGGCTCCCCGATTCCAGAGACTGTTCCTTCCTACTACCCCTGTTACCGCTCCAACTCCTGCTTCTTCTGAGGAGCCCATGCAGATCGAGGGAGCCCACTTATCCGAGGAGGAAAGGTTACGCAGACGTACTGCCGGCTTATGTCTCTACTGCGGTGGCAAGGCTCACTTTGCCTTTAATTGTCCTATGAAGCAGGGAAACTTTCGCACCTAGGTAAGTTTGGGGAGACTCACCTGGGCGGAATTGATCCTTTCCCTCATCAACCTTCTCGTCGCTTTTTGCTTCTACTACAGCTTCAATTTTCGGCTAAGCAAATTTCGACGCAAGCATTTCTGGATTCTGGGGCTGCAGGAAACTTCCTGGACAAGGCGTTTGCTGTTCGGCACAACATTCCTCTACTTCCTTTGACGGCTCCTCTTCGAGTCCTGGCGATTGATGACAGACCATTATCTACAGCCTTCATCTCACATGCCACACCAGAACTTTCCGTTATGATTGGGGCACTGCATGTGGAGAGACTTTCTTTTCTTATTATAAATTGCCCTTCTACACCTGTAGTCCTGGGCTTACCCTGGCCCCAACTCCACAATCCCCTCATTGATTGGTCTGCAAATCAGATCTCCCAGTGGAGTCCATATTGTCAACTAAAGTGTTTGCCCCATAATGCAGTCTTGAAATTGTCTTGTTCTTCAATAAATCTTCATTCTTTACCTCAGGCATATCAGGACTTTGGTGATGTCTTTTGTAAAAAGTCGGCAGAAATCCTACCCCCACACCGATCCTACGACTGCCCCATTGATCTTCTTCCCGGCACCATGCCTCCTCAAGGTAGAACTTACTCTCTTTCCCCTTCGGAGACTAAAGCCATGAAGGAATACGTACAAGAAAATCTCCAGCGTGGATTTATACGCCCTTCTTCTTCTCCGGCTGGGGCGGGGTTTTTCTTCGTAGAGAAAAAAGATGGTAGCCTTCGACCTTGTATCGACTACCGAGGCCTTAACAAGATTACCGCCAAGAATCGCTACCCTTTACCCCTCATATCAGAACTTTTTGACCAACTCAAAGGAGCTTGTATTTTTACCAAGTTGGATCTCAGAGGGGCATACAATTTGATCCGAATCCGGGATGGTGACGAATGGAAGACTGCGTTTAATACTCGGGATGGTCATTGCGAGTACCTGGTCATGCCAGACTCTGGACTCTGCAACGCGCCCGCAGTCTTCCAGGAGTTCGTCAACGATATTTTCAGGGATCTGCTGGTGCTGTATGTAGTCATTTACCTGGACGATATTCTTATTTTCTCGAAACATCTTGATGAGCATAGAATCCATGTTCAGGAGGTTCTATCTCGCCTAAGGAAGAATGCCTTGTTTGCCAAGTTGGAAAAATGTTCTTTTAAGACTCCTAAAATTTCATTTTTGGGCTATATAATTTCTTCTGAAGGCTTTGAGATGGACCCAGCCAAGATTTCTGCTATTCAAGAATGGCCTTTACCCACTAGTATCAAAGCTATACAGAGATTCATTGGCTTTGCCAATTATTATAGACAATTCATTAAAGGATTTTCGTCTAGGATCTCTCCAATTTTGGCTCTCATCCGTAAAGGTGGAAGACCCCATGTATGGACTTCTCAAGCCAAAGAAGCTTTTGAATCCCTGAAAAGTTCCTTCTCCTCGGCCTCTGTCCTAAGACATACAGACCCCCTTCTACCTTTCTTCATAGAAGTCGATGCCTATGACATAGGTGCTGGAGCCGTACTCTCTCAAAGACAACTCTGTGATGGGAAACTTCATCCATGTGCTTTCTTTTCTAAAAAAAAAATTCTCCTCCAGAACGCAATTATGACGTTGGCAATCGTAAACTTCTAACGGTCAAGTTAGCATTAGAAGAATGGAGGCATCTTATTGAAGGTTCCGCAGTTCCTGTGACCATTTTTACAGACCTAAGAACTTAACCCCAAACCCTTAACCTCTTAAACCCTTAAACGTCTGAACCAAAGACAGGCATGTTGGTCCTTGTTCTTTTCACGTTTTAATTTTGTCATTACTTTCCGACCTGGTTCTAGAAACAAAAAAGCGGATGCCTTATCCAGAAGCTTTTCTCCTGTGGACTCTTCTTTGAAGGACGAAGAACCGATTATTCCGTCGGCAAAGATCGTGGCTGCTTGTTTCTTCATCAATCACACAGTTCCAAGCAGGCTGGCCATCCTGGAATCAAGAAGACTACTGAGTTATTATCCCGTCTTGTTTGGTGGCCATCCCTTCGGAAAGACGTTAAAGAATTTGTTTCTTCCTGTGCCACTTGTGCCGCATCTAAAACCTGTCACATCTCCCCCAAGGGATTACTTTTACCACTACCCATTCCTTCCCGACCTTGGACACATTTGGCCATGGACTTTATTGTGGATCTTCCTCCCTCCCGTGGTTGTACAGTCATTTGGGTGGTAATTGACAGGTTCAGCAAAATGGCTCACTTCATCCCTCTCCGTAAATTACCTTCTGCTTTGGAACTTTCTAATTTTTTTATTCAACACATTTTTCGCCTTCATGGTTTTCCTTTGGAAATTGTGTCTGACAGAGGTTCACAGTTCATTTCCAAGTTTTGGAGGTCTTTATGCAAATCTCTCAATATTTCATTACATTTTTCCTCTGCCTATTATCCTCAGTCCAACGGAGCTTCTGAACGTGTCAACCAAGCTCTTGAACAATTCCTAAGATGCCATATTTCCTTGTGCCAAGATGATTGGGCTGATTTACTTCCCTGGGCCGAATTTGCTCACAGTAATTCTCTTCATGCCTCTTCAGACAGATCTCCTTTTTTTTGTGTTTATGGGCAACACCCTTTCGCTTTCCCTCAAGATGTACTCCTCTCCAATGTACCAGCTGCCAACGACCAAGTTTCCCATATGTCACAAGGGTCAACCTTGAGAAGAGTTCTTCCAGTCAAAAGTTTTTTGCCGATAAGAATTGTGGTTCTCTACTAAGAACATTTGTCTTAAAATTCCTTCTGCTAAATTAGGTCCCAAATTCATTGGCCCTTTCATAACTAACTCATAAACCCTGTGGCCGTTCGTCTCCAGTTGACCCCAGAGATGAAGATTCCGAATGTCTTTCATGTTTCTCTTCTCAAGCCGGCTGCTGTTGGTCATGTTTCTTCTACGCCAGTTCCTGTATCCGTTGATGGTCATCAGGAGTTTGAAGTGGAGAAAATTTTGGATTTTCGGGTGTCCAGGGGCTCTCTTCAGTATTTGGTGGAATCGAGGGGGTTCGGCCCTGAAGAATGTTCCTGGGTCAAACATTTAGACATTCATGCTCCTCTTCTAATTCGGAGATTTCATAGAAGATTTCCTCTGAAACCCAGCCTTGGTGGTCTGGAGGCCCCATGTGGAGGAGGGGGTACTGTAAGGCGTCCTCGGTGCGTCCAAGATGGCGGCGCCCAGAAGAGGCCATGCGGCCATCAGACGCCAGCGTGATACTGGCGTCTTCGCGCAGCGTATGTACGCTGGCGTTTTTATGCTTGCTGCCTGGACCGACCTTTGCCTGAACTGATAATTCTTCTGCCTAATCCATTGTACCGTGAACTGTGTTTGCCTATTTGCTTCCTCCTTGGTCCGCACTCCAAATTGTGCCTTCGGGCCCTGACATTATCTACCAGATGGTAGGGTGGGTTATACTTGGGTGATCCTACTACTAATCCTGCTGGTCTATTGATCACCTCGGTGAATAAACAATTCAGCTTTTCAAGGTCCGATCAATAGGTTGATGTGATCACTCAAATACAAATCGCCCAATTCAGTATGTCCATTAGAAAAAATGCAAAATACACCGCTTGGTGCTATTCAGTACAGGCAGAAGAGTGGGCAACATACAAGGTGGAATAGTTGGAACACCAAGTTGAAAAAATAAGAAATGTACTACAAGAATGTCAAACCATTGTACAATGTATATCCTAAACCCAGGCTCAGGCTATATCAGGGTGGTATTCAAAACTGCAGGAAAGATGAGGGTAAAGCCACCAACCAAGAAACTGGGTTAATATGACAAGTATGTTATTTATTTAAAGAGCAACTTATAATATTACTATAAATTATAGCAATGTTTACCACAAAAACTACAACAGGAATGTGTATCAAGTACATTTAAACCAGCTGAATTCAGATTTCAAGAAATGGAGCATAATGCTTCTAACAAAATATTCAACATGCTTCATGAGTGGATATAGTCAATGGGATGAAAGCATTTTTCATTTTCAAAAGAAGTGCAAAATAACATGTTGTGCACATTGATGCCAAGAGGTGGCAGGTCAGTTGAGAATGTAATGAGCAAAACAGAGCATATCCACCAAGTAACTCCTCGGAACAGGGGTTAAAGAGTAATATGATAGGAAAATACTAAATTGCTTGGGATGAATTTCTGTCTATACATTGTGGGAAATTTAATAGGGCCTTGCGTTTTATAGCAGAGGAACAGGCAGAGTAATCTACTGTAAATTGTGTATTTTAAATGCTTCTTATAACACTACAGTAAAAGGCATTTCAGGAGTGTGGAAATTGCTATTAGTTGTGACTGGAAATATTATTTTCTTCTAGTCCGGGTTTTAGACAGTGGAACCATAAATGTGAGGGTAATTATTCCAGGGCCTTAGTTTGGATTCCTTTCCTACTGCCAATGATCTGGATGGTAAAAAATGTCAAGCAGCTCTTTCTATGCAAATTTTTCATAGAGCTCTATGAATTCCAAGTATGAATTTTCCATGTGCATATCGGGCTTTGGAATTGCATTTCCACTGAAGCACAATGTCCTACGTGCACCCGAGAGGCAGAGGAATGAAAGAAGGATCCTTGCTGCTTGGGTTGCATTGCTTATAGCAGAAACAATGGTAAGGGCTAAAAAAATGTAGGAGAATTTTTCTTTGTTAGAGTCTAACAGACTTTCACATGTGTTTATCTCTAACCTTTGCTCTTCTAAATGCATTCCTATCTATACATATTAAAGGGTTTGTTCCCTTTTAAATTAACTTTTAGTATGGCGTAGTGATATTTTGAGACAATGTGCCATTTGTTTTCATTGTTTATTATTTGTGGCGTTTTAATTCTTTAGCTTTTTATTCAGCAGCTCTACAAATTCAGCAATTTAGTTGCTAGGGAGCAAAGTAACCTAGCAACCTTGCATTGATATGAATAAGAGACTGGAAGCTGATTAGGACAGAGCCTTAGAGAGCATTTGTTTTTTTTAGATGGAGTCAGTGACCCCCCCATTTTAAATCTGGTAAGAGTCAGAAGAAGAAGGCAAAAAAATGAAGGCCAATTAAAAAGTTGCTTAGAATTAGCCATTCTATAACATACTAAAAGTTAACTTAAAGGTGAACTACTTCTTTAAGTAGTCTGTCAGAATATACCATATGAACATGTATCCAATGAATTTTAAAAGTGATCATTTGGTGTATTTTTTAATGGTATAAATATGTGTCTTTAAAGGGGAACTGCACCCTAACAAATAATTCCAAATACTATTTTATCATTTTAGTCAAGAAAATAAACTTTACTTATATTGTATAAAATATTTAAATCTTAAATTAAATATTTAAAAGCTCAGAATCTTGTTTTTTGCACCAGAATGGGGGACCTGATGTCCATCCCCAAGCACAGGCTACACAATTAGATGGTGAGGAGGGAGGGGGAATGTGAGGAGAGCAGTGACATCTAGGAAGTGCTGAATGGAAAGTGAAAGTAATTGCCTGTCCTCTATAGAGGAGGGGCAGGCAATATATTATTGACAGCTGAGGTTTTTAAATGAGTTTACAACATATATGGATGCTTTAATAAAAAAATAATTACAATTTCATGTTTATTTGAAAAGGACTTTTATTATACAGCTTTTATGTCTGGGTGACAGGTCCACTTTAAGATGTATTTTGGATCAGCAATCTCTTAAATACGAACTGGCAGTGCAGAGCTTTCTCTATTTAACATGCATGCTGTATCATGTGTTATTCACATTGTGCATGTACCAGACACGGAAGCAGATTTTACATTGCATCTCAAACTGGCACTAGAGCTGCCATTCTGACACTCACAGAAGAACTATGTGTTCAGCAAGCCCAGGGCATACTCAGGGTACATCATAAACTGAAAATGTGCTTGTATTTCTACAAATGGAGTGTCTCTACTATCTTCAAACTCCTTCCTAAGAAAACATTTGATGGGAAATCAATTCTAAATTCACGTGTGCTTATACCACATAAAAATGATCTCACCTACATTTCCTGGGCAAATTAAAACAGCAATCTATCTGTCCCCAATTACATTTAAAAATGCTGACATTTGTTTTTTCTGTGTTATTCAACAGAAAAGGTCATGCAGTAGGCAGTATTGCACTGACATTTACCCAAGGTTCCACAATGGGCTGTGAGAAAATGATTTTCCCAGTTCAGAATGGATATAGTGTATATGCATTGTGTATATGCAGTGTTGCCATTTTACTGTAAGTGATTGTTTTATTGGCAAAGAATATTATTTTTATCATTTGACAAAATTCATATTTGAAATGGTATAAAACTCGTGAATTCTGCGAATTTCCCAAAAATGAGTTGGTGTCATTATTATTCTTCTGTTTTTTAAAGAGTGATGGCTTACATATTTACAGTAAATAAAGTGGGAAATGTAATAAAATTCGCAAAGAGCAAAACTTTGTAAATAAAAATTCTCCTGTTGCAATGTAATATTCTTTGTTAGGCTTTTATTGCATTGCAAATCTTAATTGCGCATTGTGAAACATTAACACCTGCTCTGGAGTTTCGTTAAATATTTTGTCGCAAAAAATAGTTTGCCACTGCACAATTTTATTACATACACTGTGAACGTTTGCAAAAGCAGTTTGGTACAATTTCGTGAGAAGGTCGTTGAGGTCTTAATCTGTCAAAAATGGCTCAAACATGGATGCTAATGGGTGCAAGCGTCTTTTTTTGCGATAACAAAGCATATTACATTCCCCCTTAAATTTCTCGTTTAAATAGGGCAACAAAACTGTGACCTCTGTATGCTAGCAAAACCCTCTAAGATTAATGGGGCCAGTAGTTGCTTCTGTAATGTGGTACAAAAACCAATGTTTTAGCTGAATATTTAAAATGGAAAACTGGTCCAGAGTCTCGCATATGAACACTGGAAAACCTTTACTCACAGTCACTTACATGGCTTTTGCAGTTTCAGTGGTTCGCACAAGTTCCAGTAATAATATCATCAAACCGGCACAAGGATTACCAGACTGCTTGGTCCCCTCCTTCTGTCTATCTTCCTTCCTCCTCTCTTCAGGTGGCTCTGCAGCGCACAGGTATCTGCCACAGAAGACAGCTTACATTAGGGGTACCTCTCTGCGGCAACAGTACCTAACTCCCTGTACACTGGGTTCCTGATTACTGAGGTACCGCCGGGGGACTGGCTACTACCTTACTCCTCATTGGAACCTCAGCTGCTTGACTGGCTTGCCTACTAACTTAACTTCTTGGCTTGCCTTGGTACCAATCTGATGCGGCAGAACTCAAGCTCCCTGGCTTTATTCGATATTGCCTTCTTCACAGCAGCCAAAGAGAAAGTGGCAACCTGCTCTCCCCATATACAGACAAACTAGTGAATTATCCCTCTCAGGTGCCACAGAGGAGAACCTCCTCTAGAACCAATACAAGAGGATTCCCTACTTAGCAATACTATCTAATGACTGAAATAACAATTACAACTATTAACATAAAATACTTTCTATATTATAACTACCCCTTACACTCTGCTCATCTATTTCTTGACTTTGGGTTTATAGATGCTATTGGACTACAACTCCCCTCTTGTTTTAAGCCTTAGCTTGCATATAGGTTGAAGAATGCTTGGATTTAAAGTACAAAATCATCTGGGAACAAATTATAAGAAACTGTTATTTATTCCATAGGGAAGCAGAGTGTTGTATATCTTCAGCACCCAAGGTCGATATATCGTATTCACTGCCCCACAACCACAGAAACCTCAGGCAGTGCCAGCAGCCCAATGGAGGGAGCCAGTAGAATTAAGCTGTCAATTTGAATAATTAACGCTAATGTCTTTTAATGGCTCTTTTTATGCATTTCTTCCCTATACTCTTCACATATTATTATGTGTCTGAGCAGAGAGACAACTCAAGAAAAGTATGCTGGGAAAGCAAATTAATGCTTTCTGAGCCTGGATTTTAACTATTTGTGTGCCATGCTAATTTTCAGTTGAGGGCATTTTAATATAAGATACAATCAAAGCTGAAATTAAGTCATAACCATCAGTCTTTTCACAACTGAAGAGGTGTGAATCTTTTGCAGTTTTTCAAGCTTATCCAATCATATTGGATTACTATCTTAAAACAAAAACCTGTTTTATGAAATTTCACCCATAAAAAATAATTGTAGGCTCTCCTCAACATCCAGTAGCTGATGGTGTTTGCAGTCACCTCCAGAATATGTCTTTGTGAATTTTTATGTGATGTGAAAAAAAAGTAAATAAAAAGCATAAAAGATTGTAGAAGTGGACATATTTGTCTAGTTCTGTTAATAGAAAACACAAGGTTGTAATTTGTGATACATGCTATTTTCTGCCTTGGTACAAGGAAAGTGTTACTGTGCAATACTGTTAAAGGGGTGGTTCGCCTTTAAGTTAACTTTTATTATGTCATAGAATGGCTAATTCTAAGCAACCTTTTAATTGGCCTTTATTTTTATTACTTTTTGAATTATTTGTCTTCTTCTGATGATGATTTCGAGGTACCTGGAAATATAGATGTGGCTGGGTGGGATGCCACCCTTAAAAATTTGCCACCCTAGGCCCGGGCCTTTTTTAAATACCCCCAAATGTCCCTTTTTCACAATACAATGGCCTAACTCCTCCGGAACTCAAGTTTTTACCTCTAGAAACCAAGGCTGGTAAACATCTACAGTGTGTTACTGACATCTTTGTGAATGTGTGAGTCATGTGTTACTTATATCATTCTCAAAGCTGCTTTTAGCTGCTTGTGAATGCCCAAACTGCTTTGGCAGGGGCGAGTGGCATAGAAGGTCAAGCCACTCACTAGTAGGTTGAGAATCTTCTAGGTCGAACAGCAGAACGCTGCTGGGTTTATTTTAACACTACATGATATCCATTGTAGTTTTGTCTAGGGCTAAGACAGGGAATGGGGGACTGGGCATCTATGAGAAGATTTAACTGGCCAAAACATTATCAATATGTTTTTTTTAAAGGCTTTATTTGAACATTTAAACAATAAAAAGCAAGTAATTTCATTACATATCCCAGAGAACAGATTGGTGAAGTAGTAGAGTATATAGGTCATAGGAGCATAAATTCAGGGTCAAGATAAAGTAACATTCACTGTTTGTTTAGCAACATATTTATCTAAGTGTGACTTTTGGGGTTTACGATCTCTGGTACATTATATGTAGTTGTCTTCCCATGTTTGCCAAATACTTTTGGGGGCAGCCTCTGGACCAGTATGTAAGTTTAATAAGAGGCAGTACTGTTGCTACTATTTCCCTCCATTCCTTAAAGGAGAAGAAAAGCTACTGAGGCATTTTATTGCCAATAGATTAGCTGTAATAGTGCAAGCTAGAATGCTATATTTATTCTGTAGAATATTTTACCATACCTGAGTAAAAAGTTCTAGAAACTCTCTGTTTGTTTAGGATAGGAGCTGCAGTAATAATGTGGTGTGACATCACTTCCTGCATGAGTCTCTCCCTGCTCTGGGCTCAGATTACAGTAGAGAAGGGAGGGGTGGGGGGAGAGGAGCAAACTGAGCATGCTCTTGCCCAGGGCAATGAGGTTTAAGATGAAGGCAGGAAGTCTGATACAGAAGAGCATATGTACACAATAGAAGGAAAGAAATGCTGTGTTTCTTTTGACAGGGGACTCAGAGCAACATTACTTTGGGGGTTTACTGGTATATTTAGATGGACCTTTCTGATAAGGCTTACTTAGTTTTAACCTTTCCTTCTCCTTTAAGTGTTGGTGATGTGTTAGCCACTTTCTGACAGTTTTCGTGCGTAGTATAGGTGTGTGCAAAACATTGTTCTTCGATTGTTACGGGGGACAATATCATCAATAATTCCCATCAGAAAAACCTCAGGGGAAATAACTTGGGGGAAATCGAGACTGGAGTGTAATTCCTGCAAAAATGATCATTATGTTTTTTTATTCTATTTACACAGCTTTGCAAACATATTCAAAGCACCATTCCATTAAGCGCCATTCATTCCGCACCATTAAAGTTTGGAGGTACTGTACCAAGGGTACACCGTTTGTAAACAGCATCACTTCTTCAATTCTTTAATCGTTGCTATTGATATATCATGCCGGGTCACGTAATCGGAAGCAAGCAGGGCTGCAAACTAATTGAGATTTGTTACGTATTGTGAGTGTATTTGATATTGCTAGTTTTTCATTTGATCTGATATCTGTGGTCCTACTTTAAACCGTCAAGGCATTGGAGTGATATCCTTTTCAAAACATATCTAATCCCCATGTCCTATACAGGTATAGAATCTATTATCAAGAATGCATGGGACCTGGAGTTTTCAAGGGTAAGGGGTCTTTTTTGTTATTTGGTTCTAAAGTAGTTCTAAAAGCAAAATATTTTAATTGTGATTTGTCTTCTACATGAACTCTGCACATATTTTGCAGTATGCAGCTATTAAAAATTCTCAAACTTTTTAAAAGTATTATTTAAGGATTCTTTAAGAAAGCTTTTTTAAGTATATTAAAGCATATATAGTTAACATG
The DNA here is from genome assembly GCF_017654675.1 of Xenopus laevis. Classification (NCBI taxonomy): domain Eukaryota; kingdom Metazoa; phylum Chordata; class Amphibia; order Anura; family Pipidae; genus Xenopus; species Xenopus laevis. The sequence goes on from NC_054373.1 coordinate 92,565,292, forward strand.
AAGGCCTCTTTATATTTTGTTTGCATATATCCCCAGTAAAGTTAGATGGGCACCAGCTGTATCTTTCTACTGCTTGTCCCGGTTACTAATAATTGATAATGTTAATGCAGACATACGTTTATTATGTTTACCATGCATATTCTGTGGACAAGCCTTCATTAACATTATCAGAGGAATTATCAGTTCTACTACTAGAGTAGCAGAGGCATCTACAACCTCCTGTAAGTGCTTTATTTTTGGGCTGGGCCTGGGAAGGATGGCATTCTTCACTATGTAGACATACTGTATTCAGTATTATTCCTAGGAGGAGTTATCAGTAAACTACAGTTTTTTTAAAGAAATATATTATGTTCCCTATCTGTGATTCTAAAATCTAAATGGTACATGTTACATATTATTTCTATTATATAGGGGTCAAGCTATGATACAAGGTGTTAGTTTTCATGATTCAATGATTACAATAGAGGGGAATTTCAGAAAGATCTAACTTGGTTATTCAAGGACTTAATAATAATAATGTACCATGCACTTTCTATAAAGACCAGTAAAGTCTGGTGTGGTGCTACTAAATTTACTTCCCCTTGTAGTGCTTTTGAGTGTTCTGTTGCCTGGTATTTTGTAGTTTAAGATGTAGAAGACAAAAGGGCTCATTTATATCTACAGACTCAGTGGGCAAGTAATTATTTTCCTTGCAGAGATATACATCTAAAACCACTTTCAGTACTTGCGTCAAAATGCGTTTGAAGCTAAAACCAAAAGATAATTGTCCAGGTAAAAGTCTTGTTACCTGAAATCATTTAGGTACTCCAAATGGTATTAGGCAGCATCTGTTGACTTCATCGTAGTTGGTTAGGGATATAAACAGGCCAGCTAGCTGAGCTACTGAGGCTTCACTGACAAGACAGGAATTGATTAGCACCTAACTGGTATTTTGCAGGCCTGGTCATTGGCCAATAAAAACTATGCAATACAAATATTATTAATTTGGAAAAATTATAAAAATATAGTAAGGCTGTTTTTTCCCCCTGGAAAGATGGCAACCCTAGTAGTACTCAAGGCAGTGCAATCAGCGACACAGTTTCAGGGTAAAAAAAAGGTTAGGTAGACCAGATACCTGTGTGAGTAAAGGAGAGTATAGCGAAGTTGGACAGAAGATAATCAAAAGATTGGTGAATAAAATCGGATCCTGGGTTAATCTGTGTGAGTCTCCAGTTTATTAATCCCTAGGTATCCTGTCAAAGATTTTCCCTGAAATGGTGGTGTACACCAAAGGCAAAATATAATAAAAGCTACAAAAACAGATATTATTCCCCTGGTAAAAACCACATTACATGGCTTCTAGTTTATTTCATTGTATAGAGCTGTTGTACACTTTATTATGTACACATTCCTGTGCAATAATATTTTTTTTGACTCTGAAGTGTGGTGTTTATACAAATGGCCTGCGGGTGTCACTGTGCACAGGACTTGCATACACAGAACTTTCTGTACAGCTTGAAAGTGAATGTTACTGTTGTGTAATGCCTGCATGACTCTGATAATAAAGCACCGTTATACTCTCCTCATCCTCGGCTACCCAAAACATAACAAATGGCGACAAGGATGGCTCTTCTACCTCTGCAGCAGCCTGCAGCTTTTCTTCCACAACCTGGTGAGCCTACCATACCTTTTACTGCTTGGATCAGTATGTTTGAAAATTACATTATTACTGCTGACCAAGGGGAGATTTCTGCTGCTAAAAAGCGTGCTTTACTTATTCACTGCCTGGGACAGAGGGACAGCTTATATTCTATACATTACCATTACCTGATGATACTTATGAAACTGCTCTTACTGCTATAAAGAACTTTTTTTGCCAAAAGTAAATGTGGTTGCTGAAAGATATAAATTGCGCCAACGTGGACAATGTAATGGCGAATCCACAGAACAATTTTGAGAGAGCTGGTTGTCACCTGTGAGTTTGGGAATCTAACAGATGAAATGCTAAGAGACCGTAGATATAGCATTTATGTTGCTTATGTATAGTGTGACATGTACATACATGCCTTGCTACAAGACCAGTCCTGACTAAGACCAGAAAAAGGGAGCAATGGGACATTCTGTAACACAGTCATTTTAAGGGTCCTGCACAATTAAAAGCACTATGAAGCCCTTAGCACTGAGAGGATCTGGCAAGCATAATATTATTTTGGGGATTATTTAATCATAAAAACAGTCCAAAATACCCATCATACCCATCATATTTTAATAATAGGAGGAACCTATACAACTAATAGGCAGGTTTGATGGTCCATGTTTCTGCTAGAATTCTTGATTTCTGGTGAATTCAGTATAATTGCTCATCTGAGCAATATTCACTAATACTTGAATGCGTGAATGCTATGCAAAAACTGAAAATGGAAAGCTTTGATACTGGACAATACACCATATTGGATAAACACCGGTGATGTTCATCTCCCTAATTAAAGGAAAACTATAACCCCAAAATTAATACTTAAAGGAGAAGGAAAGCTACGGAGGCATTTTATTGCCAATAGATTAGCCACAATAGTGCAAGCTAGAATGCTATATTTATTCTGTAGAATGTATAACCATACCTGAGTAAAAAGCTCTAGAAATTCTCTGTTTGTTTAGGATAGGAGCTGCAGTATTAATGTGGTGTGACATCACTTCCTGCCTGAGTCTCTCTCTGCTCTGGGCTCAGATTACAGTAGAGAAGGGAGGGGGGGGGGAAGAGGAGCAAACTGAGCATGCTCTTGCCCAGGGCAATGATGTTTAAGCTGAAGGCAGGAAGTCTGATGTGTACACAATAGAAGGAAAGAAATGCTGTGTTTCTTTTGACAGGGGACTCAGAGCAGCATTACTTTGGGGGTTTACTAGTATATTTAGGTGGACCTTTCTGATAAGGCTAACTTAGTTTTAACCTTTCCTTCTCCTTTAAGCAACAGTTTATATCATATTAAGTGGCATATTAAAGAATCTTACCAAACTGGAATATATATTTAAGTAAATATTGCCCTTTTACATCTCTTGCCTTGAACCACCATTTCGTGATGGTCTCTGTGCTGCCTCAGAGATCACCTGACCAGAAATACTACAACTCTAACTGTAACAGGAAGAAGTGTTGAAGCAAAAGACACAACTCTATCTATTAATTGGCTCATGTGACCTAACAAGTATAGTTTGTTTGGTTTGTTTGTGCACAGTGAATCGTACGATCTCAGGGGGCGGCCCTTATTTTTTAAAATGGCAATTTTCTATTTATGATTACCCAATGGCCCATACTACTAGAAAAAGTATATTATTATGAAAATGGTTTATTTACATGAAGCAGGGTTTTACATATGAGCTGTTTTAATCAAAATATTTTTATAGAGACCTACATTGTTTGGGGGGTATAGTTTTCCTTTAATAGATATGACCCATGTTGTCACCAATATAGAGTGCATTTCATGTAGTATATAAAGACTAGCTTGCTTGTTACTATTTAAGGTTAGAACAGCCCAGCGTTCTGTACAGTCAGGCACTGTTATGTGAGAAACCATTCCCTCAGGGGCTGCTGGGAAACAGCTTTCCCTTGACACCATGCACATAGAGTTTAACTGTAACGAACTTGTCATATCATAGATTAGTGTAGTAGGATTTCAACATTATATTATTTGTTTTATTTTAGAATGTTAACATTTTATAAATTAACGCGGTCAAAATAATGATTATGCAAGCCAAATGTTTACTCAATGCATATGTTTATGCGCATGACTGGAGATCATTTGAATATGAATCTATTAAAATATTCATATGTACACACTAAAACATTTTGCATAACATGTCTTCAGGGAAATATTCACACACACGCATTTTTCATTTTATATTTGATGTACAAATAGCCGGTGTGTTGGTAAAAATGAAATGATGTTTGAGAATGGTCTTTAACTATATAGGTCGACTGATCATTAGAAATTACAGGGTTTTTTTAAATGGAAAGAGATATTTATATAAATATATTTACTATGTGTAAAAAAAAGTAGCTGGAAGATGGAGGAGACTTTGAAAATTAAATTGAAACCTGTGATAGTAGAGAAAGAAAGCAGGACCACAGTGCCATCTAGTGTTAATGAGTGCAGAAAGCAACCACTATTTACTAGTACTTACTTGTACTTACCAGAACAGGTATGGGATCTGTTATCCAGAAACCTTATTATCTCTAAAGCTTCAAATTACAGGAAGGCTGTCTCCCATAGTCTCCATTTCAATCAAAACAATTCAAATTTTTTAAAATGATTTTCTGTTGCTTTGTAATAATAAAAACAGTACCTTGTACTTGATCCCAACTAAAATATAATTAATCGTTATTGGAGGGAAAAAAATCCTGTTGGGTTTAATTAATGTTTAAATTATTTTTTTAGTAGAGTTAAAGTATGGAGATTCCTATGGAAAGACCCCTTATCTGGAATTCCCCAGATCTCAAAAGTTGTGGATAACAGGTCCCATAACTGTATTTTCTTCCTGAAAACTAACTAAATCCTAGATTTGGTGCATCCCTAGTTGTGATGGTGGGCACTGTAAACTGGAGCACTCCTGATATGTACAGTATAATAAAAGCACAGAACGAAGAGTATACCTACCAATATGCCTTTAAATTTAGTTTTAATAATGAAGGCACTGTAGATTGTTGTGCTGTCCATAGAAGCAAGGCCATTATCGTTTTCTGAGACACTTTGTGAAATCATCACATCATTCTATTTCTCGATGACTACTTTTGTGGAATTTCAGTTACTGGAGACCACTTGAGGTGAAAGACAAAATTTATATGACATAAGCTCTGAGGATTCTGAACTCACAAAGAGTCAGAACAATGAACAAAGAAATCCCAGAGTTTTTATAGACTTGTAAAAAGGGGATTACCTGTGGGAGAGCATAGTGATCAAAACAAATAATCACTTGTTTAGAAATTGGCTCACATATATGAATGTTTTCATGAGTGGTCAGTGTTACATTTGTCAGTATTGCTGTGTACTTCAGGTTTGCTTTACAACATATCTATAAATTCATTCAAATTCTACATTTAAGCTTTCTGTGCCCAGTGTAATATTGCACATTGGAGAGATCATAGGAGCCATTTACACTCTGTACATATAGGGGCACATTTACTAAGGGTCGAATATCGAATTCGACCCTCAAAGTAAAATCCTTCGAATTCGAAGGATTTACCGCAAATCCTACAATCGAACGAAGTAAAAATTGTTCGATTGAATGATGAAATCCTTCGAATCGAACGATTCGAAGGATTTTAATTGATCGATCGAAGGATTTTTCTTCGATAAAAAAAACCCCTTAGAAAACTGATGGGGAAGGTCCCCATAGGCTAACATTGTACCTCGGTAGGTTTAAACTGCCGAAGTATGTAGTCAAAGTTTTTTTAAAGAGACAGTACTTCGACTATCGAATAGTCGAACGATTTTTAGTTCGAATCGAAGTCGTAATCGAAATTCGTAGTAGCTTATTCGATGGTTGAAGTACCCAAAAAAATACTTCAAAATTCTTTTTTACTTTGAATCCTTCACTCGAGCTTAGTAAATGTGCCCCATAGTGTGCAAAGGACTTATGCACCGAATCCACTATATTGGGATTTTGACAGAATACTGAATCTTTCATGAAGGATTCGGCCCAATACTGAACTAAATCCTAATCTGCATTGGCAAATTAGAACAAGGAAGAACTACAAGAACTGTGCAAGCAGTACATGGAGAAAACAATCACTAATTCCTTGTCTGTGTGATGAAAAGTCCAATGATTTTAAGGATTATGTTTGGCCAGGCATTTTTTGATTTGACCAAATCTGAATGCTGCTGAAAAAGGAGAAATCCTGGCCGAATCCCAAACTAGTAACATCAGCTTAATTCAGATGCGTATGAAGGCTACATCGGTGGGTGTGCAATTCTAATGCATTTCATGCCCTAGGATTGGGCACGTCATCATCTGGGTAGCAGTAAACTTTTCCATATTAATACTCACAAGGGAACTGATGGTTACTCCAGTTTCTCTCTGGATAATTGTTTCCAGCATTATTTAGTGATTAAAATAACACTGAAAATATTAAACCAATTCCATACCTCCCAACTGTCCCGTTTTTAGAGGGACAGTCCCCCTTTTGACAGCTCAACCCACAGTCCCTCATTTGTACTGGAAAATCCAGTTTTTCTCTGCACTGAACAGCCAGAAAAAGAAACAATGTTTCTAACTTAATTGGCTTTTGACAGAGAGCCCAGAACAGCCACAGCAGCTGATAAGATACTTTTATAACAATTTACTGTAACAATATAAGATAACAGGTCCCTTGGGAGAAGTTAGACTCACAGCTTAAAGGGCAATTCACCTTCATTGGCAAAACTGTAATAACAAAAAAAACACAGAAATATGATCAAATTTTCATAACCTGCCAAATTTTGTAAAATGAACATGGTAATTAGGGGATGTGGTCACAAAACGGGCATGGTCAAAAAATTGCGCAGCAACTTTTTTGTCCCTCTTTTTATTTCCAGAATGTTGGGAGGTATGTAATTCGCCCAGTGGTCAAAATGTTAGAAACTGAATGTTTGTTTGGTGACTTTATTAATCGGTTCACTGATTTACCACTAGATGTCAGTACAGTATACTAGAAAACATTCTGCTTGCCAATGCTTTTAACCATGGTAAGACTTGTTTGACATATGATTGTAATTGTGAGCTAAAAGTACTAAAAAGTAGTGGGGGTTGTACAGTTGTATTGCACAATACAAACAATATGCAAACAACTACCATCCCTACAAACTGGATTCTCAGTGTGGAGTGTCAAAACTACTTCTAAAAGACATAGTTAAATAGTTAAATTGGGTTGAAAAAAGACAAAGTACATCAAGTTCAACCCCTCCAAATGAAAACCCAGTACCCACACACACTCCTCCCTACTTTCACACAAATTCTATATACCCATACCTATACTAACTATAGAGTTTAGTATCACAATAGCCTTTGATATTCTGTCTGTCCAAAAAATCATCCAAGCCATTCTTAAAGGCATTAACTTAATCAGCCATTACAACATCACCCGGCAGTGCATTCCACAACCTCACTGTCTTTACTGTGAAGTACCCCCTACGTTGCGTCAAATTAAAGTTCTTTTCTTCTAGTCTAAAGGGGTGTCCTCTGGTACGGTGATCCACTTTATGGTTAAAAAAGTCCCCTGCTATTTGTCTATAATGTCCTCTAATGTACTTGTAAAGTGTAATCATGTCCCCTCGCAAGCGCCTTTTTTCCAGAGAAAACAACCCTAACCTTGACAGTCTACCCTCATAATTTAAGTCTTTCATCCCTCTAACCAGTTTAGTTGCACGTCTCTGCACTCACTCCAGCTCATTTATATCCCTCTTAAGGACTGGAGTCCAAAACTGCACTGCATACTCGAGATGAGGCCTTACCAGGGACCTATAAAGAGGCATAATTATGTTTTCATCCCTTGAGTTAATGTCCTTTTTTATGCAAGACAGAACTTTATTTGCTTTAGTAGCCACAGAATGACACTGCCAAGAATTCGACAACTTGTTATCTACAAAAACCCCTAGATCCTTCTCATTTAAGGAAACTCCCAACACACCATTTAGTGTATAACTTGCATTTATATTATTTTTGCCAAAGTGCATAACCTTGCATTTATCAACATTGCACCTCATTTTCCAGTTTGCTGCCCAGTTTTCCAATTTAGACAAATCACTCTGCAAAGTGGCAGCATCCTGCATGGAACATATAGTTCTGCACAATTTAGTATCATCTGCAAAAATAGAAACAGTACTTTCAATGCCCACCTCCAGGTCATTAATAAACAAGTTGGAAAGCAAGGGACCTAGTATAGCGCCCTGCGGTACGCCACTAACACTGGTCCAATTAGAAAATGTTCCATTTACCAACACTCTTGTAGTCTATCTTTTAGCCAGTTCTCGATCCAGGTACAAATACTATGTTCCAGGCCAACATTCCTTAATTTAATCAGTAACCTTTTGTGTGGCACTGTATCAAATGCTTTAACAAAGTCTAAGTAAATCACATCCACTGCCATCCCAGAATCGAGGTCCCTGCTTCCTTTCTCATAAAAAGAAATTAAGTTAGTCTGGCAAGATCTATTACGCATAAAACCATGCTGGCACACACTCATAGTATTATGATTTACTATAAAGTCCAGTATCTTATCCTTTATCAACCCTTCAAAAAGCTTTACTACCATGGACTTCAGACTAACTGACCTATAGTTTTGAGGCTGAGAACGGGATCCTTTTTTGAACAGAGGCACCACATTAGTAATTCGCCAGTCTCTCAGCACCATGCCAGACCTCAATGAATCCTGAAAAATTGAGTAAAGAGGTTTGGCAATCACAGAGCTAAGCTCGCTAAGTACCCTGGGATGAATACCATCTGGTCCCAGACCTTTGTTTATTTTAAAATGTTCTAGTCTCTTTTGAATTTCCTCATGTGTGATTGGGGACTATTAAGAAGGAAACCTCCATTAACTGGTTCCTCATTTGTGTAGACAGATGAAAAATATGAATTCAGAATCTGTGCTTATTTTTTTGTTTTCAGCTGACCCCTTCTGATACTAAATTTCCCACCCCTTCCTGCTTCATTTTTTTACTATTAACATATTTAAAAAATAATTTTGGATTCTTTTTACTGCTTGCTGCAATATCCTTTTTCATATCAATTTTAGCTTGAGTTATAGCTTCTTTACATGATTTATTGGCCTTCTTGTACCTTATAAATGATTCGGCTGTCCCAGCTAACTTGAAAGCCTTAAAGGGGTTGTTCACCTTTGAGATAACATACTCTAGCAGCCAAACTTGAAAGAAGACAAATCACATTCAGCCTTTTTCTTAGCTAAATTACTGGATCAGTTAAGACTCAGCCTAGCTACAAGTAAAAGACTTCAAATAGTCTATGGCATTAGAATACTGATATGCAAAGCCTTAGGTTTACAAAATAACTCATTTGCGATCCTTCTAGACATCCATTAGTACAAAAAGTAACGGTCAAAATTTTGTGATGGTTCTTGCATCTATATGCCCTCCTCTATACTTGCACCAATCACTGATTTTCCGACTACACAGCCTTTGATTTATTCAGCACTGAGCATAAGTTGCAACATATGACTAATTTATGAAGTATCAGACACAAGCAGCACCATGTGAAAATTTTATACCACAGGCAATGATTCTGGAATGCTGGGTAGGAACAGTGAGTTGTGGGTAAAAATGTCCCAGTACAGTAGTAGCTGTTTTTACTTTTTTTTTTACTATATATGTATGTTTACTGAGTATGCATATTTTTTATGTTCATTAACCTTTTGTTTGCCATGCTGTATGTGCTGGCAGGCAAAGGCATAATATGCCACAAACGCACTATGTAAGTTCTTTTGCAGAAGAGACTTTGCTAAAGTATTTGATACAGTGCCACACAGAATGTTACTGTTTAAATTAAGGAATGTTGGCCTGGAACATAGTATTTGTACCTGGATAGAGAACTGGCTAAAAGATAGACTACAAAGAGTGGTGGTAAATTGAACATTTTCTAATTGGACCAGTGTTATTAGTGGAATACAGCATGGCCCTGTACTAGGTCCTTTGCTTTCCAACTTGTTTATTAATGACTTGGAGGTGGGCATTGAAAGAACTGTTTCTGTATTTGCAGATGATACTAAATTGTGCAGAACTATAGGTTCCATGCAGGATGCTGCCACTTTGCAGAGTGATTTGTCTAAGTTGGAAAACTGGGCAGCAAACTGGAAAATGAGGTTCAATGTTGATAAATGCAAGGTTATGGCAAAAATAATATAAATGCAAGTTATACACTAAATGGCAGTGTGTTGGGAGTTTCTATAAATGAGAAGGATCACAGGGTTTTTGTAGATAACAAGTTGTCTAATTCTGGGCAGTGTCATTCTGTGGCTACTAAAGCCAATAAAGTTCTGTCTTGCAAAAAAAAGGGCATTAACTCAAGGGATGAAAACATAATTATTTCTTGTTATAGGCCCTTCTAAAGCAGTGCAGTTTTGGACTCCAGTCCTGAAGAGGGATAAAAATGAGCAGAGTGCAGAGACGTGCAACTATTGCAGGTCTCTTTGCACGTGCAAAAATAACAGCAAAAAGCATAAGATAAAGTACCCAATATTCACAACACAATTGGAAGTAGGAGCTAAGGGGTCATAAAAGACTGAGACACCTTTGTTGTTTGCGTTTGTTTATATGCACTCAATATTTTTTGTGTGAAATCACTATATATTGTTTCTATAGGTTATGTTCAGACCTATAGCAAGGATCCATGCGTATGATAAACAATTTGCGCTTATATTTAATATGTTTGTTGTCGTGCTCATTCAAAACAGATGATGAACGTAGAAGGCAGAAGAGAAAAACATTGTAACAACTCCAACATACTCAACAAGGGGGTCTGATTGAGAAACGGGAATTGCAATACCCCAAAGAGCTCAACTAAGGGACCAAGTAATACACCTACATTGGCCATTAACTATAAGAGCCAAAAAGTTTGCTAGACTTTTAGGGTAACAGAAAAAATATTCGCAATGTGAAAAGTTATGCCTCTGTGCAAACAAATTTGCCTTTGTGCGAATTTAATATAGCTTTTGCGAACCCAGAAACTGTTTAGTTACCACTTCTGACAGTGGAAGAAGGTTTGCGATTTTTATAGTTAGCGCCAGTGCGCAGTGAATGTAATAAAACTTACTGAAAAAGTTCTTTTGTTTGCTCCAAAAGATTACGACACCTTCAAACACTTCTTAAAAGTGGGCAATGCACAATTAAAATTCGCAATGTGCAATTACAATTCACATTGTTTTAACAGTTTAAGGAAGAGTATTATATTAGGAAATTAGACTTTTTATTCTTATTTGTGCTAATTGTTTTGATCTTTGCGACTTTTATTACATTCTCCCATTTGTGTATAATGAAATATCAGATGCAGAAGTAAAAATACTAATTGTAAATATATGATTATTCATACCCATAACGTTGCAGTTCCACAATCCTTGTGGTGGCAGCATGAAGAACCCAAGGAGGCAATCAAACAGCAGCATCTGGGCTTTGTAACGTGATGGTAAGTAGTCATTGGGGTTTTTCCCTTTATCTGTATTTTGTCTTCCCAATACATTACTATTGGGAGTCATGTTTATAAACTTTCAAGGTGCATGAACCTGGAGTAGAGCGGAGTACAAATACAGTGTTACATTCTAAGTCTAATACCAAACACATTCATTACCAACAGCATATTAGTCCTTTAGATTTCTATTCAACACTTATAATATTACGTGAAAATCAGCATGCTTTTTGTACTGTGATATGTAGTTCACTAGCCTGTGCTATAAGATTAGAGATGCAAACGAATTTCTTAAGCACACTTTTGGGAAATATGTAGGTGTATCGAGTTTCCCTAATATCACCAGATGATAAATAGCTGTGATTGGTTAGGAGGTGGTAGCAGATATTGCTCTTTAAATAACAAAATGTGTATAAATCTTATTACACCTTTTCTTAAGAACCAGAATCTTCACTAGGGATCTATGAAAAAGGCAGTTCACCAACTGTAGTCTTGTCAGGTTTCAAGATCCCTTCTGCACGGTCACTGTTGACATGCAAGGTTCTTAGAATGAAATTTAACTAAGAGAATACCTATAGAAAAAGTAATGCAGTATTGAAATGAATAAATCCAATGTGGAAAAAACATTCTGGAGAACCACAAAGACAATAAATGTGTACCGTGTATGAAAATATTGTCTTCAGCCAGTCATCATATAGATTGAATAGCGACCAAATCACCAAATGTTTTCATCTTCAGACAAGTCTGGAAAGGCAACTTTAATTGTGATCCTTTGATGACAATGTTTGGGAAGTCAAACAGATGCACTTGAGATGAAACACACAGAAAAATATCCTTAGTAACTTTTTTTTTTTTTTTATAAGAAGCTGGTGTGTTTTTCATTAAGATGTTATCCAGCCCCTACAGTGATTTGGATAAATACAGCAAAACCTTTGCCTGTGTTGCCTGTGTGAGCTAGAACAATCAATTAATTTCTTACATCAAGTGGATCCAACATGCGTTTCCTGGTAACAGTGCTTTGTTTTGGCTGCTTGTCAACTGGAAGACATTGATTGCACGCACCTAATTCTTCTGCAGTTTTTTATTTGGCCAGCTGTATGAAGAGAAAATATTTTTAACTACTTAAACACCTTTCTAATATGTTTACAAGCTGTCAAGACTTACCGAACCGGGAGGAACCACGGATGGGAGGAAGACAACCCTTACAACTCCTCTACTGAAACACCCTCCAATGGGAACAGAGGGAAATCAGTGAAGGTGTAGTATGGGAGCCTGGGATTCCTGGCAGGGAGCGCTGGTCAGTGAAGGAGCAGGTCTGATGTCTGTGAAGATATGGGAAGGTGCAGGTTTAGTTGCTGAGCAGTAAGGAGTAGGGAGGACGTCGCAGGTACTGGAGCAGCAATCACCTTCGCGTCAACTGCAGGTTACAATGGACGAGTAGTCGGCAGAATGACGATCAGCACAGTAGACACAATAACCGCTTCACTAAACTCGTAGGTTGAGCAGATAGCGCACGTGGATGAAATATCACAGGAAAAGAGTTCCCAAGATGAAGACTGAACGTAGTCGAGCAGGATAAACTGGGTCGGCAGGGATGATACTTGTTCCGATAATAGACAAGGGTCAAGGCAAATGCATAAACGGTAACAGGCAAAAGTTCGGCAACAGATAAACAGGTACAGGCAAGGTTCCGAGGGTTAATGCAGCAGCAAAGTCAGAAGGCAAGCAGGTGTTGGCAACAAGAGTTCAAGATATCAAGCAGGGTTCAAGGGGTTAACACAGAAGCGTAGTCAAGACAAGCAGGTTCGGCAACAGGAGTTCAAATATAACAGGCAGGGTTCCAAGGGTTAAGCAGGAGCGTAGTCAAACAGGCAAAATCAGGGTCAAAACCAAAGTTCAATAGTAATCAGAGAAACGTACTCACAAACAGCTAGGAACAACGATGTCCGAGCACTGGGAGAAACTCTGCGCCGAAAGAAATGGAACGCAGCGCTGGAACGCATCGCGCCGAAGAGCCGCGTCTCTCATAGGGATGTCGCGGACTGTTCGCCCGCGAACTAATTCACGCGAACATCGACTGTTCGCGTCCGCCGAATGTTCGCGAACGTCGCCCGACGTTCGCCAATTTGGGTTCGCCTTAGCTGGCGCTTATTTTTGCCCTCTCACCCCAGAGCAGCAGATACATGGCAGCCAATCAGGAAGCTCTCCCTCCTGGACCACCCCCACACCCCCTGGACCACTCCCCTTCCATATATAAACTGAAGCCCTGCAGCGTTTTTTCATTCTGCCTGTGTGTGCTTGGAAGAGCTAGTGTAGGGAGAGAGCTGTTGAGTGATTTGAGGGACAGTTGATAGTAACTTTGCTGGCTAGTAATCTACTTGATACTGCTCTGTATTGTAGGGACAGAACTCTGCAGGGATTTGAGGGACATTTTAGGTTAGGTAGCTTTGCTGGCTAGTAATCTACCTTCTACTGCAGTGCTCTGTATGTAGCTGCTGTGGGCACTGCTTCTGATCTCTCATCTGCTGACTGCTGCCTGTAACCCAATAGTCCTTGTAAGGACTGCTTTTATTTTCTTTTTTGTTTTTTTTACTTTGCTACTGTAAGAGCCCAGTGCTATTATTCTAGCTGTGTTGGGGAGTGGTACTGGTGTGCTGCTCCTCCTAGTAGTTCACCACTACCAGCACCAACCAGAGTCAAAATTGTTACAAAGTATCTTATTTGCACCTGTTAGCTGTTCTGAGCTCTCTGCCAAAAGCTAATTAAGTTAGAAACTGTTTTTTTTCTGGCTGTTCAGTTCAGAGAAAAGAGGGACTGGTGTGCTGCTCCTCCTAGTAGTTCACCAGCACCAACCAGAGTCAAAATTGTTACAAAGTATCTTATTTGCACCTGTTAGCTGTTCTGAGCTCTCTGCCAAAAGCTAATTAAGTTAGAAACTATTTTTTTTCTGGCTGTTCAGTTCAGAGAAAAGAGGGACTGGTGTGCTGCTCCTCCTAGTAGTTCACCACCACCAGCACCAACCAGAGTCAAAATTGTTACAAAGTATCTTATTTGCACCTGTTAGCTGTTCTGAGCTCTCTGCCAAAAGCTAATTAAGTTAGAAACTGTTTTTTTTCTGGCTGTTCAGTGCAGAGAAAAGAGGGACTTTCCAGTACAAAAGAGGGACAGGGGGTTGAGTGGTCAAAAGAGGGACAGTTGGGAGGTATGCAAGTGCCACCTAGCTGTGTGAGCTTTTTCACATTCTGTCTAAATAACAATAATAATTCCGTGTCCGTAAACATCACCTGAGTGATGTTTTTACAGCAGCAATAATATATTCCGTACCCACTACTGTATACGTTGCCCTTGCAGGCATTGTTTGCCCAGTCTTTAACCAAGTGCCACCTAGCTGTGTGAGCTTTTTCACATTCCGTGTCCAGAAACATCACCTGAGTGACGTAGTGTGATTTCTGCCCTTTACAGCACAAAACGCAGCGCTGTGTCAACAATGTATTTTTCAGATACATTTTTGCCCTTGATCCCCTCTGGCATGCCACTGTCCAGGTCGTTGCACCCTTTAAACAACTTTAAAATCATTTTTCTGGCCAGAAATGTCTTTTCTAGCTTTTAAAATTCGCCTTCCCATTGAAGTCTATGGGGTTCGCGACGTTCGCGAACCGTTCGCATTTTTGACGCAAGTTCGCAAATATGTTCGCGAACATTTTTTCCGCCGTTCGCTACATCCCTAGTCTCTCAGAACCCCGGTAAGTACCTGACACAAGCCTTGTGTCTTCACTCACTTTGGTACTTGCAATTTGCAAGTAGTATGACAAAAAGAAACAAACTGGTTTGTAAGATCAGCCAAACAATTGCTATCGAAATTGCGACCCACCGGTTCGCGCCGTTTACTATGTATATAGGGGTGTTTCACATTTGTATTTGTTACTTTGACAAAGGCTGAGTTGTAGCCGAAACATTAGTTTTTCACAATAAAATATTTTGTATTTTCGTAAGCCCTGTGAGTGCGGTCTCTACTTGGAATGAATACAGACTACATCAGATACACGCACCCAGGCCAACAAGAAATCTTTAAACGTGAGTGCTGTGATTGTGGGGAATGTATATATATATATATATATATATATATATATATATATATATATATATATATATATATATATATATATATATATATATATATATATATATATATATATATATATAGACAAATACAAGATTCCTCTGCACTCAACCCATTATCAACATATCTAAGACAGAGACATTTTGTGCATACTGCTACTGAAAAATGCCTTACCCTTTAAACAAAACAGGGATTGTTTGTCCATATATTGCAATATATTTAAGCTGGCCAACTACGTCAAAGTCATCCCATATCTGGCCAGTCCTATGCTCAATTTTCATCTGATTCATTAAGAATTCTATGGTTTCATTATACATTTTATAAAAGGGACGAATACGTTTTACCTGCAACTTACTAGCTGCTTTCGAAAGTAAAACTCCCAAACTTGGCTGCCCTTTTATTAGACACCAGTGGGATCACCTGACTATAGTTGGAGGGGGTGGGAGCTACAACATGGAGCTGGTCACTGCTCTTGTAGAACTATAACAAACAAGGGAAAGTTGTGCTCACCACTAGTTTTTAAAATCATTAGGCGGGGGTGCAATGAGGCTGTGACCACAAAATACATATAGACAAATACAAGATTCCTCTGCACTCAACCCATTATCAACATATCTAAGACAGAGACATTTTGTGCATACTGCTACTGAAAAATGCCTTACCCTTTAAACAAAACAGGGATTTTTAATGAATCAGATGAAAATTGAGCATAGGACTGGCCAGATATGGGATGACTTTGACGTAGTTGGCCAGCTTAAATATATTGCAATATATGGACAAACAATCCCTGTTTTGTTTAAAGGGTAAGGCATTTTTCAGTAGCAGTATGCACAAAATGTCTCTGTCTTAGATATGTTGATAATGGGTTGAGTGCAGAGGAATCTTGTATTTGTCTATATGTATTTTGTGGTCACAGCCTCATTGCACCCCCGCCTAATGATTTTAAAAACTAGTGGTGAGCACAACTTTCCCTTGTTTATATATATATATATATACAATGAACTCGAAACAAGCAGACGGCACTTCTGGAATAGGATTTATTGGGGTTACTGCTGTAGAACCTTACACGTTTCGGGAGTAAATCCCTTAATCATAGGTAACAATACATTCTCAACAGATACCACGCCGCATGCCCCACAGGAACAGCTGTTAATGTCCGTGAACAGAGTGGATACGGCGTAACCTTTTCTGAAGCCGCTTAAAGCAAACACCGACCAGACGGTGAAGCCGCATTCAGCAAACACTGAGAAGGCGGCGTGACATCCCCAGTCTTAAGCGCGTCTATCAGCCAACTGGAGGAAGGACCTGACGGTCAAGCCGCATATAACAAACACTGATAACGCGGCTTGGCACCCCCATTCGTCAGTGCGTCCAGCAGCCAACTGTGAAGGTACTGCACCTATCTATCTACTCCTATTGCAATTTGGGCTGCTGTGACTTCAGTGTCCAGAAACCGATCTGACTGTAAACTGATATCCATTAACTGGCAATACATATGTGGGTTGGAAGAGGGCCTCTTTCCAGAGTCTAAGAGGGGGCCCAGGAGTAAGAAATGCTATTCATCTAAAACTGATACCCATACGGATATAGGACGCATGGAAAAGTGAGTGCATGGGGGTAGGTTCAAACAAAAACTTCCTTGTTCCCTTAAAGGATGCCATCTGGACTTATTATATTATATTATATACAAAAACTTGGACATCACTGGATCCGGTCTAATATTTGGCATTAGGGGACTCTTTAAATACGGGGTACTGACTTCAGTTACATCTTCCCTGTTTATCCCTAACCCCACATACAATAATCATTACTCAACCCACATTATTGCCCTAAACGTACTGTAGATTAAGATTTGAAAGGGGAAACATCCTTCTCTCTCTTTCTCTCTCCCCCCTAATTTGGGGTTTTCTCTTTGTCTATAACTAAGGGAGAGTTTGGGGTATTAGCCCAAAAAAATTCTTATTGGAAAAAAATTCTTATTGATTCAATAGATGGCTAATAACAGACCTGTTGAAATTTTAATACCAAACAAACTGTATGCCCTGGAGAAACTTGAGGACAGGGTTACACGGTTCAACCAGTTTGAAACTGTTTTAAGTAACGAAAATTTTATTGAGGAGGATGATGATACTATTCCTGAAATTTTTAATAATTTGGAGAAATATATGTCACAGGAATTATTACTCTGTTGGGACATTGTCACACTGGAGAAATATGTCGCCATAAATAGAATTCCGAGAGGGCTTAGGATGAGGAAGTTTCCCACGTTTGCCCGAGACGATGAGATGTTCATTAATAAATGGAATGATACACTGTTGAGATGTTCCTTCGAATTGATGGCATTAATCATCAATCATAAAAAACAGGAATTGATTGCCACTAGGGAGAATATCAACGAATCTCAACTTCTCTTATCAAGTCTTGATAAGCTACCAGACTTGAGTGATCTGGATAAGAAATTAAAAGAAGATCTCTCAAGTCTGGAACAAACAGTTAGCCTACAGAAGAAAAGGAAATTGAACAGGGATCGAATGGATTATGAAAACAATGTGGTTTATATATGGAAAAGACCTAAATCCATCTTAAGGCCAAAAAACTACCAGCAGTAAATCAGTCTCTTTTTCCAGTGATTCGGGGGATGAAACTTCCTTTTGTACAGATGATATGACATCTCTACGTCAGAATAGACGTACTCCCACTATAGCGGACCTGGACGATGCGACACCTGTGGAGGGCACGAGGAAGCCAAAAAACTACCACGGACAGGATCACTACACAAATCGGAAAAAACAGGAGAGAGGAAATTGGGGCAGGAAAAACGACAGACCGGGAAAAAGACAAGAAGAGTGGGAAACGGTTCAAGGGAACCACCCTACAAATTGAGAACTAACCCCAAGAAGAAAGACAGGACACTTTAAATGTTGTTAACTTATCTTCCATCACATTGTCCCCTTCACAGATCTCGGTTCTTAGCAAAGGATTATCCTTTGCCCCTACTCACCATTTCAGTTTGTTCAATACATTATTAGATGTGAACAAATTTGTTCGCAAACTAACCTTAAGGAGACATTTCAGGCCAGGGGGTGAGGGTGCAGATGTAGCCGCCCCCCCCATAGAGATTATAGTATCCAACTGCAAGCTCAGGGGACCACTGAACAGGCCATATCTCTTGACACATTTAGGGAACACTCCTGTCTTGCTGACCTACGTGCATTAGAAAATGAGAGCACTAGGGAAAGACCCTTGGACGAGTCACTGACCAGTAGATCGATACTCAATAAAAGATTTAATTCAAGCTTCTACCCCTTACAGTCTAGATGTTCCTCAATGGATATGTTTCAGGATCTGGTGGAACAAGACCTTAAGAAACTTAATACAAAGGTTCCCCAGTGCAAAAAATTGAACATCACCCTTGAGGAACGGAAAGCCCTTGAGTCATTGAAGGCAGCCACAGACATTACTATACGTCAGGCGGACAAGGGCGGCAGTGTTGTGGTTTTGAATAAGACCGATTATATAGCAGAAGCTAAACGACAGCTGAACGATACGGAAACTTATTCCCACCTTTCTTCTAACCCACAAGATACATTTTTGAAAACTATTGAGGAATTGGTGACCTATGGCATTTCTTTGGGAGTGGTGGATAGACGTGATTGGGATTATTTGGTTAGGCGCACCCCAACCATCCCCATCTTCCACCATCTGCCAAAGATACATAAATCGATCCAAACCCCAGAGGGTAGACCCATAGTTGCCAGTATTGGATCAGCCAATGAGGGACTTTCGGACTGGCTTGACTTAGATTTAAGACCTTTAGTCCCACTTTTGGGCTCTTATATAAGGGATACTGAACATCTTATAGAGAAACTATCCACCATCACATGGTTGGACACATATCACTGGATTTCCATGTTAAATCCTTATACTCCATGATCCCACATCACATGGGCAGACAGGCCATTTCTGACACTTTGCAAGAATCACACACTTACACACAAGATTTTATTCACTTTCATTTATTGGTTTTGAAATTCTTACTAACGCACAATTTCTTCCACTTTGACGGGGGTTACTACCTCCAGAGACGTGGCACTGCCATGGGGGCATCCTTTGCCCCCTCATATGCCAACCTCTATATGGGTCGGTGGTAGCAGTGCCATGTCTATGGATGTGCTAACCCCTTCCGGCACCACATAGTGTGGCATGGAAGGTATATTGATGACCTGCTGTTCATATGGAACGGCCCTCAGGGTTCAATTGATGAATTTCATCGATACCTCAATACCAATCACTACAACCTTCAACTTTCACTAGAATATCACAAGGAGAAAATTTGTTTCCTGAAAGGGAATCCATGCACTAAAATGATAGATACAGAAATCTTTAGGAAGCCTACGGCAGGCAACACTATTTTGAAATATAATAGTTGTCACCCGAAACACACCCTAAATAGTATCCCTTATAGCCAGTTCATCAGGTTCCGTAGGAATTTCAGTCAGGACGCTACGTTCGATCTTCAATCGAAACAGTTGGGTGATAGATTGAAAGATAGAGGATATTATAATCGACTCATTAAAACGGCATATGAGAGAGCAAGTGCAGCATCTACATTGGGAAAAAGAAAAAGGAGTGTTACCCAGACAATAGCAGACGGTATGGAGAGGGGCACCCAACAACAAAAGATGTTCTTTGTTACTGACTACAGTGAGGAGTATAGACAAATCTGTAAAATAGTCAAAAAATATTTACCAATACTGGAAGGAGACTCTAAAATGTCCGAAATCTTGGCCCAAACCGATATTAAATTTGTCCCAAGAAAGGCCCCCACTTTGGGAAAAATGCTGGCCCCCAGTCAAGTCTCATCGGTCCCACCCAAATTAGCTGATAACTGGCTTACAGTGAGAGGCACATATAGATGTGGGGCAAAAACATGTAAAATGTGCCAAGTTATCTCGATGGGTCCAGATTTTAAATCTAACAAAACAGGACAGGTGTTCAAAAATAGAGGGTTTTACAATTGTAATACCAAAAATGTTGTGTACCTCCTTGAGTGCAATCACTGTAACAAACAATATGTTGGCCGCACATCACGTATGCTGAAAGAGAGAATAAGGGAGCACATTAGGAGTATAACCAACAAGGAGGAGACCACCCCGGTCGGTAAACATTTTAAAATATGTTCACCAAGCGGTATGAAGGACTTAAAAGTTAAAGTAATTAATAAAGTAAAAACATCAATCAGAGGAGGTGATGTCATCCACAGATTAAATCTTAGAGAGGCATTCTGGATCCTCAAATTGGATACCAGAATCCCTAACGGTCTGAACTTTAGACATGACATTAGTTATTTATACTAGACTCAATAAGATTTGGGTCCCTAGAATGAAACAACCTTTGACCCAGAATAGTCAATATGTTATGTTTCACCTTGAATAATGATTTACCCAACACCCCCACCCTCTCCTCAATATAAATATACATAATAAAATATAAAAAATAAAGAAACAAATAATATAAAAAAATAAATATAAACAAATTTATTAGAGAATTGCAATATAGCGTATAGGACCATCCTCCTCAAGACACCTATGCTTTCAGATTGTTTGGCTTTTAAACTATCATTTTTAACAGTATTACTAAGCATATATGTTTTTTAGATATATTTAAATAAAGAAGGTATTTTAACGAGACCCCACTAGGGGGCACTGTTTCACTTTGTATAAAACTCAGCTGTTGAGAATGTATTGTTACCTATGATTAAGGGATTTACTCCCGAAACGCGTAAGGTTCTACAGCAGTAACCCCAATAAATCCTATTCCAGAAGTGCCGTCTGCTTGTTTCGAGTTCATTGGATATATGCAGTTGGGATACTGTCCGACAGAGCACCTGGCTAGAAGCAGCGGTGAGCAGTAGCGGTCCCTTTTCCTTGTTTTTTATATATATATATATATATATATATATATATATATATATATATATATATATCTATATATATATATATATATATATATATAGATATATACTCTCAATTTGGAAAAAAGCATTCCCAGACCAGCACTTCCCTTAGTAAGTCAAGTGATTTTTCACACATCACAGTGCTCCAACGTTTATATATATATATATATATATATATATATATATATATATATATATATATATATATATATATATATATATATATATATATATATATATATATATAAATATAACAGCGTCGAGGAAGGTACGCACTCACAGGTCTTATGAAGAAAAAATGGTGTTTATTATTCAAAGC
This sequence comes from Xenopus laevis, assembly GCF_017654675.1. Classification (NCBI taxonomy): domain Eukaryota; kingdom Metazoa; phylum Chordata; class Amphibia; order Anura; family Pipidae; genus Xenopus; species Xenopus laevis. The sequence goes on from NC_054373.1 coordinate 92,586,823, forward strand.
AAAGACTGACGTTTCGGCTAGCACTCTAGCCTTTCTCAAAGTGTTACAACAAACAATTACAGGCCCTAATAAACCCTAAAGTGGCGGGAGGGGAGGTAGTGACATCATCGGTGGGGGAAGTGTGGGGGATGTGCACACAATAGAGTGGAAAAAAACAATCAAAATACAGATAATATGTACAGGTTCACAATCCATATATATACACAACAGTCAATCCTGGAGATGAAAGGTTATTTCAATTAATATCAACAGTTTGGCCATTTAGTCCATAAATCACAAAATGTATCAAGACGCGGTTAATCCTATCGAGTGATATTATTAAAGGGAAATGCAGCAATTAATATCAACAGTGTTGCCATTTAGTCCATAAATCACAAAATATATCAAGATGCAGTTAATCTTCTCGGACAATGTTGCCAAATGAAAATACAGCAGGTCCCAACATGCTGGAAGTCCTTGGAAGTTCGTTAAAAGAAATGGTAGGCGCTATACAATACCTATAGTAAGCGGTTCCTGGCTGAATGAAAACTGAGACGGGAGGTGGGGAGTAACATCACCGTTCTGTAGGGGTTCCATTGGAGTACGTCCATGATCAGTCCGGTCCTCACGTCAAACCGAATTCTGAGTCGCTCGAGAGTGCGGCCTTGTGTTTGGTGCTGATTGAACAGCTCTGATTGAGTGTGGTAGTGGTGCACCTTCGCATAACTTCCTGTAGGTGGCATGAGTTCCCCAGGTCCCGTTGCTATGGACTGAGACCTTGGTGACCTGTTGTTGCTACTGCTGCTTATAAGGAAATAAAAAAGGATTTTGGCATCAGTTTGACATCCTGGGTATCTGAGGGTTCTGAAGTAAGAGCAATGATATACAGAGTGACAGAAAAGATAGAGTCAGATGTAGAAGAGAGGGAACAAAGGGGCACAAGAGAGGGGCAAAATCCCAGTCACTCAGTAGTACCGTCTGCTTGGTGATAAAAATATGTAGTTCATAGCGGACTGCTTGAATAATGGCGGATCTGCAGTTGTGTAACCGCCCTAGTGCCAGAGATAGGGGAAAGAAAGGCCCAGTACTATACGCACTATTGCTCCAGGCTGCAATAAGTAGCTACTTTTTGGTGCCGCAAAATCTGCGTAGGCCCAAGCAGTCGGAGGTACACACTGGAGTTGTAGGTGAGGTCTGCCACCTAGTTACCCCCACACTTCCCCCACCGATGATGTCACTACCTCCCCTCCCGCCACTTTAGGGTTTATTAGGGCCTGTAATTGTTTGTTGTAACACTTTGAGAAAGGCTAGAGTGCTAGCCGAAACGTCAGTCTTTGCTTTGAATAATAAACACCATTTTTTCTTCATACCTTCTTCATACCTTCCTCGACGCTGTTGTTCTACTTTTTGGGCTTATCGCACCCAGGCAACATTTACCTACTTACGTGTTGTGCTGGCCTCCAATAGTTTCTATATATAAATATATATATACACACAGGGATATAAGAAAGCCACCAGGCAGTTGCGGCTGAAAGTGCATTTTAGACATACTAAGGGGGCAGAAGAACTTGCTGATGATAGTGGGCCCAGGACTGAAGTGGTTAATGTTGTTGATCCAATAAACATTGTCCCCAATAGGTTTAAGGCCAAAAGCAGCTACGATCCTGTCAGTAATTCAAACTGAATTTGGACTATTCCCTAGTCGAACTACACAAAAAATAGCTCGAAATTTTAATTTTTTGAATTCCAAAATTCACCTAGACTGTTGATAAGTAGAATATGGGGGAATCTGCGCTCAGCCCAACAATGGTTATGCAGTGAATGCCTCAATCCTCTTGTATGGATGTACCGTGCATCCAAAGGTATCAATCTTAGTAGAAAGTAGTAAAAGGAGAGCACTCGGTAAATTTTTTTATAAAAGGTGGCAACCCTAGTTGTAGCCAAAACATGTTGTGCAGGATTTTCTGCAAAATAAAATGAAAACCTTTTAAAGCAAGAAATTGTGCTCTCCGGCTATTCTCTCCTTTACTCTGGTAGTGTACAATCGTGTAGGCTTTACATAAATGCAGTGACGTATGCAACTTGCCTTCTCACTTACAGGCTTTAACATCTAAGGGGCAGATTTATCAACAGTCTAGTAGAAAGTAGTAAAAGGAGAGCACTCAAAATTGCAGATTTAACTGCTTTTGCTTATTTATCTCATTCTGTGAAACACAACATGTTTCGGGCCCAAGAAAGCCCTTTCTCAAGTTGAGAAAGGGCTTTCTTGGGCCCGAAACATGTTGTGTTTCACAGAATGAAATAAATAAGCAAAAGCAGTTAAATCTGCAATTTTGAGTGCTCTCCTTTTACTACTTTCTACTAGACTGTTGATAAATCTGCCCCTTAGATGTTAAAGCCTGTAAGTGAGAAGGCAAGTTGCATACGTCACTGCATTTATGTAAAGCCTACACGATTGTACACTACCAGAGTAAAGGAGAGAATAGCCGGAGAGCACAATTTCTTGCTTTAAAAGGTTTTCATTTTATTTTGCAGAAAATCCTGCACAACATGTTTTGGCTACAACTAGGGTTGCCACCTTTTATAAAAAAATTTACCGGCTGCTGCGGGGCGGGGCCTCAAAAGGGGCGGGCTTGACGTCAAAAGGGGCGGAGCGTGACGTCAAAAGGGGCATGACCACGCCACGGAGACCCGCGGACGCTAGAAGAGGCAAAAAAAAAAAGGTAAGTTGCAGGGGATTGGGGGCAGGCCGAGGGCTCCTTTTGATCGTATTACAAATTTACCGGCAGCTACATTGCCGGTAAATTTGTAATACCGGCCCCGGCCTTGGCAGGTATTTTACTGGCTAGGCCGTACAACAGCCTTCTTCAGGTTTATAAAATATAGTGATGCAACAAGCTATTTACCCTTTCACCTCACCAACAATTTTGCACCAGCTCCATAGTCTGGCCAGGTGCATACAAACATCTGGAATAAATCAGTACTGCCATCTTGTGGCCTACATAGAGTTAACACCATCAAAAGTGTAGCAGTATGTATTGTTACAAAACATAGCATATTAGCAATTGGTATCCATGTATCCAATAATGGTAATAAAGTATTATCCTACCAGTATAGTGTCAATACGTTCTAGTCAGTAAGCAGTATGTTAGTCCATGTATAATCCATGATACATTTGAAAGGAAAAACATTTGTAGCTCATAACCTCATTCATTCCCCGAGGCTCTACAGTGTCCATCCTAAGGATCCATCTCGCCTCTGTTTGTCACCCCCTCGTTGGGATTCCTGTACCTCTTCTAAAACCAACCACCTTAGGGGCAAATTCACTAAGATGCGAAGTTGCGCCAGGCGCAACTTCGCCGCACTTCGCCAGGCGTAGTTTCGCCAGCGGTTCGCAAATTCACTAAAATCCGAAGTTGCGCACAGGGGTAGCGTAAGGTTGCGGAGTTGCGCTAGCGTTGTTTCGCTATATAAAGCGAAGTTGCGCTAGCGAAGGCTAATTTGCATACGGCGCGAAATTCAAATTTCAATGGAGGAACACGTATCTGCACTACAAATGCCTAGAAAGCCTTCAAATCTGCAAATAAAAATTTTATTCGCCAGGTCTGAGGTGGCGAAGGAAGTCTAGCGTAAAAGGTAGCGTTCGCTACACTGCGCAAGTTAGTGAATTTGCGTAGTTTCGTCGCTAGCGAAGATTCGCCTGGCTAAAGTTGCAAAGTAACACTAGTGAAACTACGCCAGCGTTCGTTAGTGAATTTGCGCAGTAGCGAAAATGGCCAACGCTAGCGAATTAACGCTAGCGTTCGGCGCTTCGCGCTTTAGTGAATTTGCCCCTAAGTGTTGATGTATTATGCTTATATAAATAAAAATGTTCGCCAACTAGTGTGTGTGTGTGTCTTCTTGTTTTGAGGATCGTAATTAGAGATATAATATTTGTGTTCCCTAATCCTGATTTTCACTTGTCTCGATGTTTGTCCAATATACATTTTTCCACAGGGGCATTTGAGTGCATATATGACGGAATCTGAATTGCAAGTATGGTACGCTTTTATGGGAATCTTATGTCTTTTATGTCCCTTACAGTATGTGGATGTGTGATAGTATCACTTTTAATGATGGAACTGCAACTCCCACAACTTAGACAGGGGAAAGTTCCAAATTTGGGGTACTCAAATCTAGTATTGGAGCCAGTCTCTTGTATATCAGTCTTTACCAATCTGTCTGCTAGGTTTCTTCCCCTTTTGTATGAAAATAATGGAACAGATTTGCAGTGTTTCCCAACCGGGCTAGCTTTTTAAGTTCACTTTCAGTGATTTGTAGACGTTTCGTCTCAACAATTTCCTTCTGCAGAAATTCAATATTTAGAAGAATAATGTCAAATGAACTCTTATTCACAATCTGATCATATTTCTGTGTGAATTCCTCATTGTCACTGAATATGGTTGGACGCAGGTTTACGCTCACACATGCCAACCTATACATGGCAGATTTTGAGGAGACTTTTGTTTATACAGATATACTTTACAAGCAACACTGTTCCCTATATTATCGCTATATCGATGACATCATAATGTTTTGGGAAGGGTCAGTAGAAACACTTATGGAATTTCATCACATTTTAAATTCTGTGGTACCTACTTTGAAATGCACACTATGTCATGATATGGAGAGGAATTTTTTGGATGTCACTATACAGAAAAATAGTACACGGTTAGAGACAGACCTTTTTAAGAAAGATACAGAAAGGAATAATTTATTATATAATACTAGTTTCCATCAGCAAACATTATTGAAATCCTTACCGATGACACAAGAGGGTTAAAAGAATTGTTTCTAATAAACAACAATGTAAAGTTGGTTTAAAAGAGATGTCGGAATGCTTTATTGATAGGGGTTATTCCTAAAGTAAATTAATTGAAGATTTGACAGCAATTTAAAGTTTAACCCCCGCACAGCTCAGGACTCCTAAACAGAAAGATACCATAGAAAAGGAAAGTAAACTGGCTTTTGTTAGTCAATATTCAGTGGCCAGTGACCAAGTTAGGAATATCTTGAAAAAAAATTGGCAGGTTTTACCATCAGGCATTTCATATGTTAAAGTATTTTTTCTCCCCCTTTAATGGGGTATAAACGCAATAAAAACTTAAAGCACATTTTGGTGAGGGCAGATATAGGCTCACAAAAGAAAATTAACAATTTTTGGCAGCGCCTCAGAAGGGGACATTCCCTGTGCACACACTATTAAAGAGAATTCTTTCACGCATCCCCATACTGGTAAGAACATTCCAATTAAAAAATATTATACTTGTGAATCTAGGTATGTGGTCAACTTGATTAAGTGCCCATGTGGCTTAGCGTATGTGGGTGAAATGACACAGAATGTAAAAGAAAGGATTAAACAACACAAATCTAATATATGCTGTAAATTATTGCAGTTAACGATACCCGCACATTTTCATGAAAAGAAACATACACTTTCACAACTATGATATCAGGTTATTGATAATGTGGAGCCACTGAGACGTGGTGGTGATAGGCATCAAATTCTGAAGAAATTAGAGATGCGTTGGATTAATACACTGGGCACTCTATCACCAGGTGGTCTGAATAAAGAATATACACCTATGTTGTTTATATGAGTACGTGCTTGTAAATAACTTTGCTACTGTGCTTGTGTTTAACATGTGTCTGTATTTATAGATTTAAAATAACTGTTGTAAAATAATTGTTTTATCTCTATTTTTATTATGTTCTAGGACAGTGAGATTTAAAGATATGGGAGCTCCAAATTCCAAGTAATTCTGGGGTACTTGTCCCCTGAATTCAGCATTGGAGCCAGATAAGTAAACTCAAGAAATCTAATATAGATACAAAGTAAAGTAAGGCTTCCTGTCCTTGATACATATGTTTCATATTCTGTTTAAATGTTTTTAAAGATACTGTTTTTTATAAACACATCACTTGTTATTAAATAACTCACTTTTTTGCAACATTGTATAAACATGAGTCACTTAGTATGTTGGATAACATATTAGTATAATAGGAGATATACAATTATCTTTGGCACTGAAACATTTTACTGTGAACTATGGGTAATGGAGGTGAGAGATTGTGACTCCTCCTTGTTTTGGGTATTTAAGCACATGTGGACACTGTTAATTAATGGCTTGACAAAGGGCCTGCGTAGCCTGAAACGTTGCCTAAGGCATTTTAAGTAAAGTTTTTCACTTTTGCCAATAATACCGGAGTGCTGCTGTTTTCATTGGATTCATGCAGCATTTGTCCTGGCAGGGGGTACAGCTTGAACCCGGGGCTGCAAGGAGCCTGGTCTGCTTTTGAAGCACACTTTAACCAAATTAGTTACAAACTTGCTGTAAGCACACTAGCACACCAAACGTTGCTATTTAGCACCCAAAACAAACAAAAAAATATAAAAATGAAACCGCAATATTTAAATATAAAACCTTACTATAAAATAACAGTTAATAACAAATACTTATCCTTTTCAGTTGATTCGAGTACGTAATTTGTATAAATTTACAGGTTGCACATGGATGGATTTTTCTGAAAGGACTTCTTCTCTAATGAATATTAACTCAGCATTGACATCTTGTGGTGAGAATCGATATTGCTGTCTAAATGCTGAATTACGTTTTCTATCACTAACAGCTAATTGTGTGCAATTTGTGCATGTATGATGTCATATTTAACTTCATTTTTGGAACTGGGAAGGGCTAGGTGTATATGAATAATCACTTATTCACTTGTACTTTTTCCTTGATAAAGGCCCCTAATGTGGGCCGAAACGTTGGATGCACAGGAATGAACAATAAAATATGATGGTTCACTGATTTTGGAGTGCGGGTCCTTTTGAAGCAGACTGGATTAATCTTTAGTACTAAGTACAATGAATGTACTAAAACATTGGGCAAATGTAAAAAGAGTATTTGAAAAATATTTGGGCAGATACTGATCTACAGCGGGCAGTCCCAGAACCTTCCATGATTTGTTTTAAAGGGGGGTACTAATCTGCGGGGTTTGGATTGTTATCAAAAGAAACCTAGAAGCCAGGGTGCCTTTGTTGTCCCAATTGCTCTTCGTGCAGATATATGAGGTGATTCCTTCCTTCATCCACAAACAGGCAGACGTTTCGCTATACAACATTATATTACCACACACGTGGTTTATTTTTAATAACATGCCCATGTGGGTTATCTTATGTTGGGAAAAGACCAGACATTACGTCTGCGCAGGAGCGTTCTGCCAATGAGGCGAGCTGAGCTGCTCGCCTCAGGCGGCTGCGAATGAATGCACACCGATCCCCAATTAGTACAGCTTTTAGGGATGGTAATGCTAATAAACCCATTGTATATCTATATAATACACAAAAGCCATGAATATCCTGTAAATTATATCCTTATAAACGGTGAGTTCTGATGTCATTTCTGTCACATGACTCAATGAAATTTGTGTATTATAATAAATAAAGTACCCCCAGTTGTAAAATATGAGGATATTAGAAGCTACCTCGGAGTTCCATGACCTGTATAAAAACACTCGGCCTCCGGCCTCGTGCTTTTATATGGTCATGAAACTCCTCGGTAACTTGTAATATCCTTATATTTTACAAGAGGGGGTACTTTATTCACTATATAATATATATATATGCTCTTGCCAGTCCTACACTCAACTTTCATCTGATTCATTAAAAATTCTACTGCTTCATTATACATTTTACACAGGGCCTAAATTTTACCTGCAACTTTTTACGATTGGTGCATACATGTCCCAAGCTCTTCTGTCTGTCCAGCCCACACAGAAGTAAGAATGATTGGCTTGGTGGTCAGGTTACCTTCAAGGGTCTAAACAACTTTCAATGAGTGTATGTTAGCAATCACCATTTGATAAAAAAAGGATTGAATATGATTTTTTCTGCAGAAAACTTTAAAGGGCAAGGAAAGCCTAAAAACAATATGTAGCGCACATGTCTGGACTGAGAATTAAAATAGGCCCTGGCATTTCAGGAACACAGAGGCCCAAACTGCCAACATAGAGGACCAAGCAGCCCCCACCAGCCCACTAAATAGTGACTTTCTATGGGACCTTATAGCAGCCCCTCTGGCATTTGCCAGAACCCACAGATTGCCAGTCCGGGCCTGGTAGCGCAGGTAAAGGCTCACCTCAATACTGGCTAATTGGCTGAAGTATGCTTTCCCTAAGGCAAAAGTCTCTTTCAGCCCAAACGTCCAAGAACAAATCTTATAGTTTGATCAAGAAATCAGAATAACGCCAGGCAAAAACCACAGATCTAGACATACAAGAATGTCAAAACTTGCGTTAAAAAACGCAAACGGAGGTTTTCACTTGCGCAAAGCGGCAGTACGGAAGGATTATACGGGAAATGCAGTTCGTATTGAGTTACGATACAAATGAAGCGCTTGTGTGGCCAAGAGTAAGCGAAAAGACCTGAACAGGGAAGTCCAATAGCCGATAGACAATGAAGCTCACAAACCCAACACAGGGATCCAGAGGGGAGGAGTTATATGAATAAGAAATAGGCCAATAGCAATGAAGAGAGGTGGGGTTTAACATTGTTGCGCGTTCTCGTCTTCCAAGCTTGTGCAGCAGGGGCGCGCGTAGAAGCGCTGGGGCTCGTGCTTACCGCCAGTACACAAAGCTTCTGCCGCCGGTACGTGGAACGTGTCCCTACTACTCCTGTTGCTCCTTCTGGATATTCGGCCCGCCTCTTTACCTTTCTTTGAGGCCACGCCCCCACATATTCCAGGCTGATGCTCACTACTAAGAAGTCCGAAACCAGTGGGGGTGGTGAGAACGGTAGCGACCCGCAGCTCCCTGCTTCTTCCTCTTCTTCATCCTCCTCCTCATCGTCTTCTTCTTCAGGGATCATGGCTTCGCCGGACACAGGGACTGGCCTAGAGAGGACTCCAAGGAAGAAGGAGAGGGCCTCCCCTGGGACAGAGCATGGAGCCTCCTCTGCTCCTAGTATCATGGCGGGCGGGGAAGGGGGGCTGCCGGAGACCCCTGAGGGCCGGAGGACCAGCCGCAGGAAGAGGGCAAAGGTTTGTGAGAGGCGTCAGGGCTTCCTGTATTTACATATTGCTGAGATAGTGACTCTAGTTCCCATGGATATACTTCTCGTTCAGTAGTGCAGGCCTCCTGCTGTGCTTCAGTTTTTACTCCCAGCATCCCCTGCCAGCCAGAATCAGGCGAATTAAAGTTCAACAATAGCTGGGGGGAGGGGCACACAATGCTGGGCAATTTTCTTTTATGATTTCCCTCTTGTGGATTGGGAATGGTCTCTGTGTAAAGGAGCAATTTCTTGCCTCATTTGAGAGTGGTTTTAGTGTATCTGTTGTAAATTGGCATATGGTGGCAAGCAATGCTTTCCTGTGGCTAAAAAGGAGTACCCAGTGGCAAGCATGCTGCCACTGGGCATTCACTGCTTTCTGCTCTACCGTGTGCAGTGCTTTGTGTGCCAACGTACTGTATACATCTCATTATATAAGCTCATTCTGCTGCTACCAAAATATGCCTACTAAAATCAGCAGTGTTTGGGTGCAGTATTATTTGTTTTATTTTTTTTTCCCCACTGTCACCCCATCCCAATGACCAGGACTTTGATTGTCACCCCCCATTGCTCCTTCCTAGGAACAGAACTTCTTTTGTATATTTGGGGCATAAGTAAAAGATTATATGCAAATGTTAAAGCAGCGCGAGTACACCGAAGTGTATACTGTGTTAAACATTAAAGATGGTGTAGCATTATTATTGTTAAGTCTAAGATGAATTTATTTTGGTGTATGGCTGCTAATTAGTCTGGCACTGTTGTGGTTAGTTCCTTGTTAATGCAGTATATTTTCATAGCATTTTATGCCTCTGTGTGGAAAATAATTGTGCTGTGAGCACTAAAGACCAGTTTAGTATTGGGGTCAGATAGCGTGTAGAGCAGGGGTCCCCAACATTTTTTACCCGTGAGCCACATTCAAATGTTAAGAGTTGGGGAGCAACACATGCATGAAAAAGTGCCTATTATGGGCTGTGATTGGTTATTTGAGAGCCCCTATGTGGACCGGCAGTCTACAAGAGGCTCTGCTTGGCACTATACTTAGTTTTTTATGCAAATAAAACTCCAAGCCTGGAATTTAAAAATAAGCGCCTGCTTTGAGGATACTGACAGCAACATCCAAGGGGTTGGAGAGCAACATGTTGCTCATGAACTACTGGTTGGGGATCACTGTTGTAGAGTAATATAAAGGGGCTGTAAGTTACAGGTATGCAATTCAGTTAGGATATGTGCTCCAAACTTTCATGTGTGCTTCACTTTGTGCCAGTTGCTGGGCAGGATTATGGGTTCTGTAATCCTCATTAATGGGACACTTGTACCAAAGTCAAGAACAGATTGGTCTGATCCATTTTATTTTGCATGCAGGACAGGTTTGTCAAAGGTCCATACGTCCCCCATAGCTCCGTCTTTCCCAAAATTCAATTTTTATACAGATTGTTCTGTGATAATCAGTTTTCTTGCTGAGGTGACGAAACCCATTCTGTACAAAGGGTACACCAGGATAAACACTTTGGTTAAATAATTATCACTAATAATCATCCCTGGATGGTCTTGAGAATTCTTTTTTTGGGTTAGTAAATCCATTCAGTAGAAGCCTATGATGACCACATCCACAAGAACATTTTTTGGGGTGGTGAGGAGGCATGGAAATTGATACAAATACAGATATGGGACCTGTTATCCATTGGGGTTTTCCGGATAGCAGATATATCCATAATTTGAATCTCCATACCTTGAGTCTACTAGAATATCATGTAAACATTTATTAGACAAAATAGAATTGTTTTACCTCCAATAAGAATTCATTATATCTCAGTTTGGATCAAGTACAAGATACTGTTTTATTATTACAGAGAAAAAGAAAATCATTTTAAAAAAATCTTGATTTGAATAAAATGGAGACAGTCTTTCTGTAATAAGGAGCTTTCTGGTTAACGTGTTTCCGGATAAAGGTTCCCATACCTGTAATAGGAAATGTGCAAGATCAAACACAAGGTAGTGGTTCTCACTTGTGAGGGAAAAATAAGAATTATTAGATTTTGATAAATCCGTCCTTTTGCAGCAACCGTGACAAAGGAAGAAAACTGTGAATTAAAGGGTAACTGTTGGGAAAAAATGTTATTCCCAACCAAAGGTGCGGGCTAATAGAGCCCGCATTCTGGTTTGGAATTATCGGTCACTCGCTTGCGCATAATGAAAAGCTGCCCCAAATTGCTCATTATGCGCGTGATGTCACATGAGCGTTATGCACATGCAAGTGAACGGACATGGCTGCTGGCACCGGGAGCTCCCTCCTGGTGCGGGTAACATAACGCTGGTGGGGGGCTTTTTTTTTATTTCTTCAAAAACTAAAAAAAAAAAAAACTACTGTTATCCCCAACCAGAATGTGGGCTCTATTAGCCCGCACTTTTGGTTGGGGATAACATTTTTACCCAACAGTTGCCCTTTAAGCCATTTTTACTTTTTTATATGGGCTGGGGGAGGGCATTTAATATGGGATGACCCGAGCCAGATGTGTACCTTGAAAGTATTTTTTATTCAGTCTTGCACATGTGCTCCAGGCATCTTTGCATGTCATTACCATTTTAGTATAACTCAACTTATAAGCCTTTTTATAGGGAAAAACAACCCTTTATATGATGAAAGTCTAGGAGTCTTGCGTTCATGTGCAGCTTCCCCTTCTGCTGGCATTTATCTGTTTAGTATCATTACAGCCCTATTTCAAATCTGTAGCTAAATGGACTGCTGCTTCAACAGTCTTGAACACCCCTTTATTCATGCAACATATGTTCTAATTCTTTGTTGTGTAAGTAACTCCAGTTGTAAACAGCAGTAAAGAGGAGGTTCTTGTCAGCCATCTGCTCCTGCAAACAAAGAGTCCATTAGAAAAGGCCAAATTATATAACAAAGGCTCCAACTCTTACTTGTATTGTGAATAGATGGCATTTCAAATAATATCTAAATACTGTAGCTATAATGATTATTTGGTGCCTTTGACAGCTCAAGGAGCACTTAAAGGAGAAGGAAAGCTACGGAGGTATTTTATTGCCAATAGATTAGCTGCAATAGTGCAAGCGAGAATGCTATATTTATTCTGTAGAATGTTTTACCATACCGGAGTAAAAAGCTCTAGAAACTCTCTGTTTGTTTAGGATAGGAGCTGCAGTATTAACATGGTGTGACATCACTTCCTGCCTGAGTCTCTCCCTGCTCTGGGCTCAGATTACAGTAGAGAAGGGAGGGGTGGTGGGAGAGGAGCAAACTGAGCATGCTCTTGCCCAGGGCAATGAGGTTTAAGCTGAAGGCAGGAAGTCTGATACAGAAGCCCATGTGTACACAATAGAAGGAAAGAAATGCAGTGTTTCTTTTGACAGGGGACTCAGAGCAGCATTACTTTGGGGGTTTACTGGTATATTTAGATGGACCTTTCTGATAAGGCTTACTTAGTTGTAACCTTTCCTTCTCCTATAAGGTGAATTCCTGGCACATTTCCATTTCCTTTTGTACCTGCAAATAACTTATAGATGTTTTTGAGTCTTCTGGGATATGTGCATCCCTATCTACTTGTACTGCACTGTGAACCCGACTACAAATGAAGACTCTAGGCTAATAGTGATGTACAAAAACAAGGCACACCGGGATCATTGCTGATGCCAGTGATTGCCTTGGCTCTCCACTCCAATATGCCTTGACATGCAGAAAGTAAAAAAAAATTGTTTTCTTCCCCTCTTTGTAGCAGACTTATTACTCTAGGCTACTTGCAAATTGCTTTGCGAGAACCTACATTACTTCTCTAACATCCTATCAATGTGTTGCAAATATAATAAATATCCTTGTGCTTTCTGCAAAGGGAATAACCCCAGATAGAATATATACAGAAGCTGTATACTGTACACATTGTTTTCCATTAGCCTATAATAACATTTGGCAATCAACTAAAATGTGTCTGATAAATGAATGTAATTAAGGTCTTAAATGTCTGAAAAATAAGCAGTGGCTAGGAATAATTTTTGCCAACAATAAATCTTTATTTCATGACACTGGCCTAAAAAATGGTTCTGTTGAGTTGGCATTACATTTCCCTAAGTTCTTTGTTTGGGACTCATAGAAATGATTGTTGTTGCACAAAAAAATGATTTGAAATTAATTGGTGTTTTTCTTAACCTGGATCTCCTTTAAAGCAATAGTTCATCAAATGAACAAATGAGTCCATGGATACAAAGATAAATAACTCAAGAACCACAAAAAATAAAAAAATCACTAAAAGTTATCTTTGTATCCATGAACTCATTTGTATTCATGAGTTTGCAATTTTGGCTGCTAGGGTCCTAATTACCCTAACAACCATGCACTGATTTGAATTAGAGATTGGAATATGAATAGGAGAGGCCTGAATAGAAAGATAAATCATAAAAGTAGCAATACCAATACATTTGTAGCCTTACAGAGCATTTGTATTTTTAATGGGGTCAGTGACCCCCATTTGAAAGCTGTAAAGAATCCGAAGAAAAAGACAAATAATTAAAAACTATAAAAAATAAATAATGACTAATTGAAGAGTTTATTAGAATTGGTCATTCTATAGCATACTGAATGTTGTTAATGGTGAACCACCTCTTTACGATTCCACATGGGAAAACAAATGGATACCGTGCAAAGGCCATGTATGGTATGGTCACCTATCTGTTCCAGTTGTTCAGGCTTATAACCAGAATGATTGGAACAGCAGGAAATCAAGATGATATGCGGCTCCTGTTAATGACCTCATCTGATGGTCCCCTGGTTGAAAATGAGACTTCGGCAGATTAACTTTTCAGACCTTATCAATGAACTGGACCTCTAATTGGCTCCAGGATCAGAGCTAGTGACCCAAGTGGAGTAAGCTGGGCAAGTACAAACTTAGTTTGTAGATTCAGTTAATTGCCACATGAAAATCTTTTAGTGTGCAAGTTTAAGTGGCATTTTGCATACCTCGCAACATTTTGGAAATCGAAAGAGGCACAAAGAAATTTGCTGCGATTAGCGCAGCAAATTTTTACAATGCCACCTAATTACCATGTTCATTTTACAAAATTTGGCAGGTTATGAAAGTTTGAACACATTTCTGTGGTTTTTATGTGTTATTACAGTTTTTCTAATGGAAAGTCAATTGCCCTTTAAGCTACAAGTCACAGTTTCCTGGCTTATCTAAAACAGTTACAATTGTTTCTTTGCCTATGTTAAATTGTTACAAAAGTATCTAAGCTCATTTGCCAAATATTCTGGGCTGTCTGCCAAAAGCTAATTAAGTTTTAGAATCTGTATCTTTTTCTTGCTGTTCAGTGCAGGAGATCAAAGAGAAAGTTGGGACATTTCAGTTAGTCCTGCAGCGGGTCGGGTACCCGCAGGTTACCCACAAAAATCTGCAGTACCTTGCGGGTTGAGGGGAGAAGTTCTGGGTGTGTGTAAAGACACTGGTTTGCGGGTCGGGCCACGGGTCTTCTTAATAGCGTTATTTACTCCTTTTTTCTGGTCACGGCAACTTCCGATGACGTCACTTCCGGTTTACAATGACGGCACTTCCAGATTCTTGATGATCAGCGGGTCCGGGTTGCGGGAAAGGTACTTGCGGGTAGGGTCGGGTAGCGGTTCCAAACGGGTAAGAATGGGGGTCCGGGTTGCGGGTATGGGTCGGGTCGCACAGGACTCTAATTTCGGGGACTGCGGGTTGAGCTGTCAAAATTGGGACTGTATGGTTTTATCGGTAGGTGCTATTAGGCAGTTGTGTTTTAATCATATGAGAGGCAGCAGGCGTGAATTACTTATCTTAAAAAATTTAAAATTTGACTTTAGACTAACATGGCATTTTTTTTCTATAGAAAACCACTCATTTTCTGTGATCTGCACTTTATGTAAACCTTGACTAGTCAGCAAATTCACACTTGAGTGTTTTTAGGTCGTAAACTGCCTTGTGTGAGCACAGACCATCAGATTTGCGCTTATTTTTGTTTTCATGAACCCAGAGTGGATCAGATGTTTCACATTATCATTTATAGCAAAGGCTGGCACAGATGGGACCTGGGCCGTATATTCTTTTTTGGAGCCCCTAGGCCGTCTGTGTCCTAGCGCCTACCAGGAACGTGCGCAGCCCGCACACCCCCCTGCGGCATGTGCATCCGGACCCACTATTATCTGTGTTGAGCATACTTCTACAGATGGGGATCATTTGTCTTTTATGTCTATCAGATCAGATTTTTGTCAGCTGGGAGAGAATATGACGTGTGACATTAGCCAAATGAGGCAAAAGGAGATTGGAGATCCTTCTAATATGTCTGAGCCTTCAGGGCGTTAGCACACGGGCAGAATCGGGGTGACAATCTCCCCGAACTGCCCTCCGCCTGCTATATTGAGAAAACGCCAGCGCCAATGCACTCGCGGTGCTTCGATTTCCGAAGTCGCTCTAAGTTTTCTCATGAGGCGACTTCAGAAATCTAAGTGCCGCAAGTGCATTGGCGCTGGCATTTTTCATTATAGCAGGGGGAAGGCAGTTCTGCCCTTGAACCATTAGGATCTTTAAGAATTATATAGACTGTGTCTTTAAAGCATCAGAAAACTAAACAGCCCTTTTGAGCGATGCAAATTCAAATAATAAAATTGTAGCAGTTTCCATTTATTTGCTGTTGCTTTTGGATATGTTTTATTTAAGGTGGAGTATCGCGAAATGGATGAAAGTTTGGCAAATCTCTCAGAAGACGAGTATTATTCTGAAGAGGAAAGAAATGCAAAAGCAGAGAGAGATAAGAAAGTGCCACCTCCTCCTCCTCCACAAGCCCCCCCAGAAGAAGAAATTGAAAGTGAGCCTGAGGAGCCTAATGGTAAGTGTTGTACAGAAAAACAGCCTACTGTATGATCTTCTGCTCTGTTGACCAGCCCTGTAGGTATTAACATCTGACAACTTGATTGCAAGGTTTTAAGTCCAGACTGGGCAGGGCAGATTTGCACCTGGAGAACAACCCACAGCAGCCAATCAGAGTGCTGATGGGTTGCTATGAGTTACTGCTTAGGTACAAATCTTGCTCTATTTTGTTTATAGGACCCAGGACCGCAATCAGAAACGACAAAATTTCCTGGGCCCCCTGGGCTGCGCCCACCCCAAGCCCCACCTACAGGTCCGCCCTCCACACGCCACAGGTCCGCCCCCCACCACACAGTAAAAAAACAAAAAAATATTGTTGGATAGGGTTTCCACATGTTAATAAAAATGAAAAGATATTGGTGGTCAGGGCCCCCCCATTAAAAATTATTGGTGGCTAGGACCCCACGTATGGTGTTTTTAACGCATGAAATATATATGGCATTTGTTTGTATGTAGGGAGGTGTATATCTACAAAATAGTTTCTCTTCAACATCTTTTCAACTTAAGCAATTGAATGCATGTATTAAAGGGGTGGGTCACCTTTAAGGCTAATCAAGTAAGTGTGTTGTGGCCGGGCCCCTCTTACCCTCGGGCCCCCTACAACTCTCCCCCCTGTCCCCCCCTGATGGCGGCCCTGGCTAGGACCCCACATGAGATATACAAATTGGTGGCCAGACCCCCCCCCCCCATTATAAGAAAATTGGTGGCCAGGGCACCTTAAACGTCCATGCCTTCCCGAAGTCAGCAGCTCTCAGAAAGATGGGGGCCCGGCAAATCAAGTAAGTGTGTCGTGGCCGATCCCCCCTTACCCTCGGGCCCCCTACAACTCTCCCCCCTTATGGTGGCCCTGATAGGCCCCATTGTGTTGTCACTGGTTATATTGTTTTTAACGCATGAAATATATATGGCATTTGTTTGTGTTTAGGGAGGTGTATATCTACAACATAGTTTCTCTTCAACATCTTTTCCACTTAAGCAATTGAATGCATGTATTAAAGGGGTGGGTCACCTTTAAGGTAAACTTTAGTATGTTATCGAATGATCAGTTCTAAGCAACTTTTCAATTGGGTTTCATTGTTTATTTTTTATAGTTATTTGCCTTTTTCTTCTGAATCTCTGCAGCTTTCAAATGGGCGTTGCTGATCCCTTCTAAAAAAAAATTCAGGTCTCTCCTATTCATATTCCAGCATCTTATTCAAATCAATGCATGGTTGCTAGGGTAATTTGGACCCTAGTTACCAGATCAAATTGAAGAGCTGCTGAATAAAAAGCTAAAATAACTCAAAAACCTTCAATAATAAAAAATGAAAACAAATGGCAAATTATCTCAGAATATCACTCTCTAGATCATATAAAAAGTTATCTCAAAGGTGAACTACCCCTTTAATGTGTTTAATATCACAGTAGAGCATTGTGCATTTTACATTCTATAAGGGCCATGGTCCGCAGTAAAACACTGTGAGGTTTAGTTACCATTGTCATCAATGCTCGTTCCATTTATAAAATAATTAGTAGCCAGACATTATTGCAGCCACATGGGAGAAAAGTATAAACATATGAATACAATAAATAAATAGAACAACATAAATAATTAGGATTCAGGACTACCTGGCTCACATTTAAAGGTCATAGCTTTACATTTTGCTTATCTATGTTTAAGCAAAGGGCTTATTTCCTTAAAGGAGAACTAAACACTCTTGCTAATAAAAACCCCTTCCCTCCATAGCCGCTCCCCCCCAGCACAGGTGTTAACACAAGTAAATGCCCCTAAGCCGGTAATTACCCCTCGTTGCAGAGTGAGAGAGCTTACAGGAGCCATCTTCAGGCGCCTCGGTAATCTTCGGGTCTTCTTCCGGCACTTCGGTAATTTTCGGTGCATTTGCAGTTATCAAGAAGTGGAACACTGCACCAACTGTGCATTCGCCGATACATCGCTTACTTACCGAAGATTTCCAAAGCGCTGAAGGTGTCCCCTGTCACTCTGCAACGAGGGGTAATTACAAGCTTTTGGAGGGATGTTAACACCTGTGCTGGGGCGAGCTGGAAGGGGGGACTATGGAGGATAGGGGTTTTTAATTAGCAAGGTGGTTTTAGTTCTCCTTTAAAGGGGAACTTTTATTTTCATCTCATGAAAATAAACTTTAAAACTATAATCAATTCTGTAGTGTTTTAGATAATCTATCCCCCTCTAAGTAATCTACATTCAGATTTGTGTTGGAGTTTATTTTGAAATGTTCATTTACAATGCAGTTTTACCAATTTCCCTAGTCAGTTTGCAAAAAATTTCATACTTTATACTGTTATAGAATGACTTGGAATTTTGTCTTCATTTTTTCTTTTTTTATAATATTTGATTTATTTCCTTTCTTCTGACTCTTTCCAGCTTTGAAATGGGGGTCACTGACCCCATCTAAAAACCAAATGTTTTGTAAGGCTATAAATCTATTGTTATTACTACATTTTATTACTCTTCTTTCTATACAGGCCCTCTCCTAAGCAATGAAACCAACTGCAAATTTTCTAAAATGCTACTGGTTTTACACATTTTTGATGAAAGCTTATTCACCAAGTAACATGTATGAAGAACTCCGTGCTAGAATTAAGATTAATCAAATGGTGTTTTGCTTTTGTTAGGTGTAGAGGGTGCAGCTTTTCAGAGTAGACTCCCACATGACAGAATGACTTCCCAAGAGGCGGCATGCTTCCCAGATATCATCAGTGGTCCACAGCAGACCCAGAAAGTTTTTCTGTATATTCGAAATCGTACAGTAAGTGAATATGCCATTATAATTCTGCTTTGCTAAATTGAAAATGAATGCTTATGTTATGTATCCTTATTACCACTCTCTGGGAAAAATGCCATCCCAAGTTTGTTGATGTGACAAATATTATATTACAATTATTATAGTGACCAGTGACATTAGTGTTAATGTAAATTGCATGAAAATGATGCCACAAGATTTGTCCTAAACGTTGTCCATTCCTGCATTTGACCATCATCAGAAGGAGGCAGTAGCTGACAATTTCTAACATTTTTATGCTGAATCCAGAATTTGGAATATAGTAAATAAACACCATGGGCACAATGTTGGTAATTCATATTTTTCAAAGAGGGGCTTTGAGATGTACATCTTAAAAGTCTGAAAAGCTAGTGATTACAGATGTTTTAACATTTTATTAAACTCTCCACTTTTTTTGTAGTTGCAGTTGTGGTTAGACAATCCAAAGGTTCAGCTTATCTTTGAGAATTCGCTTCAGCAATTGGAAGCTCCTTACAATAGTAAGTAGCTCACTTCTATTTAAAATATCAGCTTAGTTTTTATGAAGTGGTGAAAATATACATGGGCCTTATTAATGGTATGTAAGTAAATAAAAGCTAAAGCCAGTGCTATGCATACAAGAATGTCCAGCATTACCATGTCTGTTACCAGGTCTAAAAAGAATTGGTTTGCACAACACAAGAGCTTGGCTGTTGCGGGGCAGGATGGGGTACATTTATCTCGCTTTATATATGTAAAGAGGGAAGCAGCTGTAGTTTTGATCCACACATAAGGGATTGTGAGTCTGTATGCTACGTTGTCTGGAGGCACAAACAGGAATTTAAGATTTGTGGCTAGCATATTTAAAACGTGCATTTGCACTAAAACTGAGCTTAAACATGTTATTTTAGGATGGTGTGAAAGTTGCCTTATCTAGGCTGCGTATAAGCGAGCATTTTAAAATGTTACATCAGCACAAATAAAATGTTTGATAGCATTAAAAAAGTAATGTCTTTTATAGATGCTTTTTCCCCTTTATCTGAAGAACTATAAGGCAAACCCCCATATATAATAAAATGAACTAAATTTGATCAAGTGCAGTAAACCTTAGCAACCAGTAAGACTTGGTGACCAGCAAATGCCACCTGACGATTGGTTGCTATGAGCTACTGCTCCTGGGCAGACTTGGTGCCTTTTATTTCATAACCCCCTAAGAATACTAACATTTTAATCTGGACTTGGTAATAATTTATATAGTTTAGAAACAAGCCCCTCTTCTTTATCTCTTTTAGGAAGCCTGTGGCCCTAACTTTTTCAACCCAGAATGATATTGTAATTTGATGTGGTGTTAAACAAAAAGCAAAAAAAATTCTTAATAAACTGTTTTGAGCTGAACCATGCAGTATTTTTAATATTCACAAATATGTTTATATGAAATGAACATTCATTATTTACATATAATATTTTTTCTGTTGTAATTTTCAATTCTTACCTTGTTTGCACTTTTGTTTTTCTTCTAGGTGATTCTGTGCTGGTACATAGAATACACTGCTATCTTGAGAGGCATGGTTTAATAAACTTCGGTATTTACAAAAGACTGAAGCCATTACCAAGTAAGCAAACGCATACGTAAGCAGGTCGTCCTGTTGTATTGTTTAAAGTATAGTTTAATTGTGTTTTTATTTTGTTTCTCTCTCTCAATTGAAGTTGATATTTAGACTGAATACAATCAGAAAAATTGGTGTCAATAACTGTAATGTTAATACTGAATACTATTTTTAATGTGATATTACAAATATTTCAGAGTTGTACAATAAAATATCACTTTTAATTCTCTAGTTTTTATTTTTTCTTTGTAGAGAATAAGGTTCAGATTAGTAGAGAACAAGGCTCATATTACTTTAGAGATTTACGGATATTCTACTTTGTACCCGTAAGATTTTTATTCTAAAAATGTGTAACAGTTGATCAGTCTTTACTATTTCAGCATCAAATATGTTCTGCTAGTGGAGTCCCTTCAACTTTAATAGATAAGGCTAGTAACCCACTGTGTGACTAGTCAAATGTGTCTCATTCATCTTCACCCTGCTGGCAGACCATTGTGATCATCTTCTTGTTAATTATAGCAGTTTATTGCAGCAAATATTTGCTTATGTGCATACATGGTTATGGAGAATTTTACTAAATATCAAATTGTGTGTGATTTCATACATTCTTTTCCTATGGCTAGTTCCCACTGGGCAGCCAAAACTGTGGACAGTGTTGCCTGGTGTGAGTATTTAAAAACAAAATATACTTCCTTTTTTGACATACTGAAAACTAGCTTCCCCCTTAGGGTGATCCAGACTTTCCTTGACCTTGTTCTATTGCGAATTGATGCATTCTGTGAAAGTCCATCACTTTACAATAGAACATCATGAGGCAATGGTTCTTATAGTAGTAGTCTTATAGTAAAATTACTTGCTTTCAGTCTGTGTGATCTGGTATGTTTGTGTAATAATAAAAGGGTATATATGTGTTTGTATTTATTTTTGGAAATTTAGATATTGTTTATGCACCTTGAGCTTTTATCAAAAAGAGTAGTACTGTATATTTTTCCTTTGTAAACTAAATATTTACATTTTAATATAACATAGAATTTTAATATAAAAATACATGAAAAAATATATAAATACATAAATTGTCTGTATTTTCAGCAAAGAAAACAGGAAAGGTCATCATCATTGGATCAGGTGTTTCAGGCCTGGCTGCAGCTAGACAGCTGCAGAGTTTTGGCATGGATGTTACAGTGTTGGAGGCCAGGGTAAGAAAAAAATATCTTTGTAGAACAAGTAACTAGTTTGTATAACAAATTATATATAGTTGAGCTCAGACTTTACTCAAAAAAGGGATTGGCTTATAGCAGGACTTGTTTATGCCTAAGCAGGGACGGCAGTTCCTCTGAGCACTCAATTTGTTTATGAGAAGGTTACAAATAAACTCCTTAAAGTTATTCTGTTATTATTTTTATGTTGTGTTTTTTATTTCTAAATTACACTGTTTACACTGCAAATCAATATAAAATTTCATTCATGAATCAACAAGTGTATTTCTTTTTATTTGCAATATTGCTGTGTAGGCAGCCATCTCAGGTCATTTTGCCTGGTCATGTGCTTTCAGAAAGAGCCAGCCCTTTAGGATGAAGCTGCTTTCTGGCAGGCTGATGTTTCTTCTACTCAATGTAGCTGAACGTGTTTCAGTGGGACCTGGATTTTACTATTGATTGTTGTTCTTAGATCTACCAGGCAGCTGTTATCTTGTGTTAGGAAACTGTTATCTGATTAGCTTCCCGTTGTTCTGTTGTTAGGCTGCTGGGGGGAAGGGAGGGGGTTTCATTCCAACTTGCAGTAAAGCATTAAAGAATGAGTGATGTTTATCAGAGCACAAATCGCATGACTGGGGGCAGCTGGGTAACTGACAATATGTCTAGCCCCATGTCCAATTTCAAAATTAAATATAAAAAAATATGTTTGCTCTTTTGAGAAATGGATTTCAGAGCAAAATTCTGCTGGAGCAGCACTATTAACCGCTACGTTTTGCTACAGGGCAGGGAACACTTTCCCTTGTATTTTTTAAACTACATAGAAATTTATCTTGCATTTCTGCATTGTAATGCTGACTAATGCAAGCATTATGGAAGTTTTTTGAACAATATTGCTGCAGACTACTGTAAAAAATGCATACACTGTCTCAGTCATTAATTCACGTCAAGTGAATAATAGAACTTTTTTTTTTTTTTGGTTAAAATTTTATACATCCCATTTAATCATATATTGATGTATCAGCATTCATTAATAATTCTATTTTATTTGTCCTTCTTAAAACAAAGGATCGAGTTGGTGGAAGAGTTGCTACATTTCGTAAAGGAAACTATGTTGCTGATTTAGGTGCAATGGTGGTCACGGGACTTGGTGAGTTTATTGCATATATGATGCAAATTGAACTATATGCAGAACAAAAGGGAGGACTATATAAACAGGAATAAATGATCGTATGCTGCTGCTGTCTTCAGCATGCTAATGTGTCATGCCTCGCCTATGCTATAAGATCACTGCATGTGTGTTACTGAAACTCTGATGTGCATACTATAGCACCAGCTTGTCATTAACAGACAAGCTGGTGCAAGGCTCTGGTTGTGGGCTGGTGCATGCTTTTTTGTTTTTCCTAGGCTCGTTTAGTATTATGTGATTATATTTGATCTAATTCCGGACTTTTTCAAGGCCCTTGAAAAAGGCCCAAATGTGGGCCGAAACGTCGGATCTATGTACTAAATAAAACACTATTTTTGATGAAAATAACATTGGTGTGCAGATCCTTGCAAACAAATCTCTATATGAATTTTTGGACCCTGCACCCACAAAGATTAAGCAAAGTCCGGTCTTCAGAGTGCGGTCTTTTGACACAGATTATATATATATATATATATATATATATATATATATATATATATATATATATATATATATATATATATATATATATATATATATATATATATAATTTTTGACATATTAACTCTTTTGGTCAATAGAGGTCTCTCATGCACTCCTCAATTAAGTAACACTGTAGCTAATTCTGTTTGTTATATTTGCACATAGGCAGAAACCCATAGAATCTAATCAGTGACTAGTGAAATGTAAAAAAATAAAAGCGCAAAAGACAGGGAATCTTTTCTAAGTGCAGTATTTAGTTTTAGTTGAACATATCCCCACATACAAAATTACACTCACATGATAAAAAATAGTAATCGCATATAAATTCCTTATCTGTCTGTGCATCTCACTCTCTGTCCCACTCCGTGTGTGTTTAGTGCTCAGAACGGTCTCACTCCTGTGCCAGCAGTCTGTCCCCCTGTAGTCTGGATTTCAAGCTCTTTCAAATCCACACTTGTTCTTGGAGCAGTTTCACTGTTTCAGATGTACGGACTCCTCACTTTTGTTTGAACATAAGTGAGCAGTCCATACGTCTGAAACAGTGAAGTCGCCCCACGAGGAAACTTTGGGCGACTTCGAAAAACAAAGTGTTTCGAGTGCCATCCTGACGGTGATTTTCATTCTAGCCGACGGGGAGGCAGTTTGGGAAGATTAGTCGCCCTGAAGAAGAGGAGATTTGTCGCCGGCAACTAATCTCCCCGAATTGCAGCATGTGTCTCTGTCCTAAACATGTGTGTTTGCTTCAAAGACTGCTATAGTTCATATAAATATGCTGCTATGTAGACAAGGAGGTAGCCATTCAGTCTGAAAAAGGAGAAAAGGCACAGGTTACACAGCAGATAGCAAATAAGTAGAAATATAATACAATAGGTTTAGATTATTGTGTGATAACTAAACCATTGTATTCTTTAGAGTTTATCTGTTTTCTGCTGTTTAATCTGAAACAATTAGCCCTATTTCATTATGATGACAAACTGTATGCACAGCTGCTGTTTTTATGTTTCATTTTGACCATCATTTTGGGGACATTATAGAGGCACGCTGAATTTCTACATTCAGTTATTGGTTACATTAAGCAGTATGCATATATCAAACTGATCTGGATCTGTTTTCAAGACTGATTTTCTTTTTTTGTTTTCAAAGGTGGAAATCCAATGGCTGTAATTAGTAAGCAAGTTAACATGGAACTCGCTAAAATCAAGCAAAAGTGCCCACTCTATGAGGCTAATGGACAAGCTGTAAGTTTGTTTTTGTCCAACAGTTGTTTCTATCTTATACCAAAAGTTCTTGTGTTTTATATGAAGCCAGTGTGCATAGTATTTTTAATGTAACTTTGAAAAACGAACACATTTAGGGGCAAATTTACTTAAAGGAACAGTTCAGTGTGAAAATAAAAACTGGGTAAATAGATAGGCTGTGCAAAATAAAAAATGTTTTTAATATAGTTAGTTAGCCAAAAATGTAATATATAAAGGCTGGAGTGAACAGATCTAATAAAACAGCCAGAATCCAACTTCCTGCTTTTCAGCTCTATAACTCTGAGTTAGTCAGTGACTTGAAGGGGGGCCACATAGTACATATCTGTTCAGTGGGTTTGTAATTGATTCTCCGCATTCAGCTCAGATTCAAAAGCAACAGAAATGACCCATGTGGCCCCCCCTCAAGTCTCTGATTGGTTGCTGCCTGGTAGCCAGGGTAACCAGTCAGTGTAAACCAAGAGAGTTGAAAAGCAAGTAGTCTTCTGACTGACATGTTATACATCAAATCACTGCAGCCTTTATACATTACATTTTTGGCTAACTAACTATATAAGATACATTTTTTATTTTGCACAGCCTATCCATTTACCCAGTTTTTATTTTTACACTGAACAATTCCTTTATTTAACCCTCAATATTTGACTGTTAAAGTTAAATCCTTCGACTTCGAATATCGAACTCAAAGGATTTAGCATTATTCGTTCGATCGAACGATTTTAATCCATCGATCAAATGGGGACCTTCCCCATAGGCTAACATTGACTTTGGTAGCTTTTAGGTGGCGAACTACGGGGTCGAAGTTTTTTCTTAAAGAGACAGTACTTCAAATAGTCGAATAGAGCGATTTTTAGTTCGATCGAACTACGTGGTCGAAGTAGCCCATTCAATGGTCGAAGTAGCCAAAAAAAACATTCGAAATTCAAAGTTTTTTTCCCTCTATTCCTTCACTCGAGCTAAGTAAATGGGCCCCATAGTGACGGATGCCATAGGATGCATGTATGACATTTAGTTGTTCACTGCAATATCAACCATGGAGGTTCTTACAACATGGTGCTTTACCTACTTCATAATATTTTGATCTTATTAATACTATTCTTGTTTAGTGTTCTTCCTATAGTTATGTGATTTGAGTGTGTCATCTACTTCAATATTCATTGTCTTTGTGTGGACTTTATGGGATACTTATAGAGAGAGCAGTAATGGTTTTACAACATTTTATGTGTCGTAATTTTTATCATAAAACATTTGTGTGTGTGTGTGTGTGTGTGTGTGTGTGTGTGTATGTATGTATGTATATATATATATATATATATATATATATATATATATATATATATATATATATATATATATATATATATATATATATATATATATATATATATATATATATATAATCCAAAAAATGAAGGAAGCACTCACGGCAGATTTTTCTTAGAAAAACTTTTTACTGGATCATGCAAACATCAACGCGTTTCGGTACCTCAAGGGACCGTCATCCTGATTTGTTTTCTCTGGAAAAAAGGCGCTTGCGAGGGGACATGATTACACTTTACAAGTACATTAGAGGACATTATAGACAAATAGCAGGGGACCTTTTTACCCATAAAGTGGATCACCGTACCAGAGGCCACCCCTTTAGACTAGAAGAAAAGAACTTTAATTTGAAGCAACGCAGGGGGTTCTTCACAGTCAGGACAGTGAGGTTGTGGAATGCACTGCCGGGTGATGTTGTGATGGCTGATTCAGTTAATGCCTTTAAGAATGGCTTGGATGATTTTTTGGACAGACATAATATCAAAGGCTATTGTGATACTAAGCTCTATAGTTAGTATAGGTATGGGTATATAAAATTTAATTAAAAGTAGGGAGGGGTGTGTGTATGGATGCTGGTTTTTCATTTGGAGGGGTTGAACTTGATGGACTTTGTCTTTTTTTCAACCCAATTTAACTATGTAACTATTATTGGAGGCAAAACCTTGCTATTGGCTTTCCCTAACATTTAAATTATTTTTATATAGACTTGAGGTAAGGAGATCCAAATTACAGAACTTACAAAGAATAGCCCAGGTCCCTAGTATTCAGGATAATAACTCCCATACCTATACACACCCTTTTCCAATAGTGCAGGGGGCTGTAGTTAAAATGACAACCCCAACTATTGGATTGCAAGGTCAACATGACTACACCCTGCTTGGTTTGTTGCTCAGGGGTTTACATCCCCCACACTCTAACTGCCAAGAAACATATTTCCTATATCATATATATACATATATATATTTCCTATTAGAGTAAGAGCCTTTGAGTACCAGCATGTAGGAAATACATGCTGAGCAGGCAAAAGCTTAGTCAAAGTATATATTATTTGTTTTGTTGTTTGTTTGTTTTTTTTTTTAATGTACAGCATTTTATGTCTCTTAACTTTCAATTTAGGTCCCAAAAGAAAAGGATGAAATGGTAGAACAAGAGTTCAATCGTTTATTGGAAGCTACATCCTATCTGAGCCATCAACTTGACTTCAACATTCTGAACAATAAACCTGTCTCTCTAGGGCAGGCTTTGGAAGTGGTTATACAGTAAGTTGGTTTTTAACCTTTATTAAAAAGTTTGTAGGTTGTGATTGTAAAATTAAAGTTTTATAACACAGTTACAGCATGGATTTTTTCTCTTCCCTTAAGCTAAACAAGTGAGTAAGATGTATTTTGGTTACACATGTATTAGACCTATTTACATTGGACTAGTTTTTGTGATGCAGGGCTATAAGTAAGTAAAAGCTGTGTCTTGCTATTTGTAGCAAAAAAAAGGATATGTGAAAAATGTGGGTACCCTTGTAATTTTGCTAATTTGAATGCATGTAACTGCTCAATACTGATTACTGGCAACACTTAATTGGTTGTATTAGCTTGTTAAGCCTTGAACTTCATAGGCAGTGACAAATCTCATTTTTTGGGGGCGACTAATCTCCCCGAACTGCCTCCCGCCGGCTAGAATCTAAATCAACAGTGGGATGGCACTCTGAGTACTTTGTTTTCCTAGGTCTCCCAAAGTTTCCTCGCCCAAAGTTTGGGAGATTAGTCGCCCCGAAGAAGAGGAGATTTGTCGGTGGTTGACTAATTTCCCCGAATCTGAGTGTGTCTCTGCCCTAAAGTAACATTGATGCAACAATAAACAGACTTTTGTATAAAGACTTCTGGTTATGAGGTGGTACAAAGGATATTTTGATTTCCACTGTGCTCAAAATATCTAGAATTGCCTGTCCACTCTTCCCACGTAAGAGTAAAGGAAGCCAATTTCAGGCATTTTGATTGCCATGGGTCTCTGTTAGAGCCTTACACCATTTAGAAAACCCCATATTAAATTGACCTAAGAGAGAGAAACGCTATCATATAAATACATGTTTATCTTCTTTCTTTTTTTTTTTTAAAGAATCTACTTATCTGTTAATATGTTGAACATATATAAATCTGCCATTGCTGTGTCTGCCATTGTTGTTTGATTATTGTTTGTGCACACTGGCATTGAAATTTTAATTGATTTTATTCAGAATTATTAAAAAAGAGCATGTTGCATCACAATTTGTTGAATGAAAGTTGTATTTTTCCCTTTATGTATGTACTAATGTTATAGAATTATATTTATTGCAATGTTTTCTTCCTCGTCTGTGCTTTAAAAATGTACAGCATATATACAACTGCTATATAAATAAAGGTAAACATTCACACCTTCTTTACTTTGATATTTGATTTTAGGTTGCAAGAAAAGCATGTCAAAGACGAACAAATAGAACACTGGAAAAAAATAGTAAAAACGCAGGATGAATTGAAGGAGCTTCTTAATAAGGTGTGGATATGTTTGTTTCATTTTTGGTTTTACTTAAGCATTTGTTGTGTTTGTTTATTTAGTTGTAATACACAGGAGCCATGAAAATACTGTAAATAATATTCGTATTAACTGTGCTTAGTTATAGCAGTAGTTCTAATCAGTGCTTAGTGATGTAATTTCTGTCAAATGGTTCACTGAAGCCCTCGGACTTCGACCTTATGCCTTTATATGGTCATGGAACAGTGACTTATATTATTCTTATATTTTACAATTGGAGATACATTATTCACTATATAATACATGAGCCATGAATATCACCTTAAATTATTTCCTTATAAATGGTGCTTAGTGATGTCATCAGTTATAATCTGAGCTTAGTGATGTCATTTCTGACACATGACTCGCTGAAACGTGTGTATTATAATAAAGTACACCCTGTTGAAAAATATGAGGATATTCAAAGTCACCTCGGAGTTCCATGACCTGGCCTTTGCCTTGTGCTTTTATATGGTCACTAGACATTAAGCCCGTTAAATTAACGGGCGCTAGAACATATGTAGTCAATCTTCGCCAGAGACGGTCCGTGAGGCACATGCGCAGTAGCGCAATCCCATGGACACAGGGACTGGACGCAGAGACACTTCAACTTTATTATATAGGATGGAACACTTTGGGGACCTAAAATCCTTATATTTTACAATAGGGGGTACTCTTTTCACTATATATTTCCTATTTGAGGTTGTCCTGCTTGGATGTCTTTTTTTTTTTTTTTTTTTTTTTTTTTTTGCATTATTAGAAATAATGGGTGATACATTGTTGTTCAGTCCTAGTCCATCTGCCAACACCTATGATCAAGAGCTTCTGGACATTTGAGGGGTCTATTAAAAACTAGATGCAATAATACATACAATTTAAATGCTAGTCACAATACATTATTGTGACTAGTCACAATACATTATTGCTACATGTATATGCACTGTAATGGTTATGCCTACTTGTGCCAGTTGTGCTTAAATTGTCACATCAG
Source organism: Xenopus laevis (assembly GCF_017654675.1). Lineage (NCBI taxonomy): Eukaryota > Metazoa > Chordata > Amphibia > Anura > Pipidae > Xenopus > Xenopus laevis. The sequence goes on from NC_054373.1 coordinate 92,616,122, forward strand.
ATGGAGCGCTTTCAGGCACAAAGGAGTCCTTCACTTCATAGAAAGCCTTGTACTTTAATGCTTGCTTTAGGTTTGCTGTTGCACCTGTGACATAGATCTCAAAGAAGGATTGTGCAGATCATTGCCTTGTGCTGCATGTAACATGGGCTGCACATATGTGTGCTTCCTCCAAGTAACTGTTGGTGGTAAAATAGTGATTTTTAGCTATTAAAGGTTATTTGCTTTATTTTTTGTGTGTTTTGGACAAGTAAATGAGCCCATGACTAATATCTAAACTGGGGATGTAGCATATGTACATTAGAGGCATGCCTCTTGTTTTAATTGCAGGTATGGGACCTGTTATCCAGAATGCTTGGGACCTGTGGTTTTCCAGATAATGGATCTTTCCGTAATTTGGATCTTCATACCTTGTCTACTAGAAAATTATGTAAACATTAAATAAACCCAACAGGCTGGTTTTGCTTCCAATACAGATTAATTATATCTTAGTTGGGATAAAGTACAGGGTACTGTTTTATTATTACAGATAAAAGAAAATCATTTTTAAAAATTTGGATAAAATGAAGTCTATGGTAGACATACTTCTGGTCTTTCTGGTTAACGGTTTCCAGATAACGGATTTCCGGATAATGGCTTCCATACCTCTATGTAATTACATAGTTACATTGCATAATTTGGGTTGAAAAAAGGCTAAACTATTGCCATGCTTTGCTTTGAATAAGAGACTGGAATATGAATAGGAGAGGGCATGAATAGAAAGATGAGGAAAAAAAAGTAGCAATATCAATAAATTACCATTAAAGAGCATTTGCTTTTTAGATGGGGACAGTGACCCCCGTTTGAAAGTTGGAAAAGGTCAGAAGAAGAAGGCAAATAAACCAGAAACTATGAAAAAAATATAATGATGTATTGAAAAGTTGCTCAGAATTGACAATCCTATAACATACTAAAAATTAACTTAAAAGGTTTAAAAAAAACCTTTAAAGTTGTTCAATATATTAAAGTAATAAATCACCTATTTACATCATGAATTTTAAATGATCATTTGTGCCAAAGTATTGTGATTTCTTTTCCCCCTTTGCATTGGGAAACTACAGTGGTGGGTAATGGATGGAATGGGAATGTAGGGAAAATGTAACGGGAGGAGTTGACATTGCACTTTTCCAAATATGTATGGGAAAGATATTGTACCTAAAATGTTGATATATTTTCAGATGGTTAACGTCAAAGAAAAGATCAAAGAATTTCATCAGCAGTACAAGGAGGCATCTGAAGTAAAGCCTCCACGTGACATCACCGCCGAATTCTTGGTGAAGTGTAAACACCGAGACCTCACAGCATTTTGCAAGGTTTTTAGTTATTTAGTAGAAATGCATACATTTTAAGTATACTCCACAATTGATTGAGACAATTGAGCTTCACATTTGTTTATTCCAACAGGAATATGACCAGTTAGCAGAAACCCAGGTGAAACTTGAAGAAAAATTACAAGAACTTGAGGCCAATCCTCCTAGGTATGTATCCTCTAGGTATGCACATTTTTTGTTTCAGACCTGGTAATAATTGAAAATGCAACGTGTTGTGTACAATACACTTTGAAAATTACCCCTGTGTATTTGCTATCTATAAGCTAATATATAGCCCAGTGCAATTAACATATAAATATACTGTTTTTTCTCCGCTTATTTGTCTCCTGGGAGTCCTGGGTGGGTTTATGATGTCCAAATATACCAGGAACTGATTCCGATCCCTCCTGTTCCACCCCCTTCCACCAACAGTTAAAACATGGAAGCAATTGGTCAACAAAGCTATACCCCCTAATTAAACTTACATCGGAAGCAAGGGGCACACAGGGGAAATTTAATCAAATTTGGACCCCATGGTGTGAAGCAGGGCTTGACTAATTCCTGGATGAACAGGCAAATGCACACTACCTATTTAAATGTGCTTGTCAGATATGTTTTGCATACTCGAACATTGTTGGCTTGGCATAATGTTATATTATATTTGTTTGTTTGTTTACTAAAACTAATAAAAACTTACCTTAAAAAAAAAACTGGACTGACATGAAGCAAAAGGAGGCCATCTTCTTTTTTTGTTGTATATGGGTGAAATATGCCACCAGGCACAGTGTTTATTTCTTGCTCACTGAGTTGTTTATCTTTTGTGAACTGTCATGGAAAAATACTACCAAACCAAAGTAGAATCAGTGTCTTTTGTGAGGTATTGTTCTTTCTGGAGTCAATGAGTAGCTTGACATTTTCTGGACTCAGCATGTCTAGGCTTAACAGGCCTTCTTATATAGACAGGGCAGCATCTTCTTTAGCCTGCAGAAAGCATGGAGATGTGGGGCTTGGGTTACAATAGTTGGATTCTCTTCCCTTTAAACGTTTCAACAAGAGCAGAGGGATTAAAACACTTTTCAGTGCTAACATTTGAACTTTTGTTAATGGGTTATAAACCTAAATAGATAATTAATGCAATATTTGAGTGCTCCTCTGAGCACTATAGTTGTTTACATTTTTTTTAATTAGTCGTTTCTAATACATCTGTTTTTGAACTGCAAATACCAGGCTAGCTGCTCAACTTCTCTTTTTTCAAAGTACAAGTGACACTATAATATATTATGTTTTAAAGGACACCCTCTGCATTTTAGACTGTAATCTTCTTAATATGTTGTATCAATACAGGCAAGGCTTGCTTGTATAAAGCCTACTAATTTCATGTTTGAACCCTGTTTTTATTAGCATATCACAGTGTGAAAATATGCACAATTGGTGTTAGATTTTCTTTTTTTGTTTGCAGATATGGGCTTATCTGATGAGGAAGCCACTGTAGGGCAAATACAAGTTTCTGTACTGGGTAGGGGGATCAGCTCCTTCCCTGACATCTTTCAAGGACATCATTTTGCTCTCCATTTATGACTCCTCTTATTCTTACCAGCAAATTAATATCCTCCGTTTAATAGATGTTTTTTTTTTTTTTTATGGAGTAGGGATGCCCTCTCAGAAATGTCATAGTTTCTGGTTTAATCGTCAGCAGGTACACCTGATTAACAGCACGTTTGACAGTTTAGTATCACATTTACAACTAAGGCTGAACTGTATTAGAACTGTATGTAGTTGTCTTTCTGTAACAGGTTTAAATAAATAGGACAGGAAGGTTTTTTACAAAATATGTCCTAGGTAGAGCAATGGGCACTCTGATGGGCCACTATAATGGTTCTTTAGACAAATAACATAAAATGCATAGCAGTTTTGCACTGAAACCGTTGTATGTGTCTCTCTCTCCCTCTCATCTTTATTTTAAGCCTCTTCTTTTTTTTTTTTTTTTTTTTTTTTAATCTAGTGATGTTTACCTGTCATCTCGAGACAGACAGATATTGGATTGGCATTTTGCAAACTTAGAATTTGCTAATGCAACCCCCCTCTCAACCCTCTCTCTGAAGCACTGGGATCAGGTAATGTTTTGAAAACTAATTTAAGTGATGCACAAAATGCTATGTTTTAGTTATAGAAAAGGGCTCAAAATGAAAGAAAATTGAGAGACCACTACAAAGCATACCTTTCCAAAGTTCAGGCAGCATTCGATTGCCTGGTCATACCCATATTTGACATTTATGTAACTTCCCTTACTGTTGTATTTCACACTTTAAGCCAAGGTTACCTTCGTTGTTCTCCAACTGCGTGAAGGTAGTTCAACATTTAAATGGGTTATTCACATTTCAAACACTTTCTTCAGTTCAATTTTTTACATTGTTCATCAGAAATAGACTTTACATTTCTTACCGTTTTTCCAATATTAAAGTTTAAAATTCCTGTCTCTGGTATTTCAGTCTGGCAGCTCAGTGATTCAGGTGCAGAATCTGAATTGTTATAATTTGCTACATTTCGTTAATGCATTTCGCCGCTGCATCTGTGGAATATTAGCAACAACTGTATTAGTTATGACAGCAACCTTTAAAGGGGTTGTTCGTCCTTTAAAGTGGACCCGTCACCGAAAAAAATTATTCAAAATCTTATTTTATCACATTAATCAAGCAAAATGAACTTTAATTACACTATATAAATTATTTGAATCTTGTTTCCATCAGTCTGGGAATTAATAATTATAACAATCAGGCAGGAGCCATTTTGTGGACACTGTTATTAAGACAAGTCTTGTATCATCTCAGAATCTTGTTTGTGCACCAGAATGGGGGACTTGATGTCCATCCCCATGCCCTGGCTACACAATTAAATGGTGAAGAGAATGGGGGAATGTGAGGAGAGCAGTGACATGTAGGAAGTGCTGAATGGAAAGTGAAAGTAATTGTCTGCCCCGCCTCTATGCCTAGGCATAGAGGCGGGGCAGACAATATTTGATTGACAGCTGAGATTTTTAAATGAGTTTACAACAGCTATGAATGCTTTAATAAAAAATAGAAATTGGATTTCATGTTTAATTTGAAAAGGACTTTTATTATACAGATTTTTGTGTCTGGGTGACGGGTCCACTTTAAATTAACTTTTAGGATGATGTAGAAAGTGATATTCTGAGACAATTAGCAGTTGTTTTTCTTTTTTTATGTGTGGTTTTTGAGTAATTTAGCTTTTTATTCAGTAGCTTTCCCGTTTGCAATTTCAGCAACCTGGTTGCAAGGGTCCAAATTACCCTAGCAACCATCTATTGATTTGAATAATGAGACTCATTGAAGATTAGTAATGCATCAATTTAATGTATCAGTTTAGCACAGTTTAGAGTTTATGTTTGTAAGACACACAATTATGGCTTGGGTGTATTTCCTTTTATATTCCTTTTATATTTTCCTGATATTCATCTGACTTTCTACTTCCTGTATAGCTATTATTAATTAATTATTGTTGATTTTAGAGCCATGACAGATGGGATGCTTTGTTGCCTACTGGAATTCTCTGTCATGGGCCACAAAGCTTTGCATGTGTTTATCCCAATAATCACGCAAAAAAATGTGCATTTGACTGGGATCGCTACATGTAAATTGTTTACGTGCATTGATTCCAGTGAATTTGGAGGGGCGTTTTTTTTAGCATTGTGCATGCAGAAGAGCAGATTTCCTTCAATCGACAGAGCCTGCTGTTTATTGCCCTTACAGAGAAAATATTTTACAAAACTCTACCATAGAAAATTTGTCATTAACGTATATTGCATTGTTGCTTAGAATTATGTTTTCTTTTGTTGGGCAGATTTTTATTTTGGGGTTGACTTTCCCTTAAAATAGGTAAGTTTTTAGTACCATGTAGACAGTGATATACTGAATAGTTTTATTTGTTGTCCAGGTCAGTGACTTCATTTTGTAAACTAGAAAAAGGACGATCAAGGCAAATAATTCAAAACTACAAAATGGTTAAAAGGACATTTTATATAACAGAATGATAATGCATGTGAACACAAACCCCCTTTAACTTTTTTCTTCAAAGGAACTGTGCTATGCAAGTTAGACATTATTGAATGCATTTTGTACATTTTTTTTTATTTTTTTTTAATAGGATGATGACTTTGAATTCACAGGCAGCCACCTAACAGTCCGAAATGGTTATTCTTGTGTTCCTGTGGCATTAGCAGAAGGACTGGACATTAAATTAAATACTGCAGTCCGACAAGTACGATACACAGCATCAGGTATGTATACTGTATGTACTGGACAACAAGCACATTTTAAAACGATCCTCCACCCAATATTGTAAGAAAGTGTAATTCCTAGCAGCTTTTTTATACATGTTATATTACAGGTTTTAAAGTTATTTGAAAGTCTTAACTGCAGGTGAAAGTAGTATTTATCTTCTTCTGATCTCTGGGTGTGCATCTGACAATGTATGAGGAGTCAAACCTCCTCTAGGGTTTTTAAAGGGGAACTATTGTGAAAATGAAAATTTAATATAAGCTTCAGCATACTGAACTAAGAAACTTTGTAAAAAAAAAAAAAAAAAAAAATCAGTTAAATATTCTGTACCGTTTCTGAAATAATCAAGTTTATCTTCACTATCCCTCTCAACATCTGTTTCTCTTCATTTTCTCTTAATGTAGGAGTTGGGTGTCAGATATTCATTGACAGTTAGATCCAATCTATCTTATAGGGGGGCTTCATTGCCTAGAACAGTGCTGTCCAATTTCTGTGGTACCGAGGGCCACAATTTTACTGGCGGAGGGCCGATAATGGAAGTCAGTGTTGGCCACTCCCCTTTTTAATCCACACCCACTGTAAACACACCTTTATTACCACAATAACTTTTAAGATCATATCCACATTAACGGTGGTAGCACACCAAAAAACCAAATGGTTTTTGCTCACTGCAGGGAAATCCCTCATCACTCATATGTGGAAAATTGAAGTTATATTAAAAATATACCCTTAAATCCATATGCCTCATCCTCCCCTGTGGATAATACAACAATCCCCCCCAACACATGATTAAACACCTTAGGGGCCCCTAACAACAATTTCCAAATGCTAACAAACCCCAAGAACAAACCCCTAACAGGCTTACATCCCACAGGTAGAGTAGGGCAAGCAAAGAAAGGCACAGCCAAGCAGTATTGGGCAAGCAGAGAATGGCACACACAAGCAGCACTGGGCAAGCAGAGAATGACACACACAAGCAGCACTGGGCAAGCAGAGAATGAAACACACAAGGAGCACTGGGCAAGCAGAGCGTGGCACACCCAAGTAACACTGAGTAAGCAGAGAATGGCACACACAAGCAGCACTGGGCAAGCAGAGAATGACAGAGAATGGCACACCCAAGCAGCACTGAGTAAGCAGAGAATGGCACACACAAGCAGCACTGGGCAAGCAGAGAATGACACACACAAGCAGCACTGGGCAAGCAGAGAATGGCACACCCAAGCAGCACTGGGCAAGCAGAGAATGGCACACCCAAGCAGCACTGGGCAAGCAGAGCGTGTCACACCCAAGTAACACTGAGTAAGCAGAGAATGGCACACACAAGCAGCACTGGGCAAGCAGAGAATGGCACACCCAAGCAGCACTGGGCAAGCAGAGAATGGCACACCCAAGCAGCACTGGGCAAGCAGAGCGTGTCACACCCAAGTAACACTGAGTAAGCAGAGAATGGCACACACAAGCAGCACTGGGCAAGCAGAGAATGGCACACACACGCAGCACTGGGCAACCAGAGAATGGCACACACAAGCAGCACTGGGCAAGCAAAGAATGGCACACACAAGCAGCACTGGGCAAGCAAAGAATGGCACGCACAAGCAGCACTGGGCAAGCAGAGAATGGCACGCACAAGCAGCACTGGGCAAGCAGATAATGGCACACACAAGCAGCTCTGGGCAAGCAGATAATGGCACACACAAGCAGCTCTGGGCAAGCAGAGAATGGCACACACAAGCCGCACTGGGCAAGCAGAGAATGGCACACACAAGCAGCACTGGGCAACCAGAGAATGGCACACACAAGCAGCACTGGGCAAGCAAAGAATGGCACACACAAGCAGCACTGGGCAAGCAAAGAATGGCACGCACAAGCAACACTGGGCAAGCAGAGAATGGCACGCACAAGCAGCAATGGGCAAGCAGAGAATGGCACACACAAGCAGCTCTGGGCAAGCAGAGAATGGCACACGCAAGCCGCACTGGGCAAGCAGAGAATGGCACACGCAAGCAGCAATGGGCAAGCAGAGAATGGCACACAAAAGCAGAACTGGGCAAGCAGAGCATGGCACATACAAGCAGCACTGGGAAAGCAGAGAATGGCGCACACACAAGCAGCACTGGGCAAGCAGAGAATGGCACACACAAGCCGCACTGGGCAAGCAGAGAATGGCACACACAGGGAGGGAAGGCAGAACAGAGCAGAAGAGAGGGAAAGCTATCAGTCTAATATTTACTACATACAGTGACACAGTGCTCGTGGCCCATTAGCATTTTGAATAAGGTGTGAACAATGTGGCAGTTTCAGTCTGGGTCTCAGGTGTGAACAGTACAGGACTTTAGGATATAAACAATAGAGGTGTCAGTTTCAACAATACAGAGGGATCCCAGGTGTGAACAATACAGGGGATTACAGTCTGCAGTTGAGGTTTAAACAATGCAGAGGCCAGTTAATCTCTACCTTTTAAATCTTGCATATGGTAAGAAGACACAGCATGTGGGGGGCCACAGAAGGGGGGGGGGGTCACAAGCCACCAGTTGAACAGCCCCGGACTAGAAGATGTATTAAAGCTCACTTTATTACAATCACCAGACATATTGTCTCTGTACATGCAGGATTTATACACAAGTAATTTTGTTTGTACTGGAATGTTATTTGAATGAGCTCTAATTCATCTGTAGGAAAGGAAGCCTCCCCCCTAAAATATATTGGATCTAACTGTCAATGAATATCTGACACCCAACTGCTGCAAGAAGACAGAATGAAGAGAAACAGATGCTGAGAGAGCAGGGGTGATTCTGGCCTTTCTGCTGCCTGAGGCGAAAGTATGGCAATGCGCCCCCTGTGCCACGCCCCTGTGCCATGTTAGGAAATGTAGGAGAGAAGGAGGGTACCCCCAAAAAATGTAAACGTCGCCTGGTCTGAGCTGGCGAAGTCAAGTCTGGCTCAAGAGGTAACGTTCAGTAAAATCTGCAAATTAGCGTAGTTACGTCACTTTTTCAGAGCGCAACTTCACCTGGCGAATTTACGCCAGCACCCGTTAAATAGGCAAAGTGCAAAAATTACATTATGCTGGCGAATTTTCACTAGCGTTAGCCACTTTGCCTTTTAGTAAATTTCCCCCTTAATTTCCACAAAAACGTTGAATTTCGTCTTTATGTATTAACCAGGGAACATACATTTTTTTTTTTTTAAATCTAATTTTTTTTTTATTTTTTAACTTTTCTATACTTTTTTTTAACTTAAGCCTTGACTTTTTTATGACACACACACAGTGGGAGTGGAACAGACAGGGGTAGTACAACTATTATTTATTACAAATATTTGTTATTAACTTTTCTGTAAGTACAGTCAGTACAGTACCTGGTACTTCTTGTGAACAAACTCAGGCCCTAGACAGATGCAGCAACAGCCAGCCAGCCGCCCCAGGCACTAGTCCAAAAACAAATCCAGGCACTGCTGCAGCCTGCAGTCGAAACTCCAAAAGCCAGCGACCCAGCCAGCGACCCTGGAGATAGTGACGTCACCGGCGTCACGTGAGCAGGGACAGGGAGCAGGCAGCGGAGCGCAGCGCCAGCACGTAACAACGTCACGTGACGCATGCGCACTGGCCTGACTCCGTCTCCGCACTCCGCACAGGCACATCATAGGAGGAGTTAAGGGCGGCACTGAGGCAGCCGCCCGTCAGCAGCAGTAGAAGAGGGGATGGAACACCTGTCAACTGACATGACAAGGTGAAAGTCGCCGGTGCAGGCGCATTACACGCAGCGCACATTTAAATTTTTTCTAACTTCACAGCACGCCAGGCCAGCACAGCAGTCCAAATGCCGCCCCTTCAACTAACCGACATTTTGCCGCCTGAGGCGAGATTCTCAGGCGGCCTCATAGAAGCGCCCCTGTGAGAGAGGGATAATGAAGATAAACTTGATCATTTCAGAAACAATGCAGAATATTTAATTGATTGTTTTTAGAGTTTCTTATTTCAGTATGAGGAAGTTTATATTACATTTTCATTTTGACGATAGTTCCCTTTAAGCAGCATTTATCAGATGGCTGCAAGATTGTTTAAAGGAACAGTAACACCAAATGAGTGCATTAAAGTAATTGAAATACAGGTATTATGTACTGTTGCCCTACAATGGTACAACTGGCCTGTTTGCTTCAGAAACACTGCTTTTGTTTGTATAAAATAAGATGTGTAGCCATGGGGGCAGCCATTCAAGCCTTATGTTACATAGAAGATACTCTGTAGAATACCATTGTATTCTATTATAGTGCTTATCTTTGCCTTTTCTCCTTTTTCAGCTTAAATGGCTGCCCCCATGGCTACACAGCAGCTTGTTTATATAAACTATTGTAGGCTTTCTAAAGCACACCCATAACGCTTACCAATGCAGGGCAACAGTACATTATATTTTAATTACTTTACAACTGTTTTCTTTTTTTTTTTTTTGGTGTTACTGTAAGGAGTCCGAGCCAGGAGTGAAAAGAATGTAAACTGTCAAACACTGCTTTTAATATCCGTTTCATTTACAAATTGCTTTCAAACCATTGAAAATGTGTAAATAGTATATATTAGAAATGCTTAAAATTACATTCTATCCCTTTTAATGTAAAAAAACCCAAACAATCTGTAGTTTTTGAAAAGACTGAAAAGGCAGGGATAGCTTGTTTCACGTTTTCTCTGGAATATTTAATGTTTAACTTATGTTGTTTGAGGAGTCATGTTATGTATTTTCTCCTTACAGGATGTGAAGTTATAGCAGTTAACACTCGATCTACAAGCCAGACTTTCATTTATAAATGTGATGCTGTCCTTTGTACTCTTCCACTGGGTGTACTTAAACAACAGCCACCAGCGGTTCAGTTTGTTCCCCCACTTCCAGAGTGGAAGACATCTGCTGTTCAAAGAATGGGATTTGGAAACCTCAACAAAGTGAGCTACATGAAGTGGCAATTTCGCTTCATATTCCTCTTTGAAATAAAAATATCTGCCCTTTGTGTTCATCAACATACACTGCTCTGACATTTCCCTGTTTTTTTCCTAAAATAGTGTCACTCTGCTATTTTCTTGTTGATCGTTGTTATTGTGATGAATTCAGCATTGCTTAAGATTTTCATATTCTTGTAAACACATCTAAAATATTGATATTTAAAATATACCATCTCTGTTTCTTTGTCAGGTGGTACTCTGCTTTGACAGAGTATTTTGGGACCCCTCCGTAAACTTGTTTGGTCATGTTGGGAGCACCACTGCCAGCAGAGGGGAGCTTTTCTTGTTCTGGAATCTCTACAGAGGTTAATCAAATATTTAATTTTTGGGTACACTGTCTCTGCTGAAACAATATGATAACCATACAGAAAGTTCTCTAAGAAGTATGTGCAAACACTCAAACCTTTTTATTTTAGCTCTAATTTAAAAATTTTACTGGTGACATATTTCCAAATAATGTCAGATTTAATGTGTGGTAATTGGAGGGTGATATCTCTTTTTATAAAGCAGATATAGTGTTTTATTCATTTTTTTTATTTGTTTGATAGCACCAATATTGCTGGCTTTGGTAGCAGGAGAAGCTGCAGGAATTATGGAAAATATCAGTGATGATGTTATTGTTGGACGCTGTTTGGCCATCCTCAAAGGGATATTTGGAAGCAGTGCTGTTCCTCAGGTCAGTAAAACATAGTTTTTGAGGATTGCCAGAGCTCTTTCTTAAAGATGCAACTGTTCAGTGGAAACGTCTCATGGATTTTTGTTACTAGTGATCACCGCTATACACAGTCCAGTTATTTTGAATTTTGGACCAGATGTGACTGCTACATTGAAATGAAATCTTTTCGTATGTAGCTTTTCCAGTTTGAAATATATATTAATGTATTTCTTATATTTAAATCTCTATTCCTGTAGCCAAAAGAAACTGTTGTCAGCCGCTGGCGGGCTGACCCATGGGCCAGAGGTTCTTATTCATACGTGGCTGCTGGATCTTCAGGAAATGATTATGACTTAATGGCTCAGCCAATTACTCCTGGCCCTGCCATTCCTGGTGCACCACAGGTTAGTGTATTCTGTGAATAGACAAATGATTTTAAATTAGCATAACCAGTTTCGCATTAACTGATGGTTTGCAAGTGTATGCAGAGCTATGACTGTGTATAGATGCTTTAAAACATGTACACATTTGCTTTTTAGTATATTTAAAAGGAAAAAAATGCCTTAATCCCATTTACATACCTTCTTGACGTGCTTTCTCATCTATAAACATTTTAGTAATGGAACCACACTTAAGCTTTTTTTTTCTGGGAGTACAACATTTTTTGTTACGTTCGACTTTGGATCTAAGGAGATTAGAAATTTACTGATGAACTGTTCTTCATTTTATCACAATGCAGAACCGAGAATGCCCTCACTTACTTACTGTATTTAGTACACAACTGTACTTCGTACCTGTGCTTGTATCGTCCACCACTCTATAAAGGAAGGTCCATATCTGTTTGAATTTAATAACGAACAAACACCTTCTCCCAACCACAGGCACCTGCATCATACCTCCTCCCACTTCTGCTCAGCACCGCCTGTTACTGGCAATAGTGTCCCTATCCCTTTAACTGGTCTAAAAATGCACTGGGAATGGTGCAGATAGAGAGGGCTGTTCTGTTATACATTAAAGCCAGTGTTGTTTTTAAATCATACTCTTAGAATTAATTAAAAATGCTGCATTTTGGGTAAAAAATAAATTGCACTTTCTACACTGAACTTGCTGTTGTAAATGTGCCTTAAAATTATTTTTTTTACATCATTAAGCAGGTGTTAGAAGGGACAGTAAGGGGACCAGGATTTAGCTGCAGGGCAGGGGAAAAAATTCAATCAGATACTAAGGGCAAAAGTTATGTGAAAGCTTCAGGCTACAGCAGGTGCACCAACAGTCTGTCAGTGTAACTGCCCACTTTTACGCATCCATACAAGAATACCTGGGACAGAAAATAAGTGTTCACCCCATTTCTGCCCCTAACTGACTTTTAGACTGGACTTCCAGCAAAATCTTCTATTGCTATTTTGGCCCTCATTTTTTTGAACCAGATATGTCGATGGACAAAATCCTAAAGGAAGATACTTATTCACCTCAGTATTTACATTAAATAAATCGCACAGCATAATGTTTTTCATTGGACTGTATAAAATGATGTGCAAAAATAATAATAATAAAGTGTTAATATGAAAAACTAGTTCTTGTAGTAAAAGTCAGAAAAGACTGTCATCTTTACTATACTACATTATATTGTTGTAGTATTAAGCAATCATTTATATTATTTTACTAGGAAACAACTGTATAAGAATGCTCTTTATTTGACAAATTTTGGTCTGTAAAAAAACTCACTTGTTTTTCCTTATCTATCAGCCTATACCGCGCCTTTTCTTTGCGGGTGAACACACCATTAGAAATTATCCAGCAACTGTCCACGGGGCTCTTCTGAGTGGATTGAGGGAAGCTGGCCGTATTGCTGACCAGTTCCTTGGAGTTGTGTATAACCTACCTCGTCAGGCTACCCCTGGGCTTCCAGCACCAACGTTATAGTAAGGTTCAACTGGATCTTGATAACATGATGGATTAATTACATATGGACATGCCCCTTTCCAACCAACAAAAAGCATTAATGGATTCTTATTTTACTGCAGCTTTCTTCCCTGGCTGTTTTTTTAAAAAACGGATATTCATGACATGGAAACCATGTTAGACTGCATTAGTCAGCATTTTTTATCATAATAAAATCACTGCTAAGGCCTTAAGCACACCGGTATTTTGTCGATTGCCCAGAAAGTTGGTACTTTTCTCCTTAACCCCTCTTATAAATTCTCTATGTAGAGGATTAATGAGTGGTTGCATTAGGAAAAGTGCTGGGCAGTGAAGAGACAAAAAAGTGGATGTTTACCAAGCATACATTTTCAGTGAACTTACAAAAAGTATTTCAATATAATGGGGTGAAGGGGATGTGAATGTCCTTATTGTTAACATTATTTTGGTATGGATCTGATTTTTTTTTTTTTTGTAACCGTGATTTATAAATCATGTATCCATTAGCATAATGTCTTATTGAGTTCTATTTTAAATATTAAAATTGTTTATGAAAATTATTTTAAAATTGTCTAGTTTTCTTCCCTTTCGATATATTTTTCATTACAATCTATCGATTAATCCAGTCGTGTACTATAGGGAATACAGAGCAATACAGAAAGAAGTGAAGCATAGGCGGATTTTAATTAAGGCTTGGGAAGGCTAAGCCTTCTCAAACCTTTGTCCATTGTAAATGTACCCTAACTAAAAATCAAGTGGTTAATCTAGCACTGGCAAAGTTCCGTGGGATGGGTGTGATAGAGAAGTGATGAGTAAGACAGTAACAATCAAGCCTGATATACTCTACCTTGCTGTCTCAGGAGTTGTTCCTTGGTTCCTAGGCTCAGAATCTATTGCTCTTCCCTGCCCTGCTTCCAAGAACAATTGCCCGGCCACCAGGGGGAGGGACTACACGGAGCTAAATCTACAGTGCAGGGAAACTGAGGCTCCGAGCAACAGAAGGTGTGGAATATAACCTATTAATAATAATCATCCTGCTATTCCTGCATTAAATGTGGCTGCATTTCTTCATATATGATTTTGTTGTATATGTAAGCTGAAGGAGTTGTTTGCGGATTTCTTGAATACCAAATACTACAGACACAAGTGTAAGGTTGAGAGTCTTTTGTGGCTGTAAGAGTTAATCTTGCTCGGAATGGAGTGTGGGGAGGCAGGAATATGAATTCTAATGGGATTAATGGGGGAATGTTTTAGTTAGATGGGTAATTTTGGGTGCTTAAATAAGTTTTGGAAATGCAGCAAATGAAGTGTGCTGAATTGATGTGAGGGCTGGGCCTGCTGGTCCCTGTGGGACAGAAAAAAATAACAAACTGGGAGCTGAGTGTAAGGTAGTTGTGAGTATTGAATTCATCTAACATTAAAGGGCACCTGTTGGGAAATAATATTATAGCCCAAGGTTCAGGCTAAGAGAGCCCACGCTCCGGTTGAGGGTAACATTAGTTTTTTTTAAATTCCCCCGCCAGCGCAAGGCCACCAACACCGGGAGGGAGCTCCTGGTACAAGCAGCAGGGCCGCCATTAGAAATCACGGGGCCCCATACAACAAAACTTTCGGGGCCCCCTGGGCCCTGCCCACACTGGGGCCCAAGCCCCAAAATTTTTTTTAAAAAAACGGCGCCAGGGCCCCCCTTACATGTTAAAAAAAAAAAAAAAAATTGGGGCCCCAAAAATTAAAAAAAAAAAACGCACCAGGGCCCCCCTTACAAGTTAAAAAAAAATTGGGGCCCCAGCAAATATTTTTTTAAAAAAATTTGCGCCAGGGCCCCCCTTACAAGTTAAAAAAAATTGTGGCCCCAAAGAATATCTTTAAAAAAAAAAACATTGGTGCTAGGGCCCCCCTTACAAGTTAAAAAAATTGGAGCCCCAAATATATATTTTTTTTAAAAAACATCGGCGGCAGGGGCCTATAGAATATTAGAATAATACATTGGTGGCAAGGGGATTAAAAAAACCACACAAATTGTTCAGTAGAATTGAACTCGTGGCTTCAGGACTTCAACTTCGGGTCTTTTCGCTGCTTCAGGACTTCAATTTCAACTGTTTTCATGACTTCGGGTCTTTTTGCCGCTTCAGGAGTTCGGCTTCGGCTGTTTTCGTGGCTTCAGGTCCTTCGACTGTTTGGCTATTCGGCACATCCGCATTTTGGCTGTTCGGGACTTAGAAAATGGGCGCACGGCTTTGGTGCTCTCAAGTTGGCCCGGCTCTTTCAAAACTGCAGCACTGCCGGGCCCCCCTTCATGCCCGGGACACTTGTCCCCCCCTGACGATCGGGCCATGTTGGGGCACGGGGCACACGCATGTGCATAATGAGCGAACTTACTCATTATGCACGTGACTCTTTAAGTGCATGCTCTATGTACGACATGGTCGCTTACACAGGGAGCTCCCTCCCGTTGCGGGTGTCCAATTGCTGGCAGGGGGCAACTTTTTTTTTTTTAAAAAAAATAGTAACCCCCAACCGGAGTGCAGGCTCTATTAGCCCGCACCTTTGGTTGGGGATAATATTTTTGCCCAACAGGTGCCCTTTAAGTGATCAAACAGAGTGAAAGCTATGAGACTGAACGAAGACGAAAAAGTATATTTTGTATTATAAAAATATATTTTATATCAACTTGCCGTGCTACAAAGTGCATCTTTCTTTTAAAAGGGTTTAAAAAATGTTGTTGTACTTTTAAAGTTAACACCATTTATGTATGACACAAAATTATAAGAATTGTTGTTAAGTCTATTGTTGACTTATTGCATATAGATACCGGTACTTAATTTTTTTTAGCCTCCCCAAACAAAAAAATCACCATCCGCCTATGAAGTGAAGGTAATGTTTAAGTTGGTAAAGTCAGTAGTGGACTGAATATTATGGACATGTACATTTATACATCTACCACTGTGTGTGTGTGTGTGTGTATTAAGTCCAAAATGCTGCACACCTTCCCAAAGCCGCAAAGGCTGTGATTTCTTCGACGTTTCGGCTACAAAACTCTAGCCGTCCTCAGGAAGAACAAACATTACACAAGTGTGGTCATATTTAACATGCAGTGTTGGCGCCAAATCTGCCTGTGACATCATCATCAAGTGCCCACCACAACATAGAGTCATGTGAAAAGAGAAGTGTCAACCTAGATTAATCAAATCTTATGGTGAGCTTGTTGTCAACCCCTGTGACAAAAACCATATATCCAGCTTCTTGTTTCAGTGCCAGCGGATAGTGAAAACCTTGTGACAAAACTATTAAAATACATATGCATAACCAAGCCCGATGTCATGTAGTGAGAGTCATCAGGCTGGTTATATACTTACCCCCAGTTAGCGGTCGCAGCCCCACAGCGCCCTTCAGTACCCTCTATGCAGTTACCACCGCCGTCATAAAAAGCAGGAAAACCCCTCACTGTTTCCCTGAGATGACATACCCAAATGTCATATTCAATACAATCCGCAACCCTCCAAGCGCTGTGGGAGCTGTGGCTCCTCCCCTCATCCTTCCGATTGGTGGGCGTTCACACACTTACAAACTTTCCTCCACTCTCGTCAGGAGATAACGCCCCTCTATCCCTCCCACAGTTACCTTACGCTCTGGTGTCAGCCTCCAACTTGACGTCAGAGGTTTCACCTGTCCGATGTAATGGGGGGGGGGGTTTCTCTCAGGGGCTCATTTGCCCATCTACCACCTGGGAGTAGTTTTGGTCTTGAGTGTGCCCAGCCTACCACAGCTCAACCATTCTCAGCGCACCTCGGTTTATCTTAATGACAAGCATACAGAAGCCAGGGTAGTCACTCCAACCGAACCTACATTGGGGTTACCTCCTAGACAGACGGGTATACTGCTTGTGCTTACCATGGGGGCGGAGCTGTTCATGCTACTCAGGGGGTATCTTCCTATCATCGAGGAAGATAAAAAAAGTCTCATAATTCTCTAGGTCACAGTATCACAATTCCGATACCCTTGTATGTTACAATGTGACCAGGTTTCCAAATGCAAAGATGGGGATACAATCTCCATTTTATCACTTTAGTCCACCAATGATCCTGAACCGTAGACCTCCTCAGTATCCCCTCAGTAAACTCAGTCCAAATCACCAAAGGTCATAATCCAGGTCCACCCACCCCCATCCCATTCTTTAATAAAATGTGGACATGGGCAAAGTCTCATTGAGTCCTTTGGGTGCCAAGGTGTCCAGTTTGTATATCCACATTGACTCCTTCTGCACCAGTGAAAGTTCTCTATTACCTCCTCTTGGCGGGACCGGAATATGGTCTATGATCATGTGTCTAAACTGGGGGAGCGTATGTCTATACTTCAACCGGTTGGTCCACTTTGTCAGTCGCCAGAGCCATTCTAATAGCGCTCCTGTGATTATTCATCCTCTCTCTATACGTCGTGGATGCCTTACCAACAGGGAGAGGGGGTACTTTATTCAATATAATATATATATATATATATATATATATATATATATATATATATATATATATATATATATATATATATATATATATATATATATATATATATATAGTGAATAAAGTACCCCCTCTTGTAAAATATAAGGATATATAAGTTACAGAGGAGTTTCATGACCATATAAAAACACAAGGCCGAAGGCCATGGAACTCCTTGGTAACTTCTACTATCCTCATATTTTGCAACTAGGGGTACTTTATCTATTATAATACGCATGTTTCAGTGGGTCATGTGTAATAAATATATATATATATATATATATATATATATATATATATATATATATATATATATATATATATATATATATATATATATATATATATAGAGACAAATACAAGATTCCTCTGCACTCAACCCATTATCAATATATTTAAGACAGAGACATTTTGTGCATACTGCTACTGAAAAATGCCTTACCCTTTAAACAAAACAGGGATTGTTTGTCCATATATTGCAATATATTTAAGCTGGCCAACTACGTCAAAGTCATCCCATATCTGGCCAGTCCTATGCTCAATTTTCATCTGATTCATTAAGAATTCTATGGTTTAATTATACATTTTATAAAAGGGACGAATACGTTTTACCTGTAACTTACTAGCTGCTTTCAAAGTAAAACTCCCAAACTTGGCTGCCCTTTTATTAGACACCAGTGGGATCACCTGACTATAGTTGGAGAGGGTGGGGGCTACAACATGGAGCTGGTCACTGCTCTTGTAGTACTATAATAAACAAGGGAAAGTTGTGCTCACCACTAGTTTTTAAAATCATTAGGCGGGGGTGCAATGAGGGTGTGACCACAAAATACATATAGACAAATACAAGATTCCTCTGCACTCAACCCATTATTCAATATAAATATCAATAATAATACCGTCTCCAGAAACACCACCTGAGTGACGTTTTTCAAGCAGCAATAATATATTCCGTATCCACCACTGCTGTAGTGTATACGTTGACCTTGTAGGCATTATTTGCCCAGTGTGTTCTTCATTTTCAAACCACTGCCACTTAGCTGTGTGAGCTTGTTCACATTCTGTCTAAATATCAATAATAATACCGTCTCCAGAAACACCACCTGAGTGACGTTTTTCAAGCAGCAATAATATATTCCGTATCCACCACTGCTGTAGTGTATACGTTGACCTTGTAGGCATTATTTGCCCAGTGTGTTCTTCTTTTTCAAACCACTGCCACTTAGCTGTGTGAGCTTGTTCACATTCTGTCTAAATATCAATAATAATACCGTCTCCAGAAACACCACCTGAGTGACGTTTTTCAAGCAGCAATAATATATTCCGTATCCACCACTGCTGTAGTGTATACGTTGACCTTGTAGGCATTATTTGCCCAGTGTGTTCTTCATTTTCAAACCACTGCCACTTAGCTGTGTGAGCTTGTTCACATTCTGTCTAAATATCAATAATAATACCGTCTCCAGAAACACCACCTGAGTGACGTTTTTCAAGCAGCAATAATATATTCCGTATCCACCACTGCTGTAGTGTATACGTTGACCTTGTAGGCATTATTTGCCCAGTGTGTTCTTCATTTTCAAACCACTGCCACTTAGCTGTGTGAGCTTGTTCACATTCTGTCTAAATATCAATAATAATACCGTCTCCAGAAACACCACCTGAGTGACGTTTTTCAAGCAGCAATAATATATTCCGTATCCACCACTGCTGTAGTGTATACGTTGACCTTGTAGGCATTATTTGCCCAGTGTGTTCTTCTTTTTCAAACCACTGCCACTTAGCTGTGTGAGCTTGTTCACATTCTGTCTAAATATCAATAATAATACCGTCTCCAGAAACACCACCTGAGTGACGTTTTTCAAGCAGCAATAATATATTCCGTATCCACCACTGCTGTAGTTTATACGTTGACCTTGTAGGCATTATTTGCCCAGTGTGTTCTTCATTTTCAAACCACTGCCACTTAGCTGTGTGAGCTTGTTCACATTCTGTCTAAATATCAATAATAATACCGTCTCCAGAAACACCACCTGAGTGACGTTTTTCAAGCAGCAATAATATATTCCGTATCCACCACTGCTGTAGTGTATACGTTGACCTTGTAGGCATTATTTGCCCAGTGTGTTCTTCATTTTCAAACCACTGCCACTTAGCTGTGTGAGCTTGTTCACATTCTGTCTAAATATCAATAATAATACCGTCTCCAGAAACACCACCTGAGTGACGTTTTTCAAGCAGCAATAATATATTCCGTATCCACCACTGCTGTAGTGTATACGTTGATCTTGTAGGCATTATTTGCCCAGTGTGTTCTTCATTTTCAAACCACTGCCATCTAGCTGTGTGAGCTTGTTCACATTCTGTCTAAATATCAATAATAATACCGTCTCCAGAAACACCACCTGAGTTGTTGTTGTTTTTGTTTAAAAATAATGCCAGGCAAAGGCAGGCCGCCACGCAGAGGCACTAGGGGCCGTGCTGCTATGCTATCCTGTGGCCCTAGGAAATTGCCCAGTTTTAAAAAGGCAATGACCCTGAACTCCCAAAATGCTGAAGAGGTAGTTGACTGGCTTACACAGCACACCCCATCCTCTACCGTTTCTAACTTTACCACAACATCCTCATCCTCCACTGCTATGGGCACCCCACGTAACACTTCCTCCACCACCGGCGCCCCTTCTTCACTGGAGTCAGAGGAGTTATTTTCACATGAGTTTCTTGAACTGAGTGATGCGCAACCATTATTGGCAGAAGAAGATGAAGGAGATGAGGACGTTACACCAGATTTAATTCTGGCAGAGAACACAACAGAGATGGACATAATGAGTGATGACGAGGAGGTCCCCGCTGCTGCTTCCTTCTGTGAGCTGTTAGAAGAAATTGATGCATCTGAGGAGAATGATGATGAGGAGATTGATGTTTTGTGGGTGCCCAGTAGAAGAGAGCAAGAGGAGGATAGTTCAGATGGAGAGACGGAGAGTCAGAGAGGCAGGAGGAGAATAAGACTTAGAAGAAGCAGGGAGGACAGCTCGCAGGGAACAGTAGGGCAACAACATGTATCGGCACCTGTGGTCAGCCGGCCAACGCACCCGCCATTGCCGCCAACGCCGCCGACTTCTACTTTTACCGCCAGATTGCCAGCCTCAAAAAGGTCAGCAGTGTGGGATTTTTTTAATGTGTGTGCCTCTGACAAAAGCGTTGTAATTTGCAATGAGTGCAGTCAGAAACTGAGTCTTGGGAAGCCCAACAGCCACATAGGTACAACTTCTATGCGAAGGCACATGAACGGCAAGCACAAAGCACTTTGGGAGCAACACCTCAAAGGCAACAGGCAAACTAAAAGCCACCCTCCTTCTGGTCCAGCATCTTACTGCTCTACCTCTGCTGTCCTTGACCCGTCTGAACCACCCTCCACTCCGCCTTCCACCTTGACCACCAGTTCCCATTCCCAGTCATCTGCCCCCAGCCAAGTTTCTGTGAGGGCCATGTTTGAGCGTAAGAAGCCAATGTCTGCGAGTCACCCCCTTGCCCGGCGTCTGACAGCTGGCTTGTCCGCACTCTTAGCCCGCCAGCTTTTACCATACCAGCTGGTGGACTCTGAGGCCTTCCGCAAATTTGTAGCAATTGGGACACCGCAGTGGAAGGTACCCAGCCGCAATTTTTTTTCAAAAAAGGGAATACCACACCTGTACCACCATGTGCAGAGCCAAGTCACCGCATCTCTGTCACTTAGTGTTGGGCCAAAGGTCCATATGACTACTGACGCATGGTCCTCCAAGCATGGTCAGGGCAGGTATGTCACCTACACTGCCCACTGGGTGAACTTGGTCATGGCTGGGAAGCAGGAAATGTGTGGCTCAACAACGACAGTGGAGTTGGTGTCACCGCCACGGATTGCACACGGTTCTGCCACCACCTCTACTCCTCCTTCGCTCTCTACCTCGTCTTCTTCCTCTTCTTCGTCCTCTGCTGCTGGGTCCTCCTCCTCCACACCTGTGCACCCCCAGCTCCCCCTAGGCTATTCGACGTGCCAGGTACGCCGTTGTCATGCTGTCTTGGGGATGACGTGCCTGGAAAGCAAAAACCATACCGGATCTGTACTCCTGTCATCTCTGCAGTCACAGGCCGATCGGTGGCTGACCCCACACCAACTGAAGATCGGAAAAGTGGTGTGTGACAATGGAAGCAATCTGTTGGCAGCACTGAGACTGGGCAATTTAACACATGTGCCCTGCATGGCACATGTTCTGAATTTAATAGTACAACGTTTTGTCTCAAAGTACCCAGGATTCCAGGACGTTCTCAGGCAGTCCAGGAAGGTGTCGGCCCATTTCAGACGTTCCTATACAGCCATGGCACGCCTTGCTGACATTCAGCAGCGGTACAACATGCCAGTCAGGCGTTTGATTTGCGACAGCCAGACTCGCTGGAATTCAACGCTCCTCATGTTGGAACGTCTGCTGCAACAACAAAGAGCCGTCAACGAATACCTGTTTGAACTGGGTGGTAGGACTGGATCTGCAGAGCTGGGGATTTTTTTCCCCCGTTACTGGGTGCTTATGCGCGATGCCTGCAGGCTCATGCGCCCTTTTGAAGAGGTTACAAATATGGTCAGTCGCACCGAAGGCACCATCAGCGACCTAATACCCTTTGCTTTCTTCCTGGAGCGTGCCGTGCGACGAGTGACAGATGAGGCTGTAGACCAGCGTGACGAGGAGCAGGAAGCGCACGATTTCTGGTCGGAATCACCAGAACGAACCCAGGCACCTGCTGCAACGCAGGGAGAGGTGTCAGAAGTGGAGTCAGAGGAGGAAGGTGGCTTTGTGGAGGAGGAGGACCAACAGGAGCAGGCTTCCCAGGGGGCTAGTGGTGACCTTTTGGGGACCCCTGGTCTTGTACGTGGCTGGGGGGAGGAGACCGTGGATGATGCAGTCCTTGATAACGAGGAAGCGGAGATGGATACCTCTGCATCCAACCTTGTGAGAATGGGGTCTTTCATGCTGTCATGCCTGTTGAAGGACCCCCGTATCAAGAGGCTTAAGGAGAAGGACCTGTACTGGGTCGCGACTCTACTAGACCCTCGGTACAAGCATAAAGTGGCAGAAATGTTACCAACATACCACAAGTCTGAAAGGATGCTGCATTTACAAACCAGCCTGCAAAACATGTTGTACAATGCTTTTAAGGGTGATGTCACTTCAGGAACTCATCAACATTCCAGGGGCAGAGGTGCCAGTAATCCTGCCACGAGCGCACCTGCAAGGACAAAGCACTTTGGCCACTCTGTAACGTCAGACATGCAAATGTTTTTTTGTCCAAGGCAGCGGCAGAACCCTTCTGGATCCACCCTCAAAGAACGCCTCGACCGGCAGGTAGCGGACTACCTGGCATTAACTGCAGATATCGACACTCTGAGGAGCGATGAACCCCTGGACTACTGGGTGCGCAGGCTTGATCTGTGGCCAGAGCTGTCACAATTTGCCATGAACCTCTTGTCTTGCCCCGCCTCAAGTGTCCTCTCAGAAAGAACCTTCAGTGCAGCAGGAGGGATTGTAACTGAGAAGAGAACTCGCCTAGGTCACAAAAGTGTGGATTACCTGACCTTTATTAAAATGAATGAGGGGTGGATCTCGGAGGGTTACTGCACGCCGGAAGACTTGTTCTGAGTTTCTGATTCTGACTCCCCATGCAGCTGTCCTTCTCTGCACGCCTCATGACTCCACATACAGCTGTCCTTTAGCGTCCTCCTCCCTCCACCACCGTTACAAACTAGGGTGCAAACCCTACTGGTTTAATTTGAATCCAGGTAAATCCTGAGTTTTTCTGGCCTCTGTGCTTCAGTGGCTGCGACCAAAAAAAACAGAATATTTTCAGCATTTATATGGCATATTTTTTCTGGCCTCTGTGCTTCAGTGGCTGTGACAAAAAAAATGAATATTTTCAGCATTTATATGGCATATTGTTTCGGCCTCTGTGCTTCAGTGGCTGCGACAAAAATAAATTAATATTTTCAGCATTTATATGGCATATTTTTTCTGGCCTCTGTGCTTCAGTGGCTGTGACAAAAAAATGAATATTTTCAGCATTTATATGGCATATTTTTTCTGGCCTCTGTGCTTCAGTGGCTGTGACAAAAAAATGAATATTTTCAGCATTTATATGGCATATTTTTTCTGGCCTCTGTGCTTCAGTGGCTGTGACAAAAAAATGAATATTTTCAGCATTTATATGGCATATTGTTTCGGCCTCTGTGCTTCAGTGGCTGCGACAAAAATAAATGAATATTTTCAGCATTTATATGGCATATTTTTTCTGGCCTCTGTGCTTCAGTGGCTGCGACCAAAAAAAACTGAATATTTTCAGCATTTATATGGCATATTTTTCCTGGCCTCTGTGCTTCAGTGGCTGCGACAAATATAAATGAATATTTTCAGCATTTATATGGCATATTTTTTCTGGCCTCTGTGCTTCAGTGGCTGTGACAAAAAAATGAATATTTTCAGCATTTATATGGCATATTTTTTCTGGCCTCTGTGCTTCAGTGGCTGCGACCAAAAAAAACAGAATATTTTCAGCATTTATATGGCATATTTTTCCTGGCCTCTGTGCTTCAGTGGCTGCGACCAAAAAATTTAATATTTTCAGCATTTATATGGCATATTTTTTCTGGCCTCTGTGCTTCAGTGGCTGCGACAAAAATAAATGAATATTTTCAGCATTTATATGGCATATTTTTTCTGGCCTCTGTGCTTCAGTGGCTGCGACCAAAAAAAAACAGAATATTTTCAGCATTTATATGGCATATTTTTTCTGGCCTCTGTGCTTCAGTGGCTGTGACAAAAAAATGAATATTTTCAGCATTTATATGGCATATTTTTTCTGGCCTCTGTGCTTCAGTGGCTGTGACAAAAAAATGAATATTTTCAGCATTTATATGGCATATTGTTTCGGCCTCTGTGCTTCAGTGGCTGCGACCAAAAAAATTGAATATTTTCAGCATTTATATGGCATATTTTTTCTGGCCTCTGTGCTTCAGTGTCTGCGACAAAAAAAAATTATATTGTTAGCATTTATATGGCATATTTTTCCTGGCCTCTGTGCTGCAGTGGCTGCGACAAAAAAAAATTTATATTGTTTGCATTTATATGGCATATTTTTTCTGGCCTCTGTGCTGCAGTGGCTGCGACAAAAAAAAATTTATATTGTTTGCATTTATATGGCAATTGTTTGCATTTATATGGCATATTTTTTCTGGCCTCTGTGCTGCAGTGGCTGCCACAAAAAAAAATTAATATTTTCAGCATTTATATGGCATATTGTTTCTGGACTTCTGGTTCAGTGGCTGCGACAAAAAAAACATAATTTTTCAGGAAAGTACACATGCCTAATTTTTCAGGGTTCTGCAACAGTGGCAAAATCGCATCTTTTATGGTCACCGCAGGTGATCAATAAAGTAGACCAAAACTGGGCCCACACTGCAGAATCAGTGTTTTTTGGTTCACTTCACTGTACATTGAATTACCTCTGCCTGACCGTGCACGTGCGCACAAGCACGGTGACTGCTAAACACATCACTACAGAAATATTGCCACCAACAGGACGAACATCCTGGAGGTGACAAGCAACTAGTAATTAAAAACTATTATTTGCTCACTTGACGGTATCATTCATTAAAGCTCTTTGCGTCTTTTAGCGTTGCAGTAAGCACCGCGTTTCGTCTTTGCGTGTGAACAGGCTGTAACTTTTACACGACTTGATTGGCATGTAGACGCCGGACGTTTTAAAGCATTTTATTACACAGGTTTAGAAATGTAGTGTGATTTCTGCCCTTTACAGCACAAAACGCAGCGCTGTGTCAACAATGGATTTTTCAGATACATTTTTGCCCTTGATCCCCCTCTGGCATGCCACTGTCCAGGTCGTTGCACCCTTTAAACAACTTTAAAATCATTTTTCTGGCCAGAAATGTCTTTTCTAGCTTTTAAAATTCGCCTTCCCATTGAAGTCTATGGGGTTCGCGAACCGTTCGCATTTTTGACGCAAGTTCGCGAATATGTTCGCGAACTTTTTTTCCGACGTTCGCTACATCCCTACAAAACAGTAGGAATTCTGCCCTACCTTCTTTCCACTCTCCAAATCAGTTGAACCTGTGGGCCATGTAATGCACTACACTAATAGCCCAGGCCTTTGAGAAAAGAACCCACTATCTCTTAAAGGGGACCTGTCACCCTAAGAAATAATTTCAAATTTTTTTCTATCATGTTAGTTGAGCAAAATAAACTTTACTTACACGGTATTTATTTTTTAAATTTTGTTTCCTTCTGTCTTGGAATTATACAATCACAGCAAGCAGGCAGCAGCCATTTTGTGGACACAGTTATTAAGGGAAATTGTGTATCACCCCAAAATCTTGTGTATGCACCAGAATGGGGGACCTGATGTCCATGTGCAGTGCCCTATACAATTATAGAGCCTCAGGAAGAAAGGGGGAATGTAAGGAGAGCAGTGAAATGTAGGAAGTGCTGAATGGAAAGTGAAAGTAATTGACTGCCCCTCCTCTATGCCACGGGCATAGAGGCGGGGCGGTAATATTTGATTGACAGTTTAGATATTTAAACACCTTTATAACAGGTATGGATGTTTTAATGAAAACAATTTTTGGGGTTTCATATTTAATTTGCAAAGGACTTTCATTATGCAGCTTTTTATGTGTAGGTGACAGGTCCACTTTAAGTGGCCCATCCTGTCAAAGGATACATCCAACCATTGATTGGGTTCTGTACAAAATGTCCTTATCGCTAGATGGCAGCCTGCAGGACTTATCACCCAAAGGATGCTAGAGCAGTTTGATAGACCTAAAAAAATTGAATGAAGGTTGATGTTGAGGCCCTTCCAAATTGGTTCAGGAGTGTCTGCATTAGAAATAACCCAAAATGTATTAATAGCACTGGAATGAGCACTGAAAAGGGCAAATGTATTTTGCTGTTCTGTAAGACTGTTAATGGTCTTTGCTAGCCACCTGGCTATGGCTGGTAAGGTTTTGATAAAATATGTCAGTGATGCCCAACTGGCGGCCCCCACATGAAAATCTGCCTGCTGTGTCTGTTTACCATGTGGAAGATTTAAAAGGTATCACTACAGAGGTTAACTGGCCCCTGTATTGTTTACACCTGAAATGCAGACTATAAACTCCTGTTTTGTTCACACATGTCATCTCCCTGGATTGTTCACACATGTAAAGGGGCACCAGCACTGTCACTGTATGTAGTACATGTTTGAATGGTCGTGATAGGTTTCCCTTTCTCTTGCTCTGTTCTGCCTTTGCAATGCCCTCTGTTTGTTCCATACTCTGCCTTCCCTATGCTCCCTGTATGTGCCATACTCTGCCTGCCCTATGCTCCCTGTATGTGCCATACTCTGCCTACCCTATGCTCCCTGTATGTGCCAGACACTGTCTGTGTGTGTCCTGCTATGTCTGTGGAATATACGCCTGGTATGGGGTTTGTTCTGGGGGTTTGTTAGCATTTGAAAATTGTTGTTAGGGGCCCTAAGTTGCTTAATCATGTGCTGTGGGGGTGCTGTGTTATCCACAGGGAAGGAGGCATATGGATTTAAACATATGTATTAATATGACAACTTTTTTCACATATAAGTGATATTCCTGCAGTGAGAACCAACCTTTAGGTTTTTTGGTGTGCTACCACCATAAATGTGGGCGTGGTCTTGCGGTAACATGGGTTTAGTTTAAAGTGGGTGTGGTTTAAACCAGCCAGTGGCTTCCATTATCGTCCCTCCAGATGTAGGCCAGAAAAATTCTGGCCCTCGGTATGACAAAAGTTGGACAGCACTAATAAATGTTATACGTAACCAGAATTGAATCGGGCTTCTGGAAAAACTTGAATATTTCTTATGTGATATCTTATGTAATATTTAATTGCCTTGAGCACTTTCAGCGACTAAAGTTTTTGCAAAGTCAAAAATAAGTGAAAAGGTGACACAACATTAGGTTAGAAGATGGAAAAAGTGCAATTTTTTTTGCTGAATAACTAACGGGTATGTTACAGCATAGTGTTGTTATTTCAGACAACCTTTTTGCTGAGTAGATAGTGGTTTGCTAAAGAGACCAGAATATTAGGGCATGCACCGCAAGCCTCAACAGCCTAGGAGATGTCTTTTCAGAATGGAACTCTGCCAAACAATGGAAGGGCTTCCCTACTTCTGCCGAGCCCCTTCTCCCCGGGAGCCTTGCCTCATGCCATGGCAGCCCATTTGACTATCACCGGGCTTTCAGGCTGGTTAGCTCAGTCGGCTACAGTGTAGCAAATAATGCCAAGGTCGTCGTTTCGGTCCCCATAAAGGGGAGTTTTTGCATTCTTTCGCTTTTTATGTTCTGCAAGCTCTCCACTTTGTCATTTATTTTTATTTTTTTGGATTTGAAATGTTTTATTTGGTTTTCACAATAAACCATAAAAATCAATATGATAACAAATAGTATGCAGAATAAGAAGATTAATACAATGACGTATTAACTTTGTCATTTTGGCAGCTGTCTGGTTGCTTGGGTCCGATGTAACCTCGCAGCCAGGCACTGGTTTGAAAGTGAGGCAGGAATATGAATAGGTGAGGTGCACGATTGAAATATAAAGAATACAAAGTAGGAATAATGACAAAATTGTCGCCTCACGGACCAATAATTTCTTTCTTTTTAAATTTTGTTGCTGCTGGGGTCAGGGCTCCCCCCCCCCATTGAAAGCTGGAAAGACTCAGAAGAGGAAGGCAACTCATTACAAAACTATGAAAAAATGAAGAGCGATCGAATATTTGCTGAGTAGAGGCCACTCTGCAGTGGAAATAGGTGCCGGCGGGAGCAGAAAAAAGGGGTTTCGACCTAGTTGCCGCCACCCGGCATTGCATTCATTCGCTAGAGGCTCTGATGAGGTAGGGGAGACCCGCACAATGGATTCGGCCTCTGGCAGGGTAAAGGAATCCACAGAGAGCGCGGGACAAGCGAGCCGTAAGCCACATTTTCGCCTACCTTCCTGTCTAGTCTGTGAGAGGCTGCAGGGTTCCTCGTTAGTATAGTGATGAGTATCCCCGCCTGTCATGCGGGAGACCGGGGTTCAATTCCCCGATGGGGAGGCTGGGATTTTGCCCCTCTAAGAGGGAACACACCGGCCGCCTCGACGGCCTTGGAGATGTCTTTGCAGAATGGCGCTTTTCCGGCCAATGGTGTGCCCACCCAAGAAAAGGGATTTCCTGTTTCTCCCGTGCCACTTCTTTACGGGAGCCATGCCACGGCGGCCCCTTTGAACTGCGCCTGGCTTTCCGGCCGGTTAGCTCAGTTGGCTAGAGCGTGGTGCTAATAACGCCAAGGTCGCGGGTTCGATCCCCGTACGGGCCAATCCTTATACCAGGCTCCCTGACAGCTCGAACCCTACCCTGGGCTCCTCCTCGGCCCCCTAATCTGGGAGGCACCGCGGCACCCTTCGAGGGTTTATAACGTCACATCTGCTATGCTTCGGGACCCTGCAGGCATGGAACGTTTTTGCAGCCGGGCTCACGGGAATAAGCGTGTTTTTTGATGCACTCTCCATGCCTTCCAAGGGGTCAGTTGCCTTTAAATTCACTTTTTATGTCCTGTAGCGAGTGCTGTTCTGATACGGATTGCAATTGGTCTTCATTTTTTATTATTTGCCGTTTTTGCATTCTTTCGCTTTTTATGTTCTGCAAGCTCTCCACTTTGTCATTTTGGCAGCTGTCTTTTTGCTTGGGTCCGATGTAACCTCGCAGCCAGGCACTGGTTTGAAAGTGAGGCAGGAATATGAATAGGCGAGATGCACGATTGAAATATAAAGAATACAAAGTAGGAATAATGACAAAATTGTCGCCTCACGGACCAATAATTTCTTTCTTTTTAAATTTTGTTGCTGCTGGGGTCAGTGACACCCCCCCCCATTGAAAGCTGGAAAGACTCAGAAGAGGAAGGCAACTCATTACAAAACTATGAAAAATGAAGAGCGATCGAATATTTGCTGAGTAGAGGCCACTCTGCAGTGGAAATAGGTGCCGGCGGAAGCAGAAAAAAAGGGTTTCGACCTAGTTGCCGCCACCCGGCTTTGCATTCATTCGCTAGAGGCTCTGATGAGGTAGGGGAGACCCGCACAATGGATTCGGCCTCTGGCAGGGTAAAGGAATCCACAGAGAGCGCGGGACAAGCGAGCCGTAAGCCACATTTTCGCCTACCTTCCTGTCTAGCCTGAGTAAGGGTGCAGGGTTCCTCGTTAGTATAGTGGTGAGTATCCCCGCCTGTCACGCGGGAGACCGGGGTTCAATTCCCCGACGGGGAGGCTGGGATTTTGCCCCTCTGAGAGGGAACACACCGGCCACCTTGACAGCCTTGGAGATGTCTTTGCAACATGGCGCTTTTCCAGCCAATGGTGTGCCCACCCAAGAAAAGGGCTTTCCTGTTTCTCCCGTGCCACTTCTCTACGGGAGCCATGCCACGGCGGCCCCTTTGAACTGCGCCTGGCTTTCCGGCCGGTTAGCTCAGTTGGCTAGAGCGTGGTGCTAATAACGCCAAGGTCGCGGGTTCGATCCCCGTACGGGCCAATCCTTATACCAGGCTCCCTGACAGCTCGAACCCTACCCTGGGCTCCTCCTCGGCCCCCTAATCTGGGAGGCACCGCGGCACCCTTCGAGGGTTTATAACGTCACATCTGCTATGCTTCGGGACCCTGCAGGCATGGAACGTTTTTGCAGCCGGGCTCACGGGAATAAGCGTGTTTTTTGATGCACTCTCCATGCCTTCCAAGGGGTCAGTTGCCTTTAAATTCACTTTTTATGTCCTGTAGCGAGTGCTGTTCTGATACGGATTGCAATTGGTCTTCATTTTCTATTATTTGCCGTTTTTGCATTCTTTCGCTTTTTATGTTCTGCAAGCTCTCCACTTTGTCATTTTGGCAGCTGTCTGGTTGCTGGTCGATGTACCCGCAGCCAGGCACTGGTTTGAAAGTGAGCAGAATATGATAGGCGAGATGCACGATTGAAATATAAGAATACAAAGTAGGAAATGAGAAAATTGTCGCTCACGGACCAATAATTTCTTTCTTTTTAAATTTTTTGTGTGGGTCAGTGACACCCCCCCCATTGAAAGCTGGAAAATCAGAAAGGAAGGCACTCATTACAAACTATGAAAAATGAAGAGCGATCGAATATTTGCTGAGTAGAGGCCACTCTGCAGTGGAAATAGGTGCCGGCGGGAAGCAGAAAAAAGGGTTTCGACCTAGTTGCCGCCCCCGGCTTTGCATTCATTCGCTAGAGGCTCTGATGAGGTAGGGGAGACCCGCACAATGGATTCGGCCTCTGCAGGGTAAAGGAATCCACAGAGAGCGCGGGACAAGCGAGCTAAGCCACATTTTCGCCTACCTTCCTGTCTAGCCTGAGTAAGGGTGCAGGTTCCTCGTTAGTATAGTGGTGAGTATCCCCGCCTGTCACGCGGAGACCGGGTTCAATTCCCCGACGGGGAGGCTGGGATTTTGCCCCCCCCCCCCCCCCCCCCCCCCCCCCCCCCCCCCCCCCCCCCCCCCCCCCCCCCCCCCCCCCCCCCCCCCCCCCCCCCCCCCCCCCCCCCCCCCCCTGTTCTGCAAGCTCTCCACTTTGTCATTTTGGCAGCTGTCTGGTTGCTTGGGTCCGATGTAACCTCGCAGCCAGGCACTGGTTTGAAAGTGAGGCAGGAATATGAATAGGCGAGATGCACGATTGAAATATAAAGAATACAAAGTAGGAATAATGAGAAAATTGTCGCCTCACGGACCAATAATTTCTTTCTTTTTAAATTTTGTTGCTGCTGGGGTCAGTGACACCCCCCCCCCATTGAAAGCTGGAAAAACTCAGAAGAGGAAGGCAACTCATTACAAAACTATGAAAAAATGAAGAGCGATCGAATATTTGCTGAGTAGAGGCCACTCTGCAGTGGAAATAGGTGCCGGCGGGAAGCAGAAAAAAAGGGTTTCGACCTAGTTGCCGCCACCCGGCTTTGCATTCATTCGCTAGAGGCTCTGATGAGGTAGGGGAGACCCGCACAATGGATTCGGCCTCTGGCAGGGTAAAGGAATCCACAGAGAGCGCGGGACAAGCGAGCCGTAAGCCACATTTTCGCCTACCTTCCTGTCTAGCCTGAGAAGGGTGCAGGGTTCCTCGTTAGTATAGTGGTGAGTATCCCGCCTGTCACGCGGGAGACCGGGGTTCAATTCCCCGACGGGGAGGCTGGGATTTTGCCCCTCTGAGAGGGAACACACCGGCCGCCTCGACAGCCTTGGTGATGTCTTTGCAGGATGGCGCTTTTCCGGCCAATGGTGTGCCCACCCAAGAAAAGGGCTTCCTGTTTCTC
This sequence comes from Xenopus laevis, assembly GCF_017654675.1. Classification (NCBI taxonomy): domain Eukaryota; kingdom Metazoa; phylum Chordata; class Amphibia; order Anura; family Pipidae; genus Xenopus; species Xenopus laevis. The sequence goes on from NC_054373.1 coordinate 92,648,216, forward strand.
CCGTGCCACTTCTCTACGGGAGCCATGCCACGGCGGCCCCTTTGAACTGCGCCTGGCTTTCCGGCCGGTTAGCTCAGTTGGCTAGAGCGTGGTGCTAATAACGCCAAGGTCGCGGGTTCGATCCCCGTACGGGCCAATCCTTATACCAGGCTCCCTGACAGCTCGAACCCTACCCTGGGCTCCTCCTCGGCCCCTAATCTGGGAGGCACCGCGGCACCCTTCGAGGGTTTATAACGTCACATCTGCTATGCTTCGGGACCCTGCAGGCATGGAACGTTTTTGCAGCCGGGCTCACGGGAATAAGCGTGTTTTTTGATGCACTCTCCATGCCTTCCAAGGGGTCATTTGCCTTTAAATTCACTTTTTATGTCCTGTAGCGAGTGCTGTTCTGATACGGATTGCAATTGGTCTTCATTTTCTATTATTTGCCGTTTTTGCATTCTTTCGCTTTTTATGTTCTGCAAGCTCTCCACTTTGTCATTTTGGCAGCTGTCTGGTTGCTTGGGTCCGATGTAACCTCGCAGCCAGGCACTGGTTTGAAAGTGAGGCAGGAATATGAATAGGCGAGATGCACGATTGAAATATAAAGAATACAAAGTAGGAATAATGAGAAAATTGTCGCCTCACGGACCAATAATTTCTTTCTTTTTAAATTTTGTTGCTGCTGGGGTCAGTGACACCCCCCCATTGAAAGCTGGAAAACTCAGAAGAGGAAGGCAACTCATTACAAAACTATGAAAAAATGAAGAGCGATCGAATATTTGCTGAGTAGAGGCCACTCTGCAGTGGAAATAGGTGCCGGCGGGAAGCAGAAAAAAGGGTTTCGACTAGTTGCCGCCACCCGGCTTTGCATTCATTCGCTAGAGGCTCTGATGAGGTAGGGGAGACCCGCACAATGGATTCGGCCTCTGGCAGGGTAAAGGAATCCACAGAGAGCGCGGGACAAGCGAGCCGTAAGCCACATTTTCGCCTACCTTCCTGTCTAGCCTGAGTAAGGGTGCAGGGTTCCTCGTTAGTATAGTGGTGAGTATCCCCGCCTGTCACGCGGGAGACCGGGTTCAATTCCCCGACGGGGAGGCTGGGATTTTGCCCTCTGCAAGCTCTCCACTTTGTCATTTTGGCAGCTGTCTGGTTGCTTGGGTCCGATGTAACCTCGCAGCCAGGCACTGGTTTGAAAGTGAGGCAGGAATATGAATAGGCGAGATGCACGATTGAAATATAAAGAATACAAAGTAGGAATAATGACAAAATTGTCGCCTCACGGACCAATAATTTCTTTCTTTTTAAATTTTGTTGCTGCTGGGGTCAGTGACACCCCCCCCCCATTGAAAGCTGGAAAGACTCAGAAGAGGAAGGCAACTCATTACAAAACTATGAAAAATGAAGAGCGATCGAATATTTGCTGAGTAGAGGCCACTCTGCAGTGGAAATAGGTGCCGGCGGGAAGCAGAAAAAAAGGGTTTCGACCTAGTTGCCGCCACCGCTTTGCATTCATTCGCTAGAGGCTCTGATGAGGTAGGGAGACCCGCACAATGGATTCGGCCTCTGGCAGGGTAAAGGAATCCACAGAGAGCGCGGGACAAGCGAGCCGTAAGCCACATTTTCGCCTACCTTCCTGTCTAGCCTGAGAAGGGTGCAGGGTTCCTCGTTAGTATAGTGGTGAGTATCCCGCCTGTCACGCGGGAGACCGGGGTTCAATTCCCCGACGGGGAGGCTGGGATTTTGCCCTCTGAGAGGGAACACACCGGCGCCTCGACAGCCTTGGTGATGTCTTTGCAGGATGGCGCTTTTCCGGCCAATGGTGTGCCCACCCAAGAAAAGGGCTTTCCTGTTTCTCTCCCGTGCCACTTCTCTACGGGAGCCATGCCACGGCGGCCCTTTGAACTGCGCCTGGCTTTCCGGCCGGTTAGCTCAGTTGGCTAGAGCGTGGTGCTAATAACGCCAAGGTCCGCGGGTTCGATCCCCGTACGGGCCAATCCTTATACCAGGCTCCCTGACAGCTCGAACCCTACCCTGGGCTCCTCCTCGGCCCCCTAATCTGGAGCACCGCGGCACCCTTCGAGGTTATAACGTCACATCTGCTATGCTTCGGGACCCTGCAGGCATGGAACGTTTTTGCAGCCGGGCTCACGGGAATAAGCGTGTTTTTTGATGCACTCTCCATGCCTTCCAAGGGGTCATTGCCTTTAAATTCACTTTTTATGTCCTGTAGCGAGTGCTGTTCTGATACGGATTGCAATTGGTCTTCATTTTCTATTATTTGCCGTTTTTGCATTCTTTCGCTTTTTATGTTCTGCAAGCTCTCCACTTTGTCATTTTGGCAGCTGTCTGGTTGCTTGGGTCCGATGTAACCTCGCAGCCAGGCACTGGTTTGAAAGTGAGGCAGGAATATGAATAGGCGAGATGCACGATTGAAATATAAAGAATACAAGTAGGAATAATGACAAAATTGTCGCCTCACGACCAATAATTTCTTTCTTTTTAAATTTTGTTGCTGCTGGGGTCAGTGACACCCCCCCATTGAAAGCTGGAAAAACTCAGAAGAGGAAGGCAACTCATTACAAAACTATGAAAAATGAAGAGCGATCGAATATTTGCTGAGTAGAGGCCACTCTGCAGTGGAAATAGGTGCCGGCGGAAGCAGAAAAAAAGGGTTTCGACCTAGTTGCCGCCACCCGGCTTTGCATTCATTCGCTAGAGGCTCTGATGAGGTAGGGGAGACTCGCACAATGGATTCGGCCTCTGGCAGGGTAAAGGAATCCACAGAGAGCGCGGGACAAGCGAGCCGTAAGCCACATTTTCGCCTACCTTCCTGTCTAGCCTGAGTAAGGGTGCAGGGTTCCTCGTTAGTATAGTGGTGAGTATCCCCGCCTGTCACGCGGGAGACCGGGGTTCAATTCCCCGACGGGGAGGCTGGATTTTGCCCCTCTGAGAGGGAACACACCGGCCGCCTCGACAGCCTTGGTGATGTCTTTGCAGGATGGCGCTTTTCCGGCCAATGGTGTGCCCACCCAAGAAAAGGGCTTTCCTGTTTCTCCGTGCCACTTCTCTACGGGAGCCATGCCACGGCGGCCCCTTTGAACTGCGCCTGGCTTTCCGGCCGGTTAGCTCAGTTGGCTAGAGCGTGGTGCTAATAACGCCAAGGTCGCGGGTTCGATCCCCGTACGGGCCAATCCTTATACCAGGCTCCCTGACAGCTCGAACCCTACCCTGGGCTCCTCCTCGGCCCCCTAATCTGGGAGGCACCGCGGCACCCTTCGAGGGTTTATAACGTCACATCTGCTATGCTTCGGGACCCTGCAGGCATGGAACGTTTTTGCAGCCGGGCTCACGGGAATAAGCGTGTTTTTTGATGCACTCTCCATGCCTTCCAAGGGTCAGTTGCCTTTAAATTCACTTTTTATGTCCTGTAGCGAGTGCTGTTCTGATACGGATTGCAATTGGTCTTCATTTTCTATTATTTGCCGTTTTTGCATTCTTTCGCTTTTTATGTTCTGCAAGCTCTCCACTTTGTCATTTTGGCAGCTGTCTGGTTGCTTGGGTCCGATGTAACCTCGCAGCCAGGCACTGGTTTGAAAGTGAGGCAGGAATATGAATAGGCGAGATGCACGATTGAAATATAAAGAATACAAAGTAGGAATAATGAGAAAATTGTCGCCTCACGGACCAATAATTTCTTTCTTTTTAAATTTTGTTGCTGCTGGGGTCAGTGACACCCCCCCATTGAAAGCTGGAAAACTCAGAAGAGGAAGGCAACTCATTACAAAACTATGAAAAAATGAAGAGCGATCGAATATTTGCTGAGTAGAGGCCACTCTGCAGTGGAAATAGGTGCCGGCGGAAGCAGAAAAAAAGGGTTTCGACCTAGTTGCCGCCACCCGGCTTTGCATTCATTCGCTAGAGGCTCTGATGAGGTAGGGAGACCGCACAATGGATTCGGCCTCTGGCAGGGTAAAGGAATCCACAGAGAGCGCGGGACAAGCGAGCCGTAAGCCACATTTTCGCCTACCTTCCTGTCTAGCCTGAGTAAGGGTGCAGGGTTCCTCGTTAGTATAGTGGTGAGTATCCCCGCCTGTCACGCGGGAGACCGGGGTTCAATTCCCCGACGGGGAGGCTGGGATTTTGCCCCTCTGAGAGGGAACACACCGGCCGCCTCGACAGCCTTGGTGATGTCTTTGCAGGATGGCGCTTTTCCGGCCAATGGTGTGCCCACCCAAGAAAAGGGCTTTCCTGTTTCTCCCGTGCCACTTCTCTACGGGAGCCATGCCACGGCGGCCCCTTTGAACTGCGCCTGGCTTTCCGGCCGTTAGCTCAGTTGGCTAGAGCGTGGTGCTAATAACGCCAAGGTCGCGGGTTCGATCCCGTACGGGCCAATCCTTATACCAGGCTCCCTGACAGCTCGAACCCTACCCTGGGCTCCTCCTCGGCCCCTAATCTGGGAGGCACCGCGGCACCCTTCGAGGGTTTATAACGTCACATCTGCTATGCTTCGGGACCTGCAGGCATGGAACGTTTTGCTCACGGGAAAAGCGTGTTTTTGATGCACTCTCCATGCCTTCCAAGGGTCATTGCTTTAATTCATTTATGTCCTGTACGAGTGCTGTTCTGATACGGATTGCAATTGGTCTTCATTTTCTATTATTTGCCGTTTTTGCATTCTTTCGCTTTTATGTTCTGCAGCTCTCACTTTGTCATTTTGGCAGCTGTCTGGTGCTTGGTCGATGTAACTCGCAGCCAGGCACTGGTTGAAAGTGAGCAGGAATATGAATAGGCGAGATGCACGATTGAAATATAAAGAATCAAAGTAGGAATAATGAAAAATTGTCGCCTACGGACCAATAATTCTTTCTTTTTAATTTTGTTGCTGCTGGGTCAGTGACACCCCCCATTGAAGCTGGAAAACTCAGAAGAGGAAGGCAACTCATTACAAAACTATGAAAAATGAAGAGCGATCGATATTTGCTGAGTAGAGGCACTCTGCAGTGGAAATAGTGCCGGCGGAAGCAGAAAAAAGGGTTTCGACCTAGTTGCCGCCACCCGGCTTTGCATTCATTCGCTAGAGGCTCTGATGAGGTAGGGAGACCCGCACAATGGATTCGGCCTCTGCAGGGTAAAGGAATCCACAGAGAGCGCGGGACAAGCGAGCCGTAAGCCACATTTCGCCTACCTTCCTGTCTAGCCTGAGTAAGGTGCAGGGTTCCTCGTTAGTATAGTGGTGAGTATCCCCGCCTGTCACGCGGAGACCGGGGTTCAATTCCCCGGGGAGGCTGGATTTTGCCCCTCTGAGAGGAACACACCGGCCGCCTCGACAGCCTTGTGATGTCTTTGCAGGATGGCGCTTTTCCGCCAATGGTGTGCCCACCAAGAAAAGGGCTTTCCTGTTTCTCCCGTGCCACTTCTCTACGGGAGCCATGCCACGGCGGCCCCTTTGAACTGCGCCTGGCTTTCGGCCGGTTAGCTCAGTTGGCTAGAGCGTGTGCTAATAACGCCAAGGTCGCGGGTTCGATCCCCGTACGGGCCAATCCTTATACCAGGCTCCCTGACAGCTCGAACCCTACCCTGGGCTCCTCCTCGGCCCCCTAATCTGGGAGGCACCGCGGCACCCTTCGAGGGTTTATAACGTCACATCTGCTATGCTTCGGGACCCTGCAGGCATGGAACGTTTTTGCAGCCGGGCTCACGGGAATAAGCGTGTTTTTTGATGCACTCTCCATGCCTTCCAAGGGGTCAGTTGCCTTTAAATTCACTTTTTATGTCCTGTAGCGAGTGCTGTTCTGATACGGATTGCAATTGGTCTTCATTTTCTATTATTTGCCGTTTTTGCATTCTTTCGCTTTTTATGTTCTGCAAGCTCTCCACTTTGTCATTTTGGCAGCTGTCTGGTTGCTTGGGTCCGATGTAACCTCGCAGCCAGGCACTGGTTTGAAAGTGAGGCAGGAATATGAATAGGCGAGATGCACGATTGAAATATAATGAATACAAAGTAGGAATAATGACAAAATTGTCGCCTCACGGACCAATAATTTCTTTCTTTTTAAATTTTGTTGCTGCTGGGGTCAGTGACACCCCCCATTGAAAGCTGGAACAACTCAGAAGAGGAAGGCAACTCATTACAAAACTATGAAAAAATGAAGAGCGATCGAATATTTGCTGAGTAGAGGCCACTCTGCAGTGGAAATAGGTGCCGGCGGAAGCAGAAAAAAAGGGTTTCGACCTAGTTGCCGCCACCCAGCTTTGCATTCATTCGCTAGAGGCTCTGATGAGGTAGGGGAGACTCACACAATGGATTCGGCCTCTGGCAGGGTAAAGGAATCCACAGAGAGCGCGGGACAAGCGAGCCGTAAGCCACATTTTCGCCTACCTTCCTGTCTAGCCTGAGCAAGGGTGCAGGGTTCCTCGTTAGTATAGTGGTGAGTATCCCCGCCTGTCACGCGGGAGACCGGGGTTCAATTCCCCGACGGGGAGGCTGGGATTTTGCCCCTCTGAGAGGGAACACACCGGCCGCCTCGATAGCCTTGGTGATGTCTTTGCAGGATGGCGCTTTTCCGGCCAATGGTGTGCCCACCCAAGAAAAGGGCTTTCCTGTTTCTCCCGTGCCACTTCTCTACGGGAGCCATGCCACGGCGGCCCCTTTGATCGACGCCTGGCTTTCCGGCCGGTCAGCTCAGTTGGCTAGAACGTGGTAATAATAACGCCAAGGTCACGGCTTCGATCCCCGTACGGGCCACTCCTTAATTTCTTCCTTTTTAAATTTTGTTGCTGCTTGGGACAGTGACACCCCCCCCCCCCAATTGAAAGCTAGAAAGACTCAGAAGAGGAAGGCAACTCATTACAAAACTATGAAAAAATTAAGAGCGATCGAATATTTGCTGAGTAGATGCCATTCTACTTAGGGAGAAAACTAATATTGGAGATAAATATCTGGAGAGATCTCTGGAGAGTTGCCCATGGCAGCAATCAGCAATTAGATTTAAACTAAAGCAAAGATCTGATTGGTTGCTATGGGCAATATCTTCAGAAATCTCTTTAGATATTTATTTCCAATGTAAGTAAACATGCCCCTAATAGTTTACCAGAAGGCGAACCACCCCTTTCAGGCTTGATTGCCCAACAGGCCCCTCAGCACAATTCTACTTGCCTCTGGCTCAGATTGACATCTTCAAAGCTCCCGTATCTGCCTTTGGGCTTCTGTTTTGTCTTTCTCCCTCTGTATTAGAGCCAACCTGGCTTCGGGCTCATAAGTCTGCTGCAAGTCATCGAACTGGTGATTCAGAGTGCTCTGGTATATGCATATCTGCAGAGGAAACAGGCTCCAGCGGGAGAAGGATGAAAAAAAGGATCTCAACCTAGTTGCCGCCGCCTGGCATTGCATTTCTAGATCTTAGAAACCATCTTTTCTAAGTATACTTCTCTGGGAATTAGCTAATTTCCTGTCTAGAACTATGTCATACATACATAAATGGCAAGGTTCCTAAATGAGCAGTTCTCTACCCAAGTTAAGGCAGCTGATTCGGCGCACAGTATCTGCCAGTGTATGGGACCCACCTAATGGCCCACCAATCCGATATCTGGCCAAAAATCTTCAAGATGTGTACGGAGCATGTTTGACTTGTCTGTTGGTACGAGGCCCTCATCAGCTAGTTTATGGAATTCTCACAGTTCCTATTCCCACCATTGTAATCCAATTGTCTGTCCATAAGGCCAATGATCACATTAAGCCTAATATTGCCTTCCTTAGTGTATAACCAGAAATCGTATTTCTCAGAAGTCTTTATAGTTAACTCCATGGTATATTAGGTTGTTTGGGTGCTGTGTTCCATTGAGAGTGTTGCAGTCCACTATTGCCTCAGTTATCTAGGTCCCCTTAGCAAAAAAATGTTTTCGCTTCCGCACTAGTGCACTCCCAAGCCTAACTTGTGAAGGTTGTTCATTGTGAGTTGCATGCATAGTGAGTACGTCTCCCAACACAGCCGCAATTTACTGCCTTCCCTGCCCTGCACCTGTAACCACAGGATCCTTGGGTTTCTGGGCCCCAGTGGCCACAGGCAGGGCCGCCATTAGAAATCACGGGGCCCCGTACAACAAAATTTTCAGGGCCCGCCCACCCGGCCCCCATGCCCCACCCTAAATCGCGCCCACTCCACACCACAGTTAAAAGACCACATAGACATCAGTGCTAAAAAAAGTAACCCCCCACACACAAGTTATAAAAAGCTATTGATGGTCAGGCCCCCTTATAAGTTAGAAAAAAACTGTGGTGCCAGGCCCCCCCATAAAATTTTTTTAAAAAAATTGGTGGTCAGGGTTAAAAAAGTTAAAAAAAAAATTGGTGATCAGGGCCCCACTATAAGTTAAAAAAAAAAACATTGGTGGCAGGGCCCCCATAAAAGCTTTTTTTTTTTTAAAAAAAAACATTGGTGGCAGGGCCCCCCCAAGTTATAAAAAGCCATTGGTGATCAGCGGCTCCCTGCATGTAAAAAAAATTTGATGGCCTGGGCCCCCCCACAAGTGATAAAAAGCCATTGGTGATCAATGGCCCCCCTGCAAGTAAAAAAAAATTGGCCAGATCCCCCCAATAAAATTGCTTGCCCAGGTTTTGTGTCTAAGGGGGGTTGGGCCGGCCATGCTTCACTTACTTGATTAGCTGGGCCCCCCTGCTTTCAGAGGCAATACATTCGGACAGATATCAATCGGGGAAGCCTGTCGGAGGGTCCTCACACATGGGCCAATAAGCTGCCGACTCAGTTTGTCGCCAACTGTTATCGGCCCGTGTATGGGGGCCTTAAGAGTCAAATGATATTATTGTCATTATCGCCTGTGACTGTGCAGAAAGTATCCTGGCACAGCAGTACTAAAGTATAAGTATTCTCTAATGTACCAAATTAGTAACTTTTTGGTATTGTCCAAAAGGGATCCAGAATGCGGTGAGATAATCGCTGCTTTTATTCAGTTTAATGTGTCAAAAGCCATCCTTTTCATCCAACAATGACAAGACTTTTACTTTGGGTTGACATTATTTTTTTCTATGGCAGGCATTGGATAAAGTGCCGTATTAAAATCTTCAAATCATTCGTAGCCAATTCCGGATAGTGCTCCCAGACTCTGTCAAAGACAGCCTAGTGAATTACCCTCTATCTACTAACCTGGATGACCTCATGTCTCTAGCCATCCAAGTAGATAGAAGACAGAGGGAGAGAAGGGGTGAGAGGGGAACTTCTTTTCATTCTGGGATTACCAATGTTAAGTCTTTCCTTCCCAATGTGGTTACTAATGTCAAAACTCCTAATCCCTCTGTGCCTTTACCTCAGGAAGAACCTATGCAACTGGGCATATCCCATCTAACTCCTGAGGAAAAGGCCCGCAGGCGGAATTTGGGTCTTTGTATTTAATTTGGGGAAAAGGATCATTTTCTAAATCTATGTCCTAAGAGGCCGGGAAACTTCCAAGCCTAAATGGAGAAGGGGAGCTCCATTTGGGTTTCCTCTCCCCATTCTTCCTCTAGGATTATGATACCGGTTAAATTAACATGGCCTACGGGCTCTGTCAAGGTCTCAGCTTTTGTGGATTCTATTGCAGAGGGGAATTTTCTGGATGCTGCCTTCACAGTAAGGTTTAATGTTCCTTTAACCTCTCTTAGCCCTCCTATGAGAATTTTAGCGATGGACAAAAAACCTTTAGGTTCAGGCCTGGTAACCAAGAAAACTGTAGTTCTATCCATGTGTTCCAACAACTCACACTTTGAGGAACTAGCCTTTTTCATTATTGAGGGTGCTTCTTCCCCTCTGATTTTAGGATTACCTTGGCTTCAGGCACATAACCCACATGTAGATTGGGTAACAGGGGAGATTCTCCAATGGGGTTCTAAATGTAAGGGTTCTTGCCTTCCTCCAGTGGTGGCAGTCTCGTCCCTTGAGGGGTTACCTGCAGCTTATGCAAGCTTTTCTGATGTGTTCTCTAAGAAGGCCGCAGAGATCTTACCCCCACATAGACAGTATGACTGTCCAATCAATCTTATTCCTGGATCTACTCCCCCTCATGGTGAAACTTACCCTCTCTCCTTGCCTGAAGCCCAGGCAATGAAAGAATATATCCAGGAAAACCTACAAAGAGGTTTTATCAGACAAAAGATGGTGGTCTTTCTTCCCTGTATAGACTACCCGAGGTCCCTCGGGTAGATTATTTGTTCCAGAAAATTTGAGTGAACAGGTTTTGGATGAAGCCCATAAATCCAAAATGGTGGGACATCCTGGCATCGCTAAAACGGTGTCCCTTTTGTCTCTAAATGTTTGGTGGCCTTCCTTTAAGCAGGACGTCTGAAAATTTGTTAGTTCTTGTCTTATTTGTCAGAGGTCAAAATCCTCTAAAAAATTATCACAAAGGTTGTTAAGGCCACTTCCAATTCCTGACAGACCATGGTCCCATCTTTCAATGGATTTTATTGTCAATCTTCCTTCCTCTCAGGGAAAACTGTTATTTGGGTGGTGGTGGATAGGTTTAGCAAAAGAGCCACTTCATTTCCCTCCCACACTTCCCTTCTGCCAAAACCTTAGCCGAATTATTAATTTCTAACATTTTTAAGTTGCATAGGTTTCTTGTCAATATTGTTTCTGACAGAGGGGTACAATTTGTTTCAAAGTTTCCTGCTCTTTGGTTGGTATTAAATTTTAATTTTCTACCGCATATCACCCTCAAACAAATGGTCAAACCGAAGGGTTAATCAATCCCTTGAGCAATTTTTAAGGTGTTATGTGTCTGACAAACAGTCCTCATGGGCTGAACTATTGCCCTGGGCAGAGTTAGTTTATAATAATGCAACTCATTCTTCTACTGGTGAATCCCCATTCTTTATTGTCAACGGTTTACATCCCAAAGCATTTTCTTTTTCTGGTTCTTTGTCCCCTGTACCCTCTGTCAACTCTTCTATTACACAATTTGCAAAAATTTGGTCTGGGGTGCATGACTCTCTTTCTGCAGCTACAACCGCTCAGAAAAAAGGGGCTGATAGGCCTCGCAGAGAGGCAACCAAATATCAGGTAGGAGACTCTGTATGGTTGTCTACAAAGAACATTAAGCTTGAAGTCCCCTCTCTCAAGTTGGGGCCCAGGTTCATTGGTCCATATCCCATCATTGAAATAATTAATCCCTCTTCTTTTTGTCTCAAACTGCCTGATAATTTCAAAATTTCTAATTCTTTTCATGTCTCTCTTCTAAAGCCAGCTTCACAGGTAAGTCAATTGTCTGTTCCTCCCCCAGTATGAGTTGAAGGTCAGTCTGAATTTGAAGTCCAAGAGCTCCTCGATTCTCGCCTCGTGCGAGGTAAGCTGCAGTACTTGGTCAAATGGAAGGGTTATGGCCCTGAGGAGAACTCTTGGGTTTCGGTTAGTGACATCAGGGCTGAGCGTCTCAGGAAACTATTCCATCAGATGTTTCCTGAGAGACCTGGGGGTCCAGTGGCCCCCCCTAGAGGGGGGGTGATGTAACAACCTACCTTGGTGGTCTAGTGGGAGGGGGTCGGCAGGGACGCCTGTGATGGTGCTGGCAAATGGAGGGAGTAAATACAATACAAACAATGTAGCTTGGTAGGGAAGATATGGCCAACTTATTTATATGGTTGGAAAATGTAAGCTTTACATGTCCTTTAAGTACCAATATAAAACACCATAGACATGAAAGCTATAGGTCTACTGAACCGTTTATTGTCCATTGTGCAAAAGTTTACTAAAGTATGTGTGTTCACGTATTTACATTTCAGTTTTGTTTAGCAGGTGTATAAGGCAGAGAAGGCCTTGGCATTCTTTGTTTTTTAGCCAGTGGAGAAGCATGCAAACATGACTGTGTAGCCTGTCAGTTACTTGAATAGAATCTACCAGGGCCATACCTTCTATATAGGCACCAAGAGCAGCAGCTTTATGGGGACAGCACTCAGGTTACTGTACAGAAATAAAAATATTTGAATTTTTTGTTTTTTTAAACCACTCAACCTGCCACCAAACACCTGTGGACAAGGACAAAGTGTATGCTACAGGTATAAGCCTTAAATGGCAAAACTACAACAAGGGGAATAAAATGATAATAGAGGACTGTGGTGCAGAGTTTGTAATCTCCTGAGAATTGTGCATATTGTGAGCTTCCGATAGCGAAATCCAAGGCCACGGCACAGAATTCAGCACAGAAGTGGACACTGACAAAGTCTTTCATGTTTAAACTCCAGCTTTGCTAGCTTTTATTTTCAACAAAACACAATTCTTCAGCCCATTGGCCCCCCATGAGGGGGGATCACATAACATAAATAGTCCAGCTTCACACCCTTACTGGAGTTCTCTTTACTCACTTTTGAGTTTTGCGCTCACTGGCTTTCAGCAGACCATAAATCCCAGAATCCTCTCTGGGCACACTTGTCGCCTGGGAGCGGTTTCTCTTGTACTCACTCCAACTCAGGGGAATCACTCTTATTACCTGGAGCTCACAAGCACATGTGGCCCCTCACCCTCCTCCACTCCAGGAGGTCTCTAGAGGAAAGTAGCACTGAGGTTTTCCTCCACACCTCCTTTTAACTACATCAAACCTGTAGCTACTTACTTAGCTGCCTTTAGCTTGGAGCAAGGAATGGAAGCACACCCTGCTCTCTTCCATCCAATCCAGGGACCCTTAACACAGCTTTTACTGAGCTGGAGCAGAATGAAGCAGCATTACTTGCTGCAGCACCACACTTTTCCCTGGAGTTTTGAAATCACCAGCTTAATGCTGGTGAAATACACACAATATCGTGCCCTTTAGACACCCATATCTTACAATATATACAATACCTCACTGATTACTAATATTATTATTCCATCACATCAACTTTTGCATATAGGTTTTCCTTTAGAGAAGGATAATTATGTTGGTTTGAAAAAACCAACATATTGTTCTTCGACTTCACCTTATTCTTCCACTTCTTATTCTCGTAATTCTTAGCGACCCCCCCCCTTCTAAAAGCTACTCCTCCTACAGTTTTATGGGTACAGCACCCAAACTCTCTGCACTTCATCAACCTATAGCGGAGCAGGTTGCTTGTGTCTATTTGAGGTGGCACTCAGAACACCCCAATTATTTCATTGACTTTGACAGGGAAGATTTTCAAATGGCTGCCACTGTTACAGCTTTGAAGATGCACTCACCAAACTTGAATCATATAGTCATGTGCTTAAACTGAATGAAAAGGCAATACTGGTTGGACGACCAAAAGTGGGAAGAGCCAATAACTGCATTAACTTGAATGGGAAAATTAAAACTGCAGCCATTCTCAAACATTTGATGCCAGTATCCCCAAACTTCACAGTTGGTCACTGGGGGACTAAGGTTTAATGTCACAAAAAGGGGGCGGAGACAACAAAAGCCAATCAGATTTCATTGAGTGGGTTCACATGTTTTTTTCCAACTAACATGAAGTTTGTTCTCAAACTTCCCTTTCTAGTTTGCACATGAACTTTTAAATGCACATGAGTAATGAAGCGTCTAAACCTTTTGTCAAACTTTCCACTTCTAGTAAAGAGACATGTGTCACGCCCCTTTCAAAGTATATTCTTTCCAAACAGCAATACTGTAAATACCACTGGCTGGTTGCTAGGTTAAATTGGGCCCCAGCAACCAGATAGTTGTTGAAATTCCAGCCTGAAGAGCTGCTGAACAAAAAGTGAAAACATTTTAAAAAAACACAAATATAAAAAATAAAGACCAATTGCAATTCAATTTAGAATAACACTCTCTACATCATACGAAAATTTAAAGTAAAGGTGAACAACCCCTTTAAAGTATCTTTGCTCATTTAAACTTTATTACAGCTACCCCAATAAATGCAAGAGAATTCTTCAACAATAATTCTTCCTGATTATGTATATACAACTCATTGTTCTTTGCTTCTGCAGTTTGAGCTTCAAAAGAATGTATTAAACATAGTTTGGCTAAAAAGGATCCATTTAATAACTGTTTGGCCTTCTGGTATTTTATTACAATACAACTTAATATTATCTAACATACAGAAATTACTGTGCAACTTTTAGATTCCTAATACTGAGTACTAGGAATCTAAAGTTGCACAGTAATGGCTGTATGTTAGATAATATTAAGATGAATGATGTAGAGATGGTAAGTAGGATTCTCAATGGCAAATCATTCTGGATTGTATTGTAAAATAAAATGATGTTATAAGTTACCGAGGAGTTCCATCAGGGCTGCCATCAGGGGGGGGACAAGTGTCCCGGACCCGGGCATGAAGGGGTGCCCGGCAGTGCTGCAGTTTTGAAAAAGCCGGGCCCCCTTGCAAGTGCCGAAGATTTGCGGCCAGCCGAACAGCCGAACTCCCGAAGCGGTGAAAAGACCCAAAGGCACGAAAATAGCCAAAGCCGAAGTCCCGAAACTGCGAAAAAGACCTGAAGTCAGGAAAACAGCTGAAGTTCAAGTCTAGCGATGGGGGGATTTTCGCGAAACGGTGCCGGCGTCTCGTTTTTGACGCGGGCGCCCGTTTTTGACGCCAGCGTCCGTTTTTTCGAAAAAAAAATTTTGACACCGGTAAATTTTTGACGCGAATTTTCGCGGGCGTTTTGCGAATTTATTCGCGGGCGTTTTGCGAATTTATTCGCTGGCGGCGAATCGCGCAAATTCGAATTTGCGCCTGGCGAATAAATTCGCCCATCACTATTCAAGTCCTGAAGCGGTGAAAAGACCCAAAGTCACGAAAGGAGCCGAAGTTGAAGCCATGAGTTCAATTCTACTAAACACCGTTTTGCTTTTTGTTTTTTAATCCCCTGGCCACCAATGTATTATTTCAATATTCTATAGGCCCCTGCCACCAATGTTTTTTTTAAAAATATTTTTGGGGCCCCAGGGAGCCCTGACCATCAATAGCTTTTTATAACTTGTGTGTGGGCGGGGGTTACTTTTTTAGCGCTGATGTCTGTGTGGTCTTTTAACTGTGATGTGGAGTGGACGGGGTCTGGAGTGGGGCTTGGGCGTCAGGGTGGCTGGGGCCCGGGGGGCCATGAAAATGTTGTTGTACGGGGCCCTGTGATTTCAAATTGCGGCCCTGAGTTCCATTACCATATAAAAGCTTGAGGCCGAAGGCAGAGTGTTTTTATACAGGTCATGAAACTCCAAGGTGACTCCTAATGTTCTCATATTTTTCATATTTTGCAACAGGGGGTACTTTTATAATTAATACACCAGTTTCACAGAGTCAAGTGACAGAGATCACTAAGCTTCTATTATAACTGATGGCATCACTAAGCACCGTTTATAAGTTTATCATTTACAGGATATTCATGGCTCTTGTGTATATATTTATATATTGCAGACATGCAGACAGTGGGTAGTTTGAACTTAACTAAATGATATTTGAAAATTTCTGCATACAATGCATTATCTCCCAGCACCACGGAATGCCGAAAGTTCTGTGTCTATTTAAGAGATTCAGTGATTAAGGGTAGGACTACATGGACGTTTTCGTCGCGATCCGACGCGCTGCAACAAAACTAATAAGATAAGTAATGGAAATGCCGGATGAAGTCGCAGCGTTGATGCGACACGTCTGTCGGATGCAGACGCAGTGTACAGCGTCTGCATCTGACAGTTGTGTCGCGTCGGATCAACACTACGACACCATCTGACAATGCATTCACTTACCTTATTTCCGTTGCATACGATTTGACGCTGGCATATTGTTGCAGCGCGTCGGATTGCGCCAAAAACATCCATGTAGTCCTACCCTAAATGCTGCACAACTGATGAAGGGGCACACCTCTTAAATGTTATGTATCCACTTTCTTAGGGCTCTTACTGATGAGCGGTTGAAGCTGCGCTCCCCTGCGTTCCGTTTTTCTGCGTTCAGCCGCAGGGGAACGCAGGAATAGATGCATTAGGTTTTTTTCAATGGGGCTGTACTCACACAGGCGCATGTAGGCGCCGACCGCAGGAAAAATGCAGCATGTTGCGTCTCAACCTGCCCGTGGCGCCAGTGTGAGTACAGCCCCATTGAATTAAACCTAATGCGTCTATTCCTGCGCTCCCCTGCGGCTGAACGCAGAAAAAACGGAACGCAGGGGAGCGAAGCTTCAACCGCTCGTCAGTAGGAGCCCTAACACAGTCACCCACAAGCATATATAGCCTATATTGAATTGCATCCAAAAGCTGGTTCTGTTTCTGGATACCTACATGGGGGGTGCAGATCCCACCCAGCACTGTGCAATTAAGTGTCAAAAGGTAAACAGACAGTGAATATGCATGTATATAGACATGCAGTAGATTTTGATTTGCTCCACTACATAGCAGCACAAGTGTTAAATGTGATCAATCTTCTTTTAGGATCTGTAACAACAGGGAAATACCAAACACAAAATAATTGCTTGTGCACACATACCATTACATAAATTATATTTTCCTTTTAACACATGTTTTTATACAATTAGAGCAAATATGGGTAACTCCTGGTGTTGCTGAACTAGAACTACCAAATCTCCACCTAACATAATCCAAAATGTATAAATAAGGGATGTTATTACGAATGCTTAGCATCTGAGTTTTCCTGAATAAAGTATCTTTCCAAAATGTAGATCATCATGCCTTAAGACTACTAAAAATGTAAATATGGATAACCCTAAAGGATTGCATTGCCACCAATGTGGATACATGCTAGCTTAGTTACCATCACATACAATGTAGGGTTTAAAAATGGTTTATGGAAAACTAATGGAAAGGCACTACTGTATTTCAGGGTTTTCTGGATAATGAGTTTTCGAGATAAAAGATCCCCATGTAAATGGTATGCTAAAAAGTAATCTTAAACCATAGGGTGACCTAATAAGAAAAAGGCTTTCATAATAAATAAATGTAAAAGCTCCTGGACTTTTGACAAAAGTGTCTTTGTTTGACTTTGTATGTAAGGATTCTTATACAAGGGCGTATCAATGTGCATCTATTGGAATGCAAGCCGAGACGTCCAAGTAGAAAAACTGCATATTTATGTTTTTTATTCTTAAAGTTTGACATGCATCTGTTTTAATATGCCCGAGAACAACTTACATACGTAAAAAGCATCATGTGTTTAAAAACACACAATGGAACACAACTGTGCTGAAACACAGATTTGAATGCCTTTGGGTACAACGAATCAGATGCAATGGAATCAGATGCTATGTTTGCTTAACCTATTAGTAATTGGTCTTTCAACCTGGGAAACTTTTGTAGGTTTTTACACCGATGACGTGTTCAGTTACATTCTAAGGTTTAAGAGTTGGAATGAAATAGGCTCATCCACTAACAAAACTTTATTTGGTTTTGATAATCCCTGAACATTTTGCAAATGTATTAGTGAATGTAACCTATGACCTCTTTTAAAATAAAAGATATCTCCTTCTTTATCTTTAATGGACATCTGTACTGTTTTGACTGTTACATCACTCCCGCAGATTTGTATATTTGTTACACTGTATCTTAAGCAGGATGAAGTAACACTTATGATTTTAAGTGTAGCTGGAAGCAGTTAAAGGGGCTGAACAAGCTGCACCTTAATGACTAGGAGACTAGCTTTCTAGAGATAAGGAGACAGCTGTAGGATAACTGGTTTATCCACCTTGTCTGCAGCTAGGAGTGGCTACTAGGCTCGTGTTTATACGAAGCAACAGGACTCTACATTCGTATACTGAAAAGAAAAGACAACAAGAAATTCAGTTCCACAACATGTAAGATATTACTAGCTTTTTTTTTATTGGATCCGGGCAACATTACTATATTAGAACTTTACTTTGTAGAGAGGCCTGTATTTTTTGTTCTGTTTTTTTAAACCGTACCAATGGCATTGTTCTAATCATCTAATATGATTTTCTGTTGGATTAAGCTCGAAAAGCACACAGGGGTGCAATATCAATGTTATAACCTCCTATGGAGGGAAATTTACAGAAGTAGAGTTAGCGCAAATATGTTCATTTATACAATGTGTTTGAACATTAACCATGTTTCACCAGTTTAATGCTATTTTGTCATAATGTGTGCTTTCTTATGTTATTTGGTGCTGTGTATATATAAACCAGACAATTTGAATGGCTACTGATGGTTGCAGAGTCAGCACAGTGGAGCTCAAAGGGGCGATCTTCAGCAAATAAGCGTCGTATCGACGCATGCGCAGTTGTAGCAATATTCCAGTCCCGAATAACTTTGCATGCGCCGAAAGCCACGGAAATTGCAGAAGGGAATCTAAGATTCCCGAAGTGCCGCAAGATCGTGCCCGTGAGCTCTGCTGCTCTGAATCTGCAATGAGGGGTAATTACCAGCTTGGGGGCATTTACTTGTGTGAACACTTGTAGGGGGGGAGAGCAGGGAGGGGGGGACTATGGAGGGTAGGGGTTTTATTAGCAAGGGGGTTTTGTTCTCTTTTAAAGGGGCAATTATTTTAATTAATAGGTATTGTGCTGTCACAGCTAAATCTTTTAAATGAGGCATTTAATGAGCACTATTAAACTTATTGAAGGTATGCTTTTCTACTGAATCTTGATGTTTAACAGGCTGTCCATTAAGCATTTTCAGGCTAATATCCACCAGTTCCAGCACTGTCGCACATTTCCCAGTCAAGTGAATTGAATGTGGCAGTGATGATTTTGTGGCACTAAAACATTGAATACACCCCTATTATCCTATCTGAGAACAAAATGCCAAAGTCAACCATAACGCCCCAAAAGTCAAAGATTTCTAGTGGGCTTCTCTATTATGCAAAGCTGTCTAAATAATAACAGCTCTTATTGACCGTCCATTGCTTTGCTTGCAAGGGAGCCCTACAATTACCACCTCTTTCTCACTCTCTTATCCAGTGGTGTAATTATGACTGACAAGGCCCCACCCTGAAAAAATGTTATGGGAGGCCCTTTGCACACCATTCTTACATGCCAAACGTCCCACCCAAAGTAATTTGTAAGGGGGAATACCATACAGAAGACCCCACTGCCACAGTGGGCCTGAGGGACAGGGGGTCGGTTGTATGGTATAACACCACTGCTAGATTTTCTATTTTATTTGGTGTGGTGCCAGAGTGATATTTATCTGAAAAAGAAAAGACACAAGACACTATACAGAAGTTCTTTGTGCGACCACAGTCCCATGGTTACTACAGAAACTCATAAGATACAAGCTATAGAGCCGCTCATTGCCACCTGAACTGTTCAACCCTATCTGGTGGTCTACCTATAATGATCTATCTCAATCATGGCAATTCTCTGCTTTTCTCACTCCCACCATATCTCATTCATACCTATATGGCTAAATGTTTTTTTATGCATCACCTAGAACAGGGGTTCCCAACCGTTTTCACCCGTGAGCAACATTCAGATGTAAAAAGAGTTGGGGAGCAACACACGCATGAAACAAAGTTCCTAGGTGGTGCCAAATAAGGGTTGTGATTGGCTATTGATAGACCCTATGTGGACTGGCAGCCTACAGGAGGCTCTGTTTGGCAGCACATCTGGTTTTTATGCAACCAAATCTTGCCTTCAAGCCTGGAATTCAAACATAAGCACCTGCTTTGAGGCCACTGAGAGAAACATCCAAGGGGTTGGGGTGCAACAAGTTGCTCACAAGCTACTGGTTGGGGATCACTGACCTAGTACATTTAACCCTTTCCCTGCCAAGAACGTAGCTCCTACGTTATTTTAAAAAAAGGCTGCAAGTGCCAAGAACGTAGGAGCTACGTTCTTTCTTTAATCAGCTGCCTCTCTGCACTCCTGCAAAAATCAAAGTGCAGAGAGGTTCTCCTGGCCCCTCCACCCCCAAAACAACTAGCCTAGGGGGCTGCCAGTCGGGTCCTGTGCTGCGATTGTCGCAGGACCCGACTTCTTTCCTGATCCTGGCTGCTGTATGCTGCTCCCCCTGTGCTGCTTCTTCCTGGACCGACCTCGTGTGAAGCTCTGCCCACGCACTTCCTGCTGTTGATCTCTGCGATCCTGGAGTCTGCAGATCTGCTTCTGATCCCTTCTTCTCCAAAAAACTGTAAGTGCCCTTCTATTTACACAGTTACACACACACACATACATGCAATCAAACATACATACATCCATTTACACATACACAGCACACATATAACTAAAGGTAGATTATTTTTTTTTTAATTTACTGGCTTTTTATGTATTTTACAGGGTCACATACAGATATACACACACTTATACACTTGTCAGAGCTGTACACACATGTATACACAAACACACACATGTATACACAAACACACACTTATAGGATCTTTGTTGGTTTTTTTTTTTTTTAGTTCTTCAGTTTACCAGTTTCCTTCTTGTAATTCTCTAAAAAACTGTTGCTTTACCAGTGTGACTAGTGGATCAAGCATTCTGACCACTAACCACACTGTTGGATCAGTTATTTTGTTATTTTATTGATTTGCCTAATTGTATTTGATTTTTGGTATTTTATGCTTTCATTGTTGTTCCTTTTAGCGTCATTTGCTCTTTGATCATTTGGAGTACAAACACATTTTTAGCAAATTTGGATTCGTCAGAATGTGTACTTTCCAAATATATATAGTTTTGGGGGTCTTTGTGCCGTTAGGAGGGTCTTGTGGCACACAATGCGCAGTCAAAGGTCTTTGTTCACAGAAGGCGAATCGGCAGCCGAGAAAATTCATATGCACTATTTGTATTTGGGGTCCGCACATGCCAGCTGCTTTGGTATATCTATGCATATTGGGCATCAAACTGTTCAGTAGACCCTTGGCATCAATATTTAGGGTGTTTTACAATTGTATGTAAGAAAGTGGGTGAGAAAAATGCAGCCAATTACAATATTTTTAGGTAATTTTTTAGAAATGTCATAAAAACAACAGCATTTAGCGTAGCTTTGCAGTATGGTACTTTGGAGTACAAAGACACGCATACCCAATTTGTATTCGGGGGAATGTGTACTTTCCAAAAAATATATGGTGTTCTGGGGTGAAATTACTCTTTTCTAACTTTGCCCCTCTCAAAATGATGTAAATGGGTTGCTTTTGCGCTACCTGAAATGACAGACCATATGGGGGGGTCTTCGTTTTGGGGCCCCTGTATGCCACGTGCTTGGGTACACCTATATATATTGGGCATAAAACTGTTCAGAGGACCCCATGCTTTCATATTCGGGGTGATTTCTCTTGATACCTGATACCTAAAAGTATGTGGGTAATACGATGCTGCAAGGTAGAAATTTTGAGGTGATTTTTGGAAATGTCAGCAAAATTACCAAATTTAGGAATGGTTTGCGGCTTGGTACTTTGGAGTACAAAGACATGCATACCCAATTTAGATTCGTGGGAATGTATACTTTCCGAAAATATATGGTTTTCTGGGATGAACTTACTTTTTTCTACTTTTGACCCCCCCAAAACAATGTAAATGTGTTGATTTTGCTGTACCTGAAATGACAGACCATATGGGAGTCTTCCTTTTGGGGCCCCTGTATGCCACATGCTTGGGTACACCTATACATATTGGGCACCAAACTGTTCAGAGGACCCTAGGCTTTCATATTTGGGGTTATTTATCTTGATACCTAAAAGTATGTGGGTAATACAATGCTGCAGGGTAGAAATTTTGAGGTGATTTTTGGAAATGTTGCCAAAATCACCAAATTTAGGAATGGTTTGTGGCTTGGTACTTTGGAGTACAAAGACATGCATACCCAATTTAGATTCATGGGAATGTGTACTTTCCGAAAATATATGGTTTTCTGGGGTGAACTTACTTTATTCTACTTTTACAACCCCCCCAAAACTATGTAAATGTGTTGATTTTGCTGTACCTGAAATGACAGACCATATGGGGGTCTTCCTTTTGGGGCCCCTGTATGCCACATGCTTGGGTACACCTATACATATTGGGCATCAAACTGTTCAGAGGACCCTAGGCTTTCATATTTGGGGTTATTTATCTTGATACCTAAAAGTATGTGGGTAATACAATGCTGCAGGGTAGAAATTTTGAGGTGATTTTTGGAAATGTCGCCAAAATCACCAAATTTAGGAATGGTTTGCGGCTTGGTACTTTGGAGTACAAAGACATGCATACCCAATTTAGATTCGTGGGAATGTGTACTTTCCGAAAATATATGGTTTTCTGGGGTGAACTTACTTTTTTCTACTTTTACACCCCCCCAAAACGATGCAAATGTGTTGATTTTGCAGTATCTGGAATTACAGAACTGATAGCTCAAATGAGGTGTCTACATTTTAGGGCCCCTATATGCCACATGCTTGGGTACACTTATACATATTGGGCATCAAACTTTTCAGTGGACCCCAGGCTTTCATATTTGGGGTGTTTTACATTGATACCTAATGATGTGTGGGAGATATGATTCTGTAGATTGGAAGCTTTGAGGTCATTTTTCAAAAAATTCACCAATTTCTATAAAACATTATAACTTTAGGAAACAATTGCAACTTGGTAGTTTGGAGTACAACGATATATTTACCCATTTTTGATTCACCAGAATCTGTTCTTTCTAATAATGGGTAGTTTTCTAGGGTAAACCTACTGTTAGTGGAATGTTTGGCCTTGAAATCAGAAGTATGCCGTTTGGAGAGCGGTGCTTTGGAAATTTGGTAGTGTACTGCTTGTAGATTTTGATCTATACAAGTGAGAAATCTCCATAAAACTATATATATTTGGTATTGGCGCGTTCAGGAGACATAGACCTTTCCAAATTGGCTGTGTTCTCGTACATAAAATAAATGATGTTTCTGATATATGTGATTGTTCTTTGTGAAACATGAGTTTTTTCATTTTATTGGAAACTTAGAAGCCTATATTTTTTTACAGAAGTAGAATTACACCAAAATTCAGGTTGTCCTGAAAAAAACAATATATTGTTTTCCTGGGTAAACTAAAAGACCACCCCAGGAAAGGCCCTTAAAGTGAAAGAGTGCAAAATATCTAAAAACTGCTTGGCAGTAGATGTTCGCATCTAGGACAAAACGGCTGGCAGGGAAAGGGTTAAAGGGGTTGTTTGCCTTTTGGACAATAAAGCTAATTTAACAGCCCATGTCATAAAAAACGTTTTTGTAATTTATCTTTATTACCTAAAATGTTTCAGAGATACATACTACAGAAGCTATGGATCATCTCTGCAAAACCTCTCTCAGTTCTCTTATGTGTTAAGAAGTTCACGACTGAATCTGTACTGCTCATGCTCTCACTCTCCTGCTACATTTGCATATCTTCAATTCCATTGGCTGGCAAGATTCAGCCAATCGGATCAAAGAACTGAGTTTTTGCAGAGATTATCCACTTCTATGGTATGTATCTCTGAAGGCAAACATTTTAAGTACTAAAGATACATTACAAAAACGTTTTTATGACATGGGCTGTTAAATTAGCTTTATTTTCCAAAAGGTGAACAACCCCTTTAAGTCATGTGCTATGTGTGGTTAATACAGTTGACTACCACTGATCTTTTGATGGAAAGAAAAATAATTTTACTACAGATTGGTGATTCAATGTTTACATTTAATTTGCATTTGAAGTCACAGGGGTTTTGGTGCCTGTTTCACTTTCATCTAACCAATTTCAGTTTGTGAAGTTGTTTTTATATGTCATTAGAAAGGTCCCCATGGTAGAACAAAAACACTGACTATAATTAAATAATTTTTGTTCACGATAACAAGTCCCATGAGTCCTACTATCATTGTTTGCGGGGCATACAAAGTGCCCTTCATTGGAGAACGGTTATCATGGTAGTGCCGGTATAAAGGAGTGTGCATTTCTTTTAGGCCCCGGACACACATTTTTTTGGCGCAGTCTGCACCACGGTTTTTAAAGAAGCTGACCGCCCCCTAAATAGGCTAGCATATTGTGCCATTGCCTAAGAATGCAGCCTCTTTCTTCTGCAAGTAAGGTTCTGCTCTTCACATGATTTCTTTGCTGCCTCTTAAAGGAGTAGTAACACCAAAAATTTGAAGTGTTTTGAAAAATTAACTATACAATAATGTACTGTTGCCCTGCACTGGTAAAACTGGTATGTTTGCCACAGAAAAACTACTATATATAAACAAGTTTCTGGTTAGCCATTCAGTCTGAAAAAGGAGAAAAGACGGATTACATTGCAGCTAAACTCTGTAGAGTATAATGGTATTCTACAGAGATAATCTGTTATCTGCTATTTTAACTCTGCCATTTAGCCCTATTTCAACATGAATTGATAACCCTATGGTCAGTGGCATAACTATAGAGGAAGCAGACGTCACGGGGGGGGTCCAGACAACTGGGTCCGCTTTGTTTGTAGTTGTTAGGATCCCCTTCCCCAGCCACTCTTTTAGCTACCCTGGCACAAGTGGGACAAAAAGGGAATTGGAAAAATTTGAAGGAACAGCAGAGGAAATAACTCTTGCCACTCTAATTTTTTTTTTTTAACAGCAGCAAAATGAAATCCTCTTCCAAAGACTTGACAAACAAGAACGAGCCTTTCTCATCACAGAGACCAGATAACACTGCATTTACTCAGCAGCGACTCCCAGCATGGCAACCACTACTCTCCGCTGGCATTGTTATCCCTTTCTTCTTATTTGCAGGCTTATCTTTCATAGCAATTGGCATAGGTTTATACTATTCCTCAAACAGCATTAAGGAAAGTGAGGTGAGTGACAGCATTTCAACTAATTAAAAAAGATAGCTGTATCAGTAGCCCCATGTCATTGTTGCACTGATATCAGATCCAATCTGCATTGTGTTTTTTAATGTGCTTCCAGCTTTGGTAACCTGCAAGAAGGGTTGCCACCTTTTTAAAAAAAAATTGCCAGCCAGTGGTGGGGATAGGGCCACGATGAAGAAGAAAAGGTAAGTTTCCACCAGAGGGCAAGGGCGTTTAAGGGTATTACAAATTACCAGCAGCTACATTGCCGGTAAATTTGTAATACTGGCCCCAGTCCAGGCAGGTGTTTTACCGGCTATGCCAGTAAAATGCCAGCCGGGTGGCAACCCTACCTGCAAAGTTGGCATTAACTTTACTGTAGACATGTTTCTACCTCATCCTTCAATAATAATCACATTTTAGATGGTGATTATGTTAGGCCAAATGCATGATCTCAGTGGGATTTCAGTGTACCTGATATCAAAGGGCTGACATGATCTGCGTTTTTTTACTGGTTTATTAAAACCAAGTTGGTTTATGCTGGCAAAGGCTTATAAGGGTAAGGGCACACAGGCAGATTTGGGGAGATTAGTCGCCCCAACGACAAATTGCCTCTTCTTTGGGGCTACAATCTCGCTGAACTGCCTTCCCGCCGGCTATAATGAAAAATCGCCTGCGGGATGGCAGTCGCAGCGCTTCATTTTCTGAAGTCGCCCGAATTTTCCTTGTGAGGCCCTTACCCTAAAAAATGTATGGGAAATTCTGGGGGGGGCCGGTGTGGAGCACACCACAATTGTTTATAGGGTAGGGGTATTCAGTGTATAACACATGACATCCACACACACTGGTTGTGTTCTATTGTATTCTAATCTAATTGATTTGTATAGAATTTCTGCAGTTTGCTTGGCTATTCTCATGTTCTACCCTCATTTTCTTAAAAGTATGATTACAGTGGTGCTATGCCTGGAGACCACTGCTATCAATGCAGAAACGCATCAAAACCTTGCGATTGTGATGTCCTATTTAACATTACAGAATTCTTCCAGGTAAACAAAATATTCTTTGTTCCCAGAACTGTGTATTTTATATTTTTTCTTTTAAATAAATATAGAAGTATAGATTTCTGTCATGTTTAAGAGATATGTGAAATGAATTACAAACGTAGGCATAGTGTACTGTAGAGCTATACGATGGGGAAGACAATTTTTTATATATGTTGAAAATATAATTGAAATAACACTTGATAATAAAAATGATTTCTTCAGACTCTTCCATCCACATTTATACCTATTACGCAAGCCAAATTGTGGGTCCTCTGTGCCAATGTGCCTCCTATTCCCTCATGCCACCCCAAGCCCCTGGGGTCTGTCCCCTCTATAGTTATGCCACTGCTGTGGACACCAAAGAATACATATGGATACTATGTCAGGTCGTTTTGTTATGTATTCCCTACTGATAACACTGTGGAGGCTGGCTTCTGGTATGCTATAGGCTAAATGTTCTCAAACTTTAAGTTGCTTAACACGGTATTGCTGGTTAGTCCTTTTTTATGTCTGTGTAATTGTCTTGAGCAGATGCCTAAATATCATCATAAATACAAATTGTGCAAGAGCAGGATTGTAGTGAGCAGGATTTGCTGCAAAAATGATGCCCACAGACTCCAATGGGTGAAAAAAATTGTCATGCATTAAAAAAAATTTGACACGCCACATCGCGTGACAAATTGGCACCAATAGACTTTAATGCATTTTGGTGAATTTTTGCTATTTTGAGAATTTTATGGTGGGTTAGATTCACCCATACATTAGCAAATATGGCCCTTGTTATTAGATGTCTACACCTGAGGTGGATTTCGGTCTGAAAATGCTTTTTATGTACATTTTAGGAACAAAATCTGTCTCATGTTTGTAATTACAGGCAATTGCACTTGTCATCACTTAGGCTCATTTATCAACACTGGGCAAATTTGCCTATGGGCAGTAACCCATGGCAACCAATCAAATAGCTGCTTTCATTGTTCTACTCGTAGCTGGCTTTAAAAAGCTAATCACTGATTGGTTGCTTTAGGGAACTGCCCATGGGTAAATTTGCACAGTGTTGATAAATGAGCCCAAGTGACGACAAGGGCAACTTCCTGTAATTACAAACATGAGGCAGATTTTGTTCCTAAAATGTACATAAGAAGAATAACATCAGGTGTAACCTAATTGTGCTTGGTGGAGTGCCTGCTGACTTTAAATGGGTGGTTCACCTTTAAGTTAACTTTTAGTATGTTTTAGAATTCTAAGCAACTTTTCAATTGGTCTTCATTACCTGTTTTACATAGTTTTTGAATTATATCCCTTTTTCTTTCTGACTCTTTCCAGCTTTCAAATGGGGTCACTGACCCCATATAAATAATAAATGCTCTGTAAGGTTATTGTTACTTTTTATCACTCCGCTTCCTATTCAGCCCCTCTGCTATTCATATTCCATTCTTTTATTGAAATCAATGCATGGTTGCTAGGGTAATTTGGACTCTAGCAACCAGATTGCTGGAAATGCAAACTGGAGAGCTGCTGAAAAAAAAGCCAAAAACCACAAATTGTCTCAAAATATCACTCTCTATATCATACTAAAAGTTAGTTTAAAGGCGAATAACCCCCCTCTAAGTGCTTTTATACAGCAGTGTTTTTTTTAATGCATGCTAAGTGCAAAAAACACCCATGTGTAAGAGCCCTATAGGTCACTCTAAATTTTGAAAACATGACTGCAACAAAAAAGGAATTCCTGCCTGACAAACTTATTTACAGTGCACCCATACATACACTACTTCTTTGGCATATAATCAAGCCATCACTGAGGTTTAGTTTAATCCGTGGTATAATATTCATTATGTACTACATATTGCAACACCAGTTCTGATAAAGGTGCAATAAATGTTAAATGGTTTATGAGCAAATCGTGAATATATTTTCATTTAGGCACCAGGAAGACAATAAAACATCTCTAAATCTAAGACACATGACCATTGTGCATACAGTATATTATTGTGTATTTTTAAAGGAGACATATTATGTAAAAAACAAGAATGTACCAATTCATTATACTCTTTTAAATATAGAAGGAATGTGCTTTAAAAAGTTTTCTGCAAAAACCCTACTAGTTCTGCCCATCTCTTCCACTTCCTGCTGTCTCTTTTCCCAGGCTCTTTTGAGAGCTCAACCTGCAGTCCCTTATTTGTACTGGAAAGTGTCATTTTTCTCTGCACCGAGCAGCCAGAAAAAAACCAAAAAGTTTTTAACTTAATTGGCTTTTGGCAAAGAGCCCAGAACAGCCACAACAGAAGATAAGATACATTTGTAACAATTTCTAGATAAGCAAATAAGTAATTGTAACAATTTAAGATAACAGGTCCCTTGGGAAAAGTTAGACTCACAGCTTAAAGGGCAATTCGCCTTCATTAGCAAAACTGTAATAACAGGATTTCATGGCTCTTGTGTATTATAGTATATATCATTGCCTACAAAATTAGGGGTTTCAGTTATCCAATATTTATTCTTTAAAAGCAAACTGTATACTAAAATTCACTTTTTATTCCTCTAAGGGACCTGTTTTTATGTATTACGAGTTGTCTAATTTCTACCAGAACCACTATCGTTACATGATCTCAAGAGATCCAAAGCAACTAAGTGGACTAATTGACAATCTTAAGGTAAGTGATTCTATTCATTGTATATAAAGCATGGCTTCCTTATTTGGAAACCATATAAAACACCTGTGCCTTTTCGCAATCTTATTTGCTCTAAAAGCTTTCTAGTACTTTATGAAGGAATACAAAAACTCCTATTTGAGTACCACAATTTATATGGTTCAGCTGCCTTTTCTTCACGTAATGTACAAAGCAGCATATTCACAGAACTGTCACTGCAGGCAGAGCACACATTCGATACAAGCATTTTTTAATGGGCTTATGTTGAATAGAGATATACTCTGCCACAATGACTTAGGTTTGTAAACACTTTGACAGATAAGAATTTTGACCATTGATTTAGGGATAACATTACTGATTTACTATTTATTTTCTATATTAGAAGTTTATTAGATAAAAATAAAATTCTTACTGGTCAGAAAATAAAACTGAACAAACTGAAAAAGTCATTAATTTGTTTGGTTTTTTTTGCAGAGCCCTTCTAATGACTGTTCTCCATATCGATTGAGTTCAGAAAATATCCCAATTGCTCCCTGTGGTGCTATTGCTAATAGCATGTTTAATGGTAAGATCGTAATATTGTTTCTGTCACGTTATTGGCTGTATGTAATGGGCTAATTTTGTGTGGGAGCAATGCTTTCAGAAATGTGTGTGCATGTAGGGGGGCCCATGGTACTCCCCCACTAGCATTGCCAGGGAAGGCCACAAAGGCCTGGGCCTAGGGCAACAATATCCAGAAACCTGTACATGTGCATGTTTGCCAGGGATGGGGGGCCCTTGGAGAAGTTACTCTAGACCCTAGTGCCTAGTGGCACCCAAATCATAGATCTGTGCCTGAGCATATGGAACTTACTGGTGGAGTACTTTATAAAATTAATTTATTCTAGATACGATTTCCCTGTACTATAAGGAGAATGGAGAATATGTTGAAGTTCCACTCGCAGGAAAAGGAATCTCGTGGTGGACTGATTACAATGTTAAATTTCGAAATCCGACAAGCGGCAATGAAACTTTGGCTTACCTTAAGTCAGTCTTTCAAGGTAAAGCTGAAATATTATTTGTTCAAATACAAATATTTTTTTAGCAGCAGGACCCTGTCTTTTGATGAACATGTAAGGTAAACACTTTAGTGCTAACCTACAGCAACTAATCATTGACTTTTAATTAGAGATGCACCAAATCCAGGATTCAGACTTCAGTTCTGTTGAATCTGAATGCAGCATTAAGGGCATATTCAAAAAATGTATATTTTTTTGGGAGGATGGTACAGAATGTTGACAAAACATGATCAGAAATTTTCCTGCTGTTTTATATTTTGTGTTTTATTAAAATTGGGATGGGTTAACCTCAGCTGTTGATTTTTTTCAGCAGGTTCTAGATGGAGAGATTTTACTTTTTGTTTTTGTTTTTTTTAAGATTTTCATTTCCAGTTTGGAAAAGTGAAGACAAACAAAATTAAATTTTTTTGGGAGTTTTTGGGAAAAAATATTGATAACAATTAAAAATTTTATTATATTAAACCAGCCCATATCGCTTTATCCAAACCAAATCTTAGGGGCAGCTTTATTTAAGTTTGAGTTGTTTTTTTCCATGACAATTTGAATATTCGAGTTTTTTTTGGGGTCAAAACTCACGTTTTCGGATTTAAAAAAAAAAAACCTAGAATATTCAAGATTAATTATACCCCGACTCTGGAAATAGCTTGAATCCGAAAATACAAGACCTAAAACCTGTCATGGTACTGTAGAAGTTGATGGCAAGGGTCCCTTGAACTATTTGAAGAGGTTAACAGCCTGCTAGATGTTGGGAGTTTTTGGCAGAAAACTTGAATTGAGAACTTAAAGCTCTGAACAATCAATGAAACTATTTTTTGTTACTAAATAAGTTTAAATATGGAAATTTGGATTCGGATTCAGATCAATATTTTACCTGATCGAGATGTACAATAATTGGCTTATCGGTGCAAATCTAAGTACCATCGACATTTAGGGGGTTATTTATCAAAGGTCAAGTTTGAGGGTTTTTTTATACCTCGAATAAACTAACAACTCTAATGTTTTCTAATTTATGAAAAAACATGAATGAAAAAAACTTGAAAAAGCAAATTTTGTGTGAAAAACCTGAATACTCTAATTTATTGCATTTCCCCCCCCCAAAAAATGTAATTAATTAGGTTATCGAGCAAAACCCACTGTAAAAAAACCCATTTTCTGCCATTGACTTTAGTTTTGACTGAAAAATACCCTTGCAATTTTTGGGGTAAAAAACAACTCAACCTTTAATAAATAACCCCCTTAGCGTTCATACACAAGTACTTCATACACAACTAGAAAAAACATGCCTGTAGTGTAAATGAGGATAAAAATAGTATCCTCTAGCAACTGGTTATATCCTTAAATTTCAATTTGCCTCAGTGGGGATAAAAATCCTTCCTGACTAAGATGGCAATTGGACCAGTCCCTGGATCAAATTATTCTGTGAGCTATCTTTCATAACCAAGTAAAGCCTTAACAAGCCTTCAAACAATTTGCCCACCACGGATGTCAAGCTTACTGGCCTATAATTGCCAGGCTGAGATTGAAATTCTTTTTTAAATAAAGGAATTCTTTCAGCTTTCTTCCAATCCATAGGTATGAGATCAAAGAGAGTCGGAGAAAATCAGAAATAGAAGCTACTCTAAAACTGAACTAACCTCTCTTAGAACCCGATGGTGTATTCCATCTGGCCCTGGTGCCTTGTTCATATTAATTTTTAGCAAAGTTTTATGAACCATATCCTGAGTCAGCCACTGACTAGATTGAGCTGAGCCAACAGTGCAGCTATAAAGTGGGTCTAGGAACTCTAACTCCTCTATTTTATTCACTGAAAGCAAGAAATAATTTACCACATTTACTATATCTTGGCTCCACAGGTACAGCACAGCCTCCAAACTGGTTAACGCCTGTATACAATCTTTCGGATGATCCCTATAACACAGGGTTTATAAATGAAGATTTCATTGTTTGGATGCGAACAGCAGCTTTGCCTACTTTCCGGAAATTGTATCGCAGAATTGAGTCTGGGAATTTTACAACAGGTCTACCGCCTGGGGAATATCGGCTGAAGATTGTGTACAGTATCCTTTTTTAAATAATACAAAGATTTATGTTTACAGCAAACCAATACACTG
Source organism: Xenopus laevis (assembly GCF_017654675.1). Classification (NCBI taxonomy): domain Eukaryota; kingdom Metazoa; phylum Chordata; class Amphibia; order Anura; family Pipidae; genus Xenopus; species Xenopus laevis. Next base: position 92,679,700 of record NC_054373.1, read on the forward strand.
GAAAAAGCTAACCAATTTTTTTGTACCAGCCAGACCTGAAAGCAGGGCAGTGGTTTGCTCTTCACTGTATAAAACATGCCCTCTATGTATAGTGTATATAAAGATTACAGCACCAGCTTGTCAGCTACTTTAAAATGCCAGAAATAGCTTAGTGGGAGGGAAGAATGTACAAATGTTCTATATATTATATCTATATATTATAAATAGTGTATTCATTTATGATAACAATACAATTTGAAAATAATACATTCATAAATTACTATTTTATCTTGCAAGAAATAACTGAAATAAACCACTGTGCTTGCATAAATAACGCAGTTGTTGCACCCATCTTTAGTAAACATAAGTTCATGTAAGCTTTGCTCAAGGATATCTGCATCATCACGAGTTATAGATAATTATTCTATCTAAAGTATGTTAATTCAGTTATAGTCAATTTTGACATACTTTAGTAAATGGACACCAAAGCTATCACACTATAGAGAGCAGTATGCTGATATTTCAGTATATCCCAGTATATCCCATAAAATTATGGGTGATTGACTAAAACTTATGCACCACCAGCTGCTTGCTCTGCAAACTCTTAACTTCTCCTCTTTGTTTATCCTTAACAATACCCTTTATAGATTATCCTGTACTAAGCTTTGGAGGAAGCAAAAAGATTGTGTTCAGTAGCGTGTCTTGGATGGGAGGAAAAAACCAATTTCTAGGCATTGCTTACCTTGTATGTGGTTCTGTATGTACATTCTTAGCAATTGTAATGTTAATTGTATTTCTGAAAACTTCACAAAAGGATGATGAAGATGAGGACAGTAATACATTGTAGATTAAATGATTAAGTTAATTTCTTCCATCTAGCTAAACTTTATAATGCCATATCCAAATCCAAGCAATACTTCAACAATCTGTTAAGAATGTTTCCAATGACTTTAGATTTCAAGTTTACAAAGTAGCTATATGCCAAAAGTACATATCTAAAATATCTTGGAAAAGATCTTTTTAAGATCTTGGTTGTGTTTTTTAAGATTTTGATTATTTAGATATCCTCTATATTTTGCCAAACATTAATATAGAATTCTTATTACTGCTTTCTAAGTCAGATTTGTGAACCTTTTTAACTAGAACAACATCCTTGCAATTTTTCTAATACATTTCATTTTACTCACTCAGGTTATTTGTACATTAGATCAATGTTAAATGCATTTCTTTGGTTTTCCTTGTGTTTACATTTTGATTAAATAAAACCTATTTGTATTTAAACTGTATTACACATTTTTTTTTCTTCTGACAGTCCCCTGCCTTGCAGACAAAAAAGTTGATCTGTCACCACAGTCAGTGCACAGAAACAAAATATGGCTGGAAACAAAATGGGAAGGGTAGGCAAGATCCATAAATAAAAGAAAAAAACAAAAACTGTGGTACTGTGTTAGCCAGTAGCAAAAATAACAAATAAAAAACAAACAAATACAAAAAGTATTGTAGAAGTGATACCTTTATACTGGCTAACAATAAAAATACATTGCGAGCTTTCAGAGCACCAAGGTCCATTTTGTCGGGCAAAATACAAATGAAAGCTAGAAAGGCACAGCATATATTCTGTTAGATCAGTGAAAGGTATTCATGGGCAATAAATTAAGAAGTTACAGATAGATAGAGATCAATTGTTGAGATAATACAATGAATTAGGGTGGGTTGTAAATAGTCAAGGAGTCTGGATTCAGTCAGGTCACATAGTGTGACATGAAACTTGACCCTAAATTAAGGCCCTGTCTTAATGTGTTAAATAACTACATACATTTGAATTCATAAATCTTAATTTCCTCTTCAGTTTTAAAGTTCCCTTTAAAGGGATACTGTCATGGAAAAACATTTTTTTTTCAAAACACATCAGTTTATAGTGCTGCTCCAGCAGAATTCTGCACTGGAATCCATTTCTCAAAAGATCAAACAGATTTTTTTATATTCAATTTTGAAATCTGACATGGGGCTAGACATTTTGTTTCCCAGCTGCCCCAGTCATGTGACTTGTGCCTGCACTTTAGGATGGAATTACTTTCTGGCCTGCTGTTAGTTCTCCTACTTAATGTAACTGAATCAGTCTCAGTGGGCTTTTAATATTTATTGTTGTCCTTAGATCTACCAGGCAGCTGTTATCTTGTGTTAGGGAGCTGCTATCTGGTTACCTTCCCATTGTTCTGTTGTTAGGCTGCTGGGGGGGGAAGGGAGGGGGTGATATCACTCTAACTTGCAGTACAGCAGTAAAGAGTGATTGAAGTTTATCAGAGCACAAGTCGCATGACTGGAGGCAGCTGGGAAATTGACAATATGTCTAGCCCCACGTCAGATTTCAAAATTGAATATAACAAAATCTGCTCTCTTGAAAAGTGGATTTCATTGCAGAATTCTGCTGGAGCAGCACTATTAACTGATGCATTTTGAAAAACATGTTTTCCCATGACAGTATCCCTTTAAGAATTAAGAACTGCATGTCCTGAAGACTGTGATTTTGACTGCAGAGGTGTTGCCCCACTGGTGTATCACATGATTTGGTATTTATTTTGCCTGTGATGTTTCATCCTTGTGCACAATTTTTGTCCTGTTTCCCCAATGTATATGCCTCCTGTAGAGCACCAAGTACATGTATACCACATTGGATGAAGCACACGAATGGTGTAGACCAGGCCTGGGCCAAGCCAGCCGGGCGCCCAAGGCAACCCGGCCGACTGCTTCGCCCCCTTGCTGGCATGCGCAGGAATCAGAGCCGGGCCACACTGAGTTGACGTCCACGCATAATCCACCGGCACGCATGCACAGAAGCGCCAATTGGAGTGCGCACAGAAGCGCAAGAAGAAGGGTAGTGAGGGGACCGGACATGAGGGGTACGTGCCTGGCGCCCCCTCAGCTTTGCACCCTAGGCATGTGCCTTCTCTGCCTACCCCTAGTTCCGGCCCTGGTGTAGACTTTTTGTGTATTTGGCATAGCAACTTGATCTTTGCACAGGATGTATTTGCAGGTTTCACATCTGTTGTTGTTGCAGGGAAATGACCTGCTTTAGTTGTTTTAGGAAGAGCACTTCTGATAATCATTTTCCTCAGATTAGGTTGTTGTCTATAAGACAAGATTGGTAGTTCCAGGAATATTTGTTTTAGTCGGGTATCTGTATGGAGCATGGGTTGCAGGTCTCTGGCTATTTTTCTAATAATGTTCAGTTGTAGGTAACTACATATAGGTACCCTGGTGTTTTCTGTATTTTCTTTGTAATCCAAGAGTGTGTCTCTGGGTATTTGAGTTGCTCTGTGGATTTGATCAACAATAACCTCCAAATGGTATCCCTAATTAACAAAAGTTTTCCGTAAGGAATGGAGATTTTTATTTCTGTGACCTGGCTGAATCCAGACTCCTGGACTATTTACAACCCACTCTAATTCAATTTATTACTGTATATCTACAATTTATCTGTATTTATCTGTTACTTCCTAATTTATTGCCCATAAATACCTTTTACTGATCTAACAGTATTTATGCTGTGCCTTTCTAGCTTTCATTTGTATTTTGACTGACAAAGGTGCCTTGGTGCTCCAAAAGCTTGCAATGTATTTTTATTGTTAGCTAATATAGGTATCACTTCTACAATACTTTTTGTATTTGTTTGTTTTTTTATTTGTTGTGCAGCATGTAAATCGCTTGACACCAATTGCCTGCCGTGCACCATAGTGGAACTTCCTAATATGTGTGCACAACAGGCAATTGTCACATGGAATGGCTATAAAGAGATTGCATGTAAAGATTTGTATAGAAATCAATTACATATGTTTTTTTGCATAACCCTTTCACTGGCCCTTAGGTTGATGACAGTTTCCTGTTTGGAAAGGGGTGGTCTTTCCTCTTTGGCCTATATCAGTTGATCCTGGTGGATATTCCCATGAGCCTGGGATCAACAAGGCACCAGAGGTGTAAGGCCCTGTGAATGAGGTTAGCTAGTGTACAGGATAGAAACTGTTAAAGCAGGATAGTGAGTCAGTGGGAGTCATTTATAAACAGTGAGCAAATTTGCACCCAGGCAGTAAACAATGACAACCATATGAATCATCCAATCAGATGATTGCTTTCAGAGCCTAACTTGCAGCTGGCAGAAAAAAAGCTAATCACTGATTGTTTGCTATGGGATGCTGCCCAAATGCAAATTTGCCCACTGTTTATTAATGAGCCCTATTGAGCTTTAGTTAGAAAGAGCAGCTTTGTGCTCCATCAAGGAGGATAGAAGGGAGTAGCTCTCCCCTAGGCTCTGCTTGCTTGAAGGGATTGCACTACTGACAAGGGAATCAGGCTATATTCCATACCTGTTCCATGTCTACTGTTGGGGGTTCTGGACGACATGAGGTATTAAGAACCTAGAGTTGAAACTTTCAAGTCTCAAAGCTATTCCTACCATGTTGCCATCTGTGCTGTGTCTACTAACACCTGTGACTGTACTTGCATTTATTCAACTACCTCATGTGCTGAGTAGTTAACCATATGGTGCTTTATATTGAATAAAGCATTTGTTATTTGTTTTGCATAGAACCCCTGGTGTCCTTTTTTCTATTCTGTTTTGGCAGTGTTTAGGTGTAGTGAAACAACACCTCACATGTTCCTTCCACATAGCAAAGGTCCATACTGCTGAAAGAGTGTCTTATATAACCCATGCTTACCATTCTTGTTGCATACCTTCCAACATTTGATAGATGAAATGAGGGACAAAAATGTGTGCTGGTCGCAGCACGGCAAAACATTTTTGGCCACACCCATTTTATGGCCACACCCCATAATATGTCCATTTTACTAAATGAAAAAAATGAAAAAGTTTAAACATTTCTTTGAGTTTTTGTGCCATGTTTTATGTATTATAACAGTTTTGATAATGAAAGTGAATTGCCATTTAAGCTGCAAGTCTCATTTCTCCCAAGAGACCTGCTTATCTAAAATAGTTACAATTGCTTCTTTGCTTATCTTAAATTGTTACACATGTATCTAAGTGCAGCTGTGGTCTGTTCCGGGCTTACTGCCAAAAAGGCTCTTATTTTAATGAAGTTAATTAAGAAGCTTTGTATCTTTTTCTGGTGTCCATCAAAGGAGATCTAAGAGAAAGTCAGGACATTTCAGTAAGAAACCCGGGACTGCGGGCTGAGCTGTCAAAATTGGGACTGTCCCACAGAAAACAGGACAGTTGGCCAGTAAGATGGTTTTAGCTTGTTTAAGCCAAAATAGGTTTACATTTTAATATTGAATGTATATTAGCATGGACTGCAAGTTAAACGGAATAAAGAACTACCTGCTGCAATACATTCTAAAACCCTTTTTTTTATTTAAGAATACAGACATAACAACCTACTTATAAGGCTTGCTGTGTGCTGATGTTATGGGTTTTCAGTTTTATAGGAATATTATTGCCATATCCCTTAAATAACAGATACCCATAAAATATAAACTCAACGTGGCCAGTTAGTTTTCCACTCCGGGCCAAGCCGATGGGGTGCCCTAGGCCGCCTGGCCCACCACACTGCTCCCCATGGGCACACACATGAGCACGCATGCATGTAACAGAGGAGAGGCAGAGGGGAAGGCAGTGGATGGAGGGGAGAGCACAGCAGAGGGGAGTAAACACAGACTAGGATACGCAAACCCTTTAACAGGTACCTGCCCAGCGCCCACATTTCCCCCCCCCCATGGTTTTGCCCTAGGCAGGTGCCTCATCTGCCTACCCCTAGTTCTGGCCCTGTTTCAGCTGCATATTTCATGATTGTATAGGAGTAAACCAGTCTTAAATGATATATACTTATCAATCCAGCATGTATATTTTCTAAACAGGGCTATGTCAGTCCTTTAATCTGAAAGAATAATCGGACTAGTCCCTGGATCTATATTAATATACAACAGAATTTAAAGCTGCACAGTCCCGCAGTGGATCATATATGAATAAATGAATATAATCTAGTTGGATGAGGAAAGGAAACCTTGCTCACCCAGCAACAGACGTGACCTGGGTGTAAAAAAAAAAAAATAACCCTGTATTCGCTCATTTGCTAAAAAGCCTTCCAACCCCTTCTTAAAGCTATCTAATGTATCAGCCTGTACAGCTGATTCAGGGAGAGAATTCCACATCTTCACAGCTCTCACTGTAAAAAACCCCTTCCGAATATTTAGCCGGAACCTCTTTCTTCTGTCAGCTGTAAATACCTACTTGTAAATAAAGCATTACAGAGACTATTATGTGATCCCCTTATATATTTATACAGTACATAGTATCATTTCACCCCTTAAAGTGATACTGACAAGTTCCTATAAAAATCATAGGAATGTGTCAGTATCAAGTAGTTGCTACACCAGGAATAGTTTCCCTCAAAGCAGACGACCCTCTGACACTACTAATGGATCTTCTGCCTTGCTTCCATGATGCTGTGCTGGGGGCGGAGTGATCCTTCCATAGGCTGAAGTTCTGTTTTCATTTGTAATTAGCCTATAGAAGGATTGTGCCACCCACAGACCAGTGTCACTGAAACAGCACAGAAGATCTTTTAGCAGTGTCAAAGGGTCAGGTCAACGCAGGTTTGCGGGGCTGGTGGTGGCTTTGAGGGGAACTATTGCGGGTGCAGCACCTGATACTGACACGTCCTATGATTTTTAAAGGATTGTGTCAGTATTGATTTTAGCGCCTCTTCTCCAGTGTGAACATCCCCAACTTGGCCAGTCTTTCCTCATAGCTAAGATTTTCCACTCCTTTTACCAGCTTAGTTGCCCTTCTCTGTACCCTCTCTAATTCAATAATGTCCTGTTTGAGCGATGGAGACCAAAACTGTACAGCATATTCTAGATGGGGCCTTACCAGTGCTCTATAAAGTGGAAGAATGACCACCTCCTCCAGTGAATCTATGCCCCTTTTAATACAGCGCAAGACCTTATTTGCCCTTGATGCTGCTGACTTGCATTATTTGCTAAAGCCAAGTTTATTATATAAAAAGACACCAAGCTCCGTCTCCATTATGGATTTGCCTAGTGCAGTCCCATTAAGGGTATAAATGGATATTTATTTATTTTTAACATATGTTTTTATTTATTTTCCAAATAAAATAAATAACAAAGTAACAAAATGGAAATTTGGAAAAAATGGCATACCAACGGTGTAGAAATTTGAGAGATATAGTCATAAAGGCAGATGTGGGACCAACAAAGAAAGGGACACAGAGGTTTTTAGGAGCTCCCAAAATGGGAACATTCCCATGCCTGAATTGTGCCAATTGTAATAACATCACAAAAGGAACAACTTTCACACATCCACATACGGGAAAGGTGATTAAAGTCAACAACTTTTATACGTGTGATTCAACTTATGTCATATATTGAATTAAGTGCCCATGTGGATTGGCATATGTGGGAGAAACGACACAAAAAGTAAAAGACCGAATTAAACAACATAAGTCTAACATTAGATGTCATTACACACATTTGCCAATTCCGGCACATTTTGTGGAAGCCAGACACACAGTAAGCCAATTAAGATAACAAGTGATTGATAGTGTGGGCCCTCTGAGACGTGGGGGAAATAGAGTGCAACTGCTAAAGAAAATGGAAATGAAATGGATATTGAAACTGGGTACGTTGAACCCTGGGGGATTAAACAGAGAATATACTCCCGAAGTATTTATTTGAGATGGTATTTTCTTGTATCGTGCTTTTAGTGTAACAAAATGTAATTCTATGATGTATACAAAGTTTCTATATGGAATAGACAATGTTTCAACTATTAAGCATCTTTTTACTATACTTGAATTGCTCATACTCATGTATACTTTTTATATTTTAGAAGTATGTTGCTCCTATCCTGGGAATTGCTGGTGTCCTGACAAACGTAGACATCCAGAACTCCAGTGACAGAGTAAATATGTGAGTCATAAGAAATTTTAAAACTCGCCACTATGGATTATAATGTTACAGCATCACATTGTGTCTCACAAAATTCTCAGAATTCTCACAATTGAAATGTATTATACTGGATTTTTATCGCGATTTTCTAAATTTTTAAACTTTTATACATTTTTAAATGATTCTTAACACAATAGATGAGTTATTTAATTATCAATGTATTGAGCTGTTTGAGAGATAATTTTGCACAAATTTCCACAGATATTCTACAGAGACTGCTGGGAATTGAGTCTCTTAATTGGGAGGTAAATCCTCCCATCAAGCACCTGTTAATCACCTTTAAAAGCACGTTTGTTACACATTTTGTTTGGCTTGATAAAGGGCTGGAATAGTCCGAAACGTTGCCGTTGTTGCACGAATAAAAAGTTTTTTCAAACATCGGAGTGCTGCTGCAACTGTTTAATCCAAAATGGAAATTTGGAGGTACATAAATTATACAAAGAGAAAAGATTCCATTGTCAATACAAGCTTAGCGATTTATCTGAAAACCTGTGAGTTAATGTAGATAGCTTGAATATGGGATTAATTAAAACAACAATATTTCCTTACATCTTAGTTTGAAAATAATTAACAATTTGAATGTAACATCCGGTTTATCTGGCGACTCCTGGGGGTGATCGATGGCTCTATTCCCATGAATGAGAAAGGTTCTGGATGTATAGCTCTGTTTCCTGTACGGTGGGATTGTTAGATAGTAATTCTGTGTCAAACCAGGTAGTGTGTCTAAATGAGTAAATAGGTGTTTAATGTGTGTGGGAAGGAAGGCTATGTAACTCATCCAAGTTAAGAAAAAAAATTCTGTATGCAGTTCTTTATTTGTCATAGATTCCAGCCAATCCATATGAAAAATGTAATGGAGTTTTTGTTTGACTAATGAGAGTGGAGGGGGGGCAGATGAAGAAAGCCAGTGATGTAAAATAGTTTTCCTGGTTGCAGCAGTTAATCTTTCTGCTAAGAGTCCCTCCGAATGTGTAAGTTTTAATTGTGTGGGGGGGATTCCAAAAATTGCCCATGTTAATGTAAAGGGTGCAGTTTGTTGTGTTAGAGATTTTCAATATCCCTGAATTTCTCCCCATAATTTTTGGATACTAGGGCAAAGCCATAGACAGTGTATGAGGTCAGCTCTAGGCTGTTGGCATCTCAGGTATTTGTCTGCATTTGTAGTACCTATATGATGTATCCGAAGTGGTGTCAGATACGATTGATGTAGTATCTGTAGAGACATTTCCTGATATTTACTAGTAGAAAGCGTTTGCATAGTCTTTGTGTGAAATTGGAGTATTTTAGCAGCTTCTGTCTGCGGAATTACTGAGGTCCATTTGCTTATAAATTTATTTGGAGTTTCAATTAATAATGTGGTCATAATTTTGCGATAGATTTGAGATGTAGTCTTAACTGTAGTGCTTCTGGGCCATAATGTATTTATTGGGTTATTTTTATCGATCTGAGAAAGATGTTGTAGAGCTTTTGTAGCAAAATGTAGAATTTGAATAGAGAGTAGGTAGTCTTCAGATAGAAATGGGAATTTCTGAGCTAAGTTTCCTTCGGTAATTATGGTGAATTTGTCAGTAGCAACATCTTTGATCAATCTCAAGTTATGATTTTGCCAGTTCAGTAATGTTCTATTATTTTTCCCCGTTGGAAATGTTGGGTTACCCATCCATGTGAGTTACATGGATTTGCCTGATGTGAGTTTAAATCTATGCCTTACTGTATTCCAAGTTTTGTATGTGTCTATGAATAGGGGATGTTCATGCATATCTTGAGGAATGTCTTTTAGCTGAGAGTGGAGAAAGAAATTAAGAGACAGGCCTCCTTTCAGTACTTGATAAAGTTCTGTTGAGGTATATACATTTCTATAGTAGATCCAATCACCTGTGAAACGTAAGAGTGATGCCTCGTTGTATTCACATATGTTTAGGAAATTTACCCCACCCATCTCTTTAGTTTGTTGCAACTTAAACAGGCTTATCCTAGGTCTTTTTTGTTTCCTTATAAAGGTGTGAAGTGTTTTGAGTAATCTTTTATAATCTGAGGGTTTATGCTGTACGGTAACATCTGCAGTTGATATAATATTTTTGGGAAAACAATCATTTTTATTAAGTGAATTCTACCTAGAAATGTTAAGTTCAACATCTCCCATTTTTCGAGTTCTTGTTGTGTATTATCTATAGTATGGCGAATGTTCAGAGAGTATAATTCTGAATGTTTTTTTGGTAGTTTAATACCCAAATATGTTATATGTGATCTTGCTAACGTAAATGGAAAGTCATTCCTGTTATTTGTTCCTTCAACACCAATATCCAGTGCTTCTGATTTAGTCAGATTTATTCGGAAGCCTGCGAATGTACTAAAGAGTTGGATGGTATCTAAAATTGCGGGCAATTCTGTTTGGGGATGTTGAATAAATAAGAAGATCATCTGCGAAAGCTGTTATTTTTTGTTATAATAGTCCCAGAGGGATTCCTGGAAAGGTTTTATTAAGAAGGAGGTATTGTATTAAAGGGTCTAACGCTATGTTAGAGGGGAGAGGGGGCAACCCGGTCTGGTTTCTTGTTGAATTCTAAATTTTTCTGAGTTATACCCATTAACTGTCAGGAAGGTTTAAGGTGAGTCATATAAGGCTTTGAAAAGATTAAGCATGTGTATCCCAAAGTGTTGGAATTTCAGAAGTCGTCGTATATGTGTGTGCCAGATCCTATCAAATGCTTTATCTGCATCTAAGTTGATTAATAAACCTTGTCTTCTTTTTTCCAGGTTACATTGATAGATTGTGGCTATAGCTTTCCTGATCGCTTGTACAGGGTGCCTGTTCTGGAGAAAACCCATCTGATTAGAGGTGAGTATAGAGGGGACAATTCTTTGTTAAGTGTATATTTTTACATCCCAGTTGCATGACTTTAAATTTATCAACATTGAATCTCATTTGCCACTTAGCTGCCCAGATTGCCAGTTTGTCAAGATCCTGTTGCAAGTGCCACATCCTGGATGGAATTCATTGGGCTGGATAGTTTTGTCCAAACATTGATACATTACTTACAATACCCTCCCCTAAGTCATTAATGAACAAGTTAAATAAAAGTGGACCCAATAAAGAGCCCTGATGGATCCCACTAAGAACATTACTCCAAGTAGAGAATGTACCATTAACAACCACCCTCTGTACCCTATCCTGTAGACAGTTTCCTATCCATTTGGAAACGACTTCATTAAGCCTAACAGACCTTAGTTTAGAAAGCAGTAGTTTATGGGGCACGGTATCAAATGCTTTGGCAAAATCCAAATAGTTGACATTGACTGCCCCCCACTGTCCCGCATTTTACTTACCTCATCATAAAAAGCAATTAAATTTGTCTTACATAACCTTTCCTTCATAAAGCCATGCTGATTGCTGCTAATAATGCCATTCACTAGGACATTTTGAACTTGATCCCTTAACAAGCCTTCAAATTACCTGCATCTTTTTACTATTAATATACTTAAAAAACTTTTTGGGGTTAGTCTTAGCCTCAGTCACAATGTTCTCTTCATTTCCTTTCTTTGCCTTCTGGATTGCTGTTTTATAACATTTATTATAGTGTTTATATTAATTTTGTCCCAAAAGACTTTTGATTTTTAACCCTGCCAGCCGATTTGTCCTAAATGCAAACATCTACTGCCAAGCAGTTTTTAGACAATTTGTACTCTTTTACTTTAAGAGCCTTTCCTGTGGGGGTCTATTAGTTTACCCAGGGAAACAATACATTGTTTTTTTTTTCAGGACAACCTGTGCTTTCAAAATATGCTAGAATTTTGGTTTAATTCCACTTCTGTAAAACGATATAGGCTTCTATGTATCTAATAAAATGAAAAATCATGTTTCACATAGTACAATCACATACATCAGAAACATAATTTATTTTATGTATGAGAACACAGCAGATTTGTAAAGTTCTGTGTCTCTTGAACGCGCAAATACCGAATAAAGAAATTTTGTGGACTCACCATTAAATCTCTTTTTCTTCAGTCGCTTGGGGGACACAGGAAACAGTGGGGTATAGCTCGTATCACTAGGAGGCAGGACACAACCAAAAGAATAAATAGCTCCTCCTCCACTGGCTATACCCCTCCAATGGGCGGAGCCCTAATCAGTTTGTACCAAATAAAGTCGAAAAACGTGACCCAAGTAAAAATTAATGAACAAACCTGTTGGCTAATGCCAAACCATGTCTAATAAAAACAGTGGGCCTCCAACCAGGGACGGAAGTCCTGGTGGGGAATACCAAAGCTGTCCCCAAAGTAGGGTAGGCAAGAGGTCCTATGTGCAAGAGATCACTGCGGCTTGTAAAACCTTCCTGCCAAAGCGTGTGTCAGTGCCAAAAAGGTGTCAAAGTGGTAAAATTTTGCTTTGCGCAGTTATTCTGCCGAGTCTTGGTTACTGAATACCCACAATGCACAGCAATTTAGAGGCACAGTGACTCCCCCTTCACCCCACAGAAATTCATAGGCACAGTGATCCCACCCCTCACCCCACAGACTACTGTGAGGAAGGATCCCCGAGTCCATAGCAGGACCTCGCCTCTTCCGTACATTATCTGCATCTGACAGCCCGGGACTGGTGGAGTGGTTTCCTATTGCCCCCCCCAAGCTGTCTCAGTGCTTCTCTCCACTGCCTCAGCCCTGTTCCGCCCGGCAGCATCATGGGGGTGCAGGGCTTCCAGGAGTTCCTGGAGAAGTGTTGCCCAGGGGCTGTGGTGCCTGTGGACTTGTTGAAGTTGGCCAGGACCATAGCCAGACAATAGCACAGGGCCCAGGGGTTCCCTAGCAGGTGCCTGGCCGAGCAGTCCTAGCGCCCACATACCCCCTCCGGTGCAAGCGCACATGCGAGCCCCCTGGAGCACTGGGGAGCTTTGCTCCCCAGTAAACAGCTGGGTGCCATGCTGCCCCTAATATTCTGCTTGACCCGGGCCCTTGTGGCCTCGCCACTCACACAGGATGCCAAACCTGCCCTCACACAGGGCCCCAAACCTGCACTCACAAAGGACACCAAACCTGCCCTCACACAGGGCCCCAAAACCACCCTCACACAGGGCCCTCACTCTCTAGTAGCCACCACCAGCCTCCCCATAGGTCCCTTTACTGGTAACCATGAGCCCCCAATGTTACCGGAGTACGATTCATTAGCCCTTCATTATAGAGGGAGGCCGTGCTGGGTAACATGTAGGGGCTCATGGGAAAGAAATAGGTCCATAGGGGAATGGGACAAATCCCTAGATCTGCACCCTGTCATGAGACTGACTGATGCCAGGCCCTGGCTGTCATATTGTATTGACAAATCTCACAGGATCATCTGTAAGGAGCAAGCAATTTCTGCACAGTGGTGTCTTCCAAGGGGTGGTTCACCTTTAAATTAACTTTTAGTATATTATAGAATGGCTAATTCTAAGCAACTTTTCATTTGGCTTTCTTTTATTCTTTTATATAGTTTTTGATTTATTTATATCTATCTTTTTTTTCTATCAAAATTGAAAAATCAAAATAACTGAAAAAAAAAATGAAAACCAAATGCAAATTGTCTCAGAATACAGTGTCGGACTGGCCCGGCGGGACACCGGGAAAAAACCCGGTGGGCCCCGACCCTCGTGGGCCCCCGCCGGGCCAGACCCCTTCTACATATAAAAATTATGGGGGAAAAAAGTTTTCGGCGATGCCCATGCGCACCGCCGCCTGCGCATGCGCACCGAGAAGCGCCGCTCGCGCATGCGCATGGCGGCGTTTGAGCGGTGCAAATGCACAGTCGTGCCGAACTCTGTGCGGCGCAGTAGGGGAGCGGGGGGCCCTGGACCAGCAGTCCCGGTGGGCCCCGGGCCCCCCAGTCCGACGCTGTCAGAATATCTCTCTTCATCATACTATTATAGAATTATTATAGAATTACTATAGCATTAATTTAAAGGTGAACAACACTTTTAAATGCTGGGGCTAGAAATGGGCTGCCAGATCAATTCTGTGTACCGTTTATAACCACGGCAGTGCATACTGGGTGCTAGTAAGGCCTGCTTGTAATTGATCTGGCAACCTCTTATTCTGTTGTTGCTGTCCTCATGCTCTGCAGAGACTGAGGGTTGGGGCCTGTCAGCCTTGCTGCAACCCTCTTCAGTTTTGAGTTGTAGTTCCATAAGAGTTGATTGGGAAGGGTTAATCTGAGTGGCAATCATAAATTTTTAAATTTATTTAACCTCTTAGTAACCAATCTGCACTTGACATTGTTATGTATGTGCTGTTGCCCTTGGCTTGTGTAGGGGATCTATTTGCTAACACTTTTTTTTTCAATAAGCCCCCAAATGAAATGAAATGTGCTCTGCTCCACATATTTTATATTATATTTTATTCCCCCTTTATTCATTTCATAATCACTGCTGAGTGCTTTTTCTAACCAGATCAGCACCCTGCAGCTCGACTTATCCCACATGGGTCATTTAAAAAACTAGTGAATTAGAGGGAATTTTCAAAGTAATTGGATACTTCGACCAGCGAATAGGATACTACGACGAATTTACTTTGACTTTGTTTCGAAGTAAAAATCTTTGAAATTGTTCGAATTGTTCATTTCGAACTATTTTACTTAGATTGTTTGATGGCCAAATTCGGTGAAAAATACTTTGACTTCGATATTCGAGTATTTTAATTAGATGGTCGAATTTCAAAGTATTTTATACTTCGAAATTCGACCCTTGATAAATCTGCCCCTTAAAGCACATTATTGTGACCAGCTTATAGATTTAGGCAATAATACATGTTTTATGGGCCAGTTTCATGCCTGAGAGATAACCACAAATCCCACACCTGAGTGCTGCTTTGTGCTAAAGGTAAAACATAGATATTCTGTTTCATATGAGTTTTCTGATTAATCTCTTATCAGACTGGCACTAGTAGCTGTCCCTTGTAACCATGAATATGGCCTCCCGAGTAGAATACCCGGTACAACCCTCTGTATTCCTCCAGGCCCTATGCATATTTTTTTTAAAAACTATACCCGCAGTGTTTCACAATTCATTGTGTTGGTGTTCTAAAGGGAAAGTATAGGTATGGGACCTGTTATCCAGAATGATCAGGACCTGGGGTTATCCGGATAAGGGATCTTTCCCTAATTTGGGTCTTTGTACCTTAAGTCTGCTAGAAAATCACGTAAACATTAAACAAACCGAGTAGGCTGGTTTTGCTTTCAATAAGGATTAATTATATCTTAGTTTGGATCAAGTGCAAGGTACAGGTATGGGACCTGTTATCAAGAATGGTCGGAACCTGGGGTATTCCAGATAAGGGATCTTTCCCTAATTTGGGTCTTCATACCTTAAAGGGATACTGTCATGGGAAAAAAAGATTTTTTCAAAATGAATCCATTAATAGTGCTGCTCCAGCAGAATTCTGCAATGAAATCCATTTCTCAAAAGAGCAAACAGATTTTTTTATATTTAATTTTGAAATCTGACATGGGGCTAGACATATTGTCAATTTCCCAGCTGCCCCAAGTGCTCTGATAAACTTCAATCACTCTTTACTGCTGTACTGCAACTTGGAGTGATATCACCCCCTCCCTTTTCCCCCCAGCAGCCAAACAAAAGAACAATGGGAAGGTAACCACATAGCAGCTTCCTAACACAAGATAACAGCTGCCTGGTAGATCTAAGAACAACACTCAATAATAAAAACCCATGTCTCACTGAGACACATTCAGTTACATTGAGAAGGAAAAACAGCAGCCTGCCAGAAAGCATTTCTCTCCTAAAGTGCAGGCACAAGTCACATGACCAGGGGCAGCTTGGAAATTGACAAAATGTCTAGCCCCATGTCAGATTTCAAAATTGAATATAAAAAAATTTGTTTGCTCTTCTTCCACGCGATCTTCTTCCTGCTTTGACCGGCATTTTGGTGCATGCGCAGTAGGAGCATTTCGCTGGTACGGATCTACTGCACATGCGCCAAAAGTCACGTAGTTTTCCGATTTCATTTCGTGACTTTTGGCGCATGCGCAGTAGATCCATACTGGCGAAATGCTCCTACTGCGCATGCGCCGGTCAAAGCAGGAAGAAGATCGCTTGGAAGAAGATGGCGTCTGTGAACTCCGTGGACTGGACCTGCGCAGAAGGGTAAGTAACAAGTTAGGGGCATTTTCCTAGCGGGACAGGTAGGCCAGGGGGGAGGAGGGAGGGGAAGCAACACAGGGGAGGGTTTTTGCGCCCACTAGGTTTCCTTCTCCTTTAAGGACCTTTCCTGGGGCGGTCTTTTAGTTTACCCAGGAAAACAATATATTGGTTTTTTTTCAGGACAACCTGAACTTTCAAAATTTGCAAGCATTTTGGTGTAATTCTACTTCTGTAAAAAGAACAAAGAACAATCACATATATCAGAAAGATCATTTATTTTATGTACAAGAACACAGCCGATTTGGAAAGGTCTGTGTCTCCTGAATGCGGCAATAAAAAATTTATAGAGTTTTATGGAGATTTCTCACTTGTATAGATCAAAATCTACAAGCAGTACACTACCAAATTTCCAAAGCACCGCTCCCCAAACGGCATACTTCTGATTTCAAGGCCAAACATTCCACTAACAGTAGGTTTACCCTAGAAAACTACCCATTATTAGAAAGAACAGATTCTGGTGAATCAAAAATGGGTAAATATATCTTTGTACTCCAAACTACCAAGTTGCAATTGTTTCCTAAATTTATAATGTTTTATAGAAATTAGTGAATTTTTTGAAAAATGACCTCAAAGCTTCCACTCTATAGCATCATATCTCCCACACATCATTAGAAAGAACAGATTCTGGTGAATCAAAAATGGGTAAATATATCTTTGTACTCCAAACTACCAAGTTGCAATTGTTTCCTAAAGTTATAATGTTTTATAGAAATTAGTGAATTTTTTGAAAAATGACCTCAAAGCTTCCACTCTATAGCATCATATCTCCCACACATCATTAGGTATCAATGTAAAACACCACAAATATAAAAGCCTGGGGTCCACTGAACAGTTTGATGCCCAATATGTATAGGTGTACCCAAGCATGTGGTATATAGGGGTCCTAAAATGTAGACACCTCATTTGAGTTATCAGTTCTGTAATTCTAGATACTGCAAAATCAACACATTTACATAGTTTGGGGGGGGGGGGCAAAGTTAGAAAAAAGTACGTTCACCTCAGAAAACCATATATTTTCGGAAAGTACACATTCCCCCGAATCCAAATGCATGTATGCATGTCTTTCTACTCCAAAGCACCAAGCCACAAACCGTTCCTAAATTTGGCAATTTTGGTGCCATTTTCTAAAATCACCTCAAAACTTCCAACCTGCAACATTGTATTTCCAACATACTATTATGTATCAATATATATCACCCCAAATATGAAAGCCTGGGGTCCCCTGAACAGTTTTATGCCCAATATGTATAGGTGTACCCAAGCACATGGCATATAGAAGCCCCAAAAGGAAGACCCACATATGGTCTGTCATTTCAGGTACTGCAAAAGCAAAATCAACACATTTACATAGTTTTGGGGGGCAAAAGTAGAAAAGGGTAAGTTCACCCCAGAAAACCATATATTTTCAGAAAGTACACATTCCCACGAATCTAAATTGGTTATGCATGTCTTTGTACTACAAAGTACCAAGCCGCGATTCATTCCTAAATTTGGTGATTTTGGTGACGTTTCAGAAAAATCACCTCAAAATTTCTACCCTGCAGCATCGTATTACCCACATACTTTTAGGTATCAAGAGAAATCACCCCAAATATGAAAGCCTAGGGTCCTCTGAACAGTTTGATACACAATATGTATAAGTGTACTCAAGCACTGTAAGGCCAAAGGCCTCAGAGGTAGTGAGGACCAAGGGAGGAGGTAACAAAAGTCCAAGTTCGCAGTACAGATAGGGATGAGACAAAAGAATGGTCAAACAGGCAACAATATCAGTCCAGGCAGAAGAGGTTCAAAGTCGAGGAATCCAGGCAAGAGGTCGGTACACAATAAGCAAGAATATCAGAAGAACACACCCAGGAATAGCAAGCTAAGACCTATAATTGGGCACTGATGACTTCCCAGAGTTCCTTCTTATAGGCCCAGGTTTGGCACCAATTTTGGACGCATCGGCGTCATAACATGTGCGCGGACGCGCTGACGTGTGCGACTGACGCCGGCGCCGATTATTGACGCCGACGCCCATTCCGTCGCCGGCGACCAATCAGAGTGCGGGAAGAGGTGGGCGTCATCCGGCTGCGTCCGCGAGGAACCAGGGAGCCACCATCTTGGACGCCATCTTGGTCACCATTTTGGAATCCTGACTCAGACTCCATTACAGTACCCCCCTCCCTAGGGGGGGCCTCAGGACCACCTGGGTTAGAAGGAAACTGCCGATTAAATTTTTGGACCAGGAGAGGAGCATGGACATCTGCACTTCTTACCCAGGAGCACTCCTCAGGGCCGAACCCCTTCCATTCAATGAGGTATTGTAGGGTGCCCCTCAAAATTCGGGAGTCCAGGATTCTCTTTACCTCGAATTCTTGATGACCGTCCACCAAGACAGGAGCTGAGGAGGAAGAAGAAGAAGAACAAGTACCTGCAGGTTTGAGCAAGGAGACATGGAAGGCGTTTGGAATCCGCATTTCCGAGGGAAGTTGTAAACGGACAGCCACCGGATTGATGATCTCAGAGATGGAGAAGGGACCAATAAACTTGGGACCAAGTTTCGGAGAGGGGATTTTGAGACGAATGTTCCGGGTGGATAGCCAAACCTTGTCACCAGGTGCATACAGAGGGGAAGGGATTCTTCTTTGATCCGCGAATCTTTTCTGGACCAAGGAACTTTTCTCCAGATTGACAACCGTGGCGTGCCAGATGGCCGACATGTGGGCAGCTTGGTCATTGGCGGCAGTGACATTGGTGAGTAATAAGTCCTGAGGAAAAGCCAAAGGGTTAAGACCATACATACAGAAGAAAGGGGATTTTTCAGAAGACATGTGTAAGGCATTGTTATGTGCGAATTCAGCCCACGGAAGCAGATCCGCCCAGTCGTCTTGGCACAAAGATACATGGCATCGAAGAAACTGTTCAAGGGCCTGGTTAACCCTCTCTGCTGCTCCATTAGACTGTGGGTGGTATGAAGAAGAAAATTGAAGAGAGACACCAAGGGCTTTACACAGGGACCTCCAAAACTTGGAAACAAATTGAGAACCACGGTCAGAGACAATTTCGGCAGGGAAACCATGGAGGCGGAAAATGTGTTTGATAAATAATGAAGAAAGTTCAGGGGCCGAGGGGAGTTTCCGAAGAGGAGTGAAATGTGCGACTTTACTGAATCTGTCAATTACTACCCAAATAACAGTGTAACCAGAGGAGTTAGGGAGGTCCACAATGAAGTCCATAGATAGGTGAGTCCATGGGCGAGAAGGAATGGGTAGTGGTAAGAGTAACCCCTTGGGAGGGGAACGTCCAGACTTGGATATGGCACATACAGAGCAAGAAGAAACAAAGTCTTTGACCTCCTTTCTTAGGGAAGGCCACCATACAAGACGAGACAGAAGTTCAGTGGTTTTTCTGATCCCAGGATGCCCGGCCTGCTTGGAGCTGTGGGACTGAACCAGAAGGGAATGACGGAGTTCAGGAGGGACAAAGGCAACACCAGGAGGGGTTCCTACAGGAGCAGAAGATTGAACTGATAATAACTGGGAGGCCAAGGATGGAAATAGAGCAGCGATGATCTTTGTGGGAGGTACAATGGATTCTGGTTCAACGGAAGAGAGATCTTCAGGAAGAAAGCTTCTGGAAAGAGCGTCTGCCTTCTTGTTTCTAGCACCAGGCCGAAAAGTTAGAATGAAATTAAAACGAGAGAAGAATAATGCCCACCTGGCCTGACGAGGGTTGAGACGTTTGAGTGACTGGATATATTCAAGATTTTTATGGTCTGTATAGATGGTCACAGGGACGGAAGAGCCTTCCAACAAATGTCTCCATTCTTCTAAGGCAAGTTTTACTGCCAGTAACTCACGATTTCCAACATCATAATTTTGTTCAGAAGAGGTGAATTTCTTAGAAAAGAAAGCGCAAGGATGTAGTTTTCCATCAGTAGACGCTCTTTGGGACAAAATTGCTCCTGCACCGACATCTGAGGCATCAACTTCAATGAAGAATGGCTGCAATGGTTCAGGGTGTCTGAGAATGGGGGCAGAAGAAAAAGAAGTTTTAAGATCCTTGAATGCTTCCAAAGCTGAAGGTGGCCAATGCTGAGGCTTACCCCCTTTTCGGATAAGCGAGAGAATGGGAGCAATTTTGGAAGAAAACCCCTTGATAAATTGTCTATAATAGTTAGCAAAGCCAATAAATCTTTGGATAGCTTTGATACTGGTGGGGAGAGGCCAGTCCTGGATAGCAGAGATCTTGGCAGGATCCATTCTGAAACCCTGTTGAGAAATGATATAACCAAGGAAAGAGATGGACGATACTTCAAAGGAACACTTCTCCAACTTGGCAAATAGGTTATTTCTCCGTAGACGGGAAAGGACCTTGAAGACGATGCTCAGCAAGGTTCCTGGAAAAGATAAGGATATCGTCCAAGTACACCACCACATATTGGCCCAGTAAATCCCTGAAAATGTCATTTACAAATTCTTGGAAGACCGCGGGGGTGTTACAGAGACCGAATGGCATTACAAGATATTCATAATGCCCGTCACGGGTGTTGAATGCGGTCTTCCATTCATCTCCCTCTCTGACCCGAATTAAATTATAAGCCCCACGAAGATCCAACTTGGTGAAAAGACAAGCCCCTTTGAGTTGGTCGAACAGTTCGGAGATGAGAGGAAGGGGATAACGGTTTTTGATTGTGATTTTATTTAAACCTCTATAATCAATGCAGGGCCGCAAACTTCCATCTTTTTTCTCTACAAAGAAGAAGCCGGCTCCAGCCGGGGAAGAGGAAGGATGAATAAAACCCCTTTGCAGATTCTCTTGAATGTATTCCTTCATGGCACGGGTTTCAGAAGGAGAAAGCGGATAGGTGCGACCCCTGGGGGGCATGGTTCCAGGAAGAAGTTCGATGGGGCAATCATAGGGACGATGGGGAGGCAGGACTTCGGCAGACTTTTTATTGAAGACATCAGAGAAGGCTTGATAAACCAAGGGCACAGAAGAATTAGAAGATACAGATGAAACTTTAATGATGGATTTGGTGGGTAAACAATTTTGTTGGCAGAAGGGACTCCATCGGGAGATCTGAGATGAAGCCCAGTCTATTACTGGGTTATGAATATTCAACCAGGGCAAACCTAGTACAATGGGAGTAGAAGGACAATTGATCAAAAGAAAGGACAGTCTTTCAAGGTGCATGGATCCCACAATAACGGAAAGTTCATCGGTGGAGTGGGAAATTGTAGCAGAGGATAATGGACGATCATCAATCGCCAAAGCACGAAGAGGAACAGCCAGAGATCGCAGGGGAATGGAGTGGTTTTCAGCGAAGACTTTATCCATGAAATTCCCAGCTGCACCGGAATCAAGGAAAGCTTCAGAAGAAATCGTCTGGGTTCCAAAACGAATCTGCACAGGAAGGAGGAAGCGTTGAGCAGAAGAATGGGGAGAGGGACCAATTCCACCCAGGTAAGCCTCCCCAGTCTTACCTAGGTGTTGGTGTTTCCCGGCTTCACTGGGCACTCATAAGCGAAGTGGGATTTTCCACCACAATAGAGGCAAAGTCCAGCAGCCCTTCTCCGAAGCTTTTCCTGTTCGGTCAGACGAGCCCGTCCGATCTGCATCAGTTCTTCCGAAGGCAGGGAAGAAGAAGCAGGAGCCGCAGGATTTGGAGAAGACAAGGAGGAAGCCGGATTGGGAAGGAAGGGTCTTTGGAAACGAGGAGCCAGAGTAGGTTGGAACCTGTGGAATCTCTTGGTTGGGGAGCGCTCTCTGTCGAGTTCAGCTTGAAACTCCCTCTGCCGAGTATCTACCTTTATGGCCAGGGCGACTAGATCTTCCCAACGGGATGGAATTTCCCTGGACACCAGATCAGTCTTTATGCGTATCGCCAGACCGTTGTAAAAGGCAGCGTGATACCCGTCATTATTCCACGAAGTCTCTGCAACCAGGGTGCGGAATTCAATGGCGTACTCCGAGACCGAGCGAGTTCCCTGTTGAAGATGGAACAGGCGTGCGGAGGAAGCAGTAGCACGACCCGGAGCATCAAAGACCACTCGAAGTTCACGAACGAAGGCTCTGGCGTTATCGATAATGGGATCCTCCTTCTCCCATAGAGGTGAAGCCCACTCCAATGCCTTTCCTTGCAGACGGGAGAATATGAAGCCCACCTTGGCACGTTCAGAAACGAATTGACAAGGTGAGAGTGCAAAGTGGAGTTCGCACTGGTTGATAAACCCACGGCAAGCTGCACGGTCACCACTGTAGAGTGGGGGAGCCGGAATGCGGGGCTCGGAGACGTGAAGTGGGGTCACAGGTACAGGTGCAGGAACAGGATCAGCGGGGGTTAGAGCCGACAACTTAGCAAGTATTGTTTCCAGAGCCTGACCAAAATGAGACTGCTGTACCTCATAGGACTGCATCCGGGAAGCCAGACCACGAAGCGCTCCACCGACATCAGGCGGCGCTGGATTCTCCTCCGAAGGGTCCATGGCCCAATTATAATGTAAGGCCAAAGGCCTCAGAGGTAGTGAGGACCAAGGGAGGAGGTAACAAAAGTCCAAGTTCGCAGTACAGATAGGGATGAGACAAAAGAATGGTCAAACAGGCAACGATATCAGTCCAGGCAGAAGAGGTTCAAAGTTGAGGAATCCAGGCAAGAGGTCGGTACACAATAAGCAAGAATATCAGAAGAACACACCCAGGAATAGCAAGCTAAGACCTATAATTGGGCACTGATGACTTCCCAGAGTTCCTTCTTATAGGCCCAGGTTTGGCGCCAATTTTGGACGCATCGGCGTCATAACATGTGCGCGGACGCGCTGACGTCAGCGACCGACGCGCTGACGTGTGCGACTGACGCCGGCGCCGATTATTGACGCCGACGCCCATTCCGTCGCTGGCGACCAATCAGAGTGCGGGAAGAGGTGGGCGTCATCTGGCTGCGTCCGCGAGGAACCAGGGAGCCACCATCTTGGACGCCATCTTGGTCACCATTTTGGAATCCTGACTCAGACTCCATTACAAGCACGTGGCATATAGGGGCCCCAAAAGAAGACCCCCATATGGTATGTCTTTTTAGTTACTGCAAAATCAACACATTTGCATAGTTTTGGGGGGGGAAAAAGTAGAAAAGGGTAAGTTCACCCCAGAAAACCATATATTTTCGGAAAGTACACATTCCCACGAATCTAAATTGTGTATGCATGTCTTTGTACTACAAAGTACCAAGCCGCAAATCATTCCTAAATTTGGTGATTTTGGTGACATTTCCAAAAATCACCTCAAAATTTCCACCCTGCAGCATCAAATTACCCACATACTTTTAGGTATCAAGAGAAATCACCCCAAATATGAAAGCTTAGGGTCCTCTGAACAGTTTGATACACAATATGTATAGGTGTACCCAAGCACTTGGCATATAGGGGCCCCAAAAGGAAGACCACCCATATGGTCTGTCATTTTAGTTACTGCAAAATCAACACATTTACATAGTTTTGGGGGGGCAAAAGTAGAAAAGGGTAAGTTCACCCCAGAAAACCATATATTTTCGGAAAGTACACATTCCCATGAATCTAAATTGGGTATGCATGTCTTTGTACTACAAAGTACCAAGCCGCAAATCATTTCTAAATTTGGTGATTTTGGTGACATTTTCAAAAATCACCTCAAAATTTCTACCCTGCAGCATCATATTACCCACATACTTTTAGGTATCAAGAGAAATCACCCCAAATATGAAAGCCTAGGGTCCTCTGAACAGTTTGATGCCCAATATGTATAGGTGTACCCAAGCACGTGGCATATAGGAGCCCCAAAAGGAAGACCCCCATATGGTCTGTAATTTTAGGTACTGCAAAATCAAGACATTTACATAGTTTTGGGGTGGGCAAAAGTAGAAAAGGGTAAGTTCACCCCAGAAAACCATATATTTTCGGAAAGTACACATTCCCGCAAACACAAATTGGGTATGCATGTCCTTGTACTCCAAAGTACCAAGTCGCAAGTTTTTCCCAAATTTTGCGATAAAAGCAACGGTTTTTACATTTTTGAAAATCGCCTAAAAATATTACAATTGGCCGCATTTATCTCACCCAATTTCTTGCATACAATTGTAAAACAACATAAATATTGATGCCAAGGGACTACTGAACACTTTGATGCCCGATATGCATTGATATATAGGGATGTAGCGAACCGCCGAGTATGTGTTCGCGAACGCCGTTCGCGAACACCGGCAAAAAATGCGAACAGTTCGCGAACAGTTCGCGAACTTCGAACATCCGAAAATCGTTCGATTTTAATCGTTCGATCGAACGATTTTCGTTCGAATCGAACGATCGAAGCCATTCGATCGAATGATTTCATTCAATCCAATGGCTTCGATCGTTCGATTCGAACAAAAATCGTTCGATTTTAGCGATCGAATGGTTGAATGGTCGAACGATTTTGACGCGAACGCCTATTGGCGAACGTCGCGCGACGTTCGCGAACTTGCGGCGGACGTGAACAGCCGATGTTCGCGCGAACAAGTTCGCCGCAGAACAGTTCGCTACATCCCTATTGATATACCAAGGCAGCTGGCATGTGCGGACCCCAAATAAAAATAGTGCATATGAGTTTTCTCCAATGCCGATTCGCCTTCTGTGAACATAGACCATTGACTTCATATTATGTGCCTCAAGACCCTCGTAACAGCAAAGACCCCCCGAAACCATATGTTTTTGGAAAGTACACATTCTGACAAATCCAACATTTCTGAAAATCGCCTAAAAATGTTGCAGTTTGCTGCATTTTTCGCACACAATGTTTTACGTACAAAGAAAAATCACCCTAAATATGGACATCAGAGGTCTAATGAATAGCTTGATGCCCAATATGCATAGATTTACCAAAGTATGTGTTGTGTACGGACCCCAAATAAAAAACATGCATATGAATTGTCACACTAGCCAACTAAGCTGCTGAAAACAGTACCCCAACTTTGCGTTATGTGTTGTAAGACCCCCAAACTGTAAAAAGCCCCCAGAACACCATATATTTTTGAAAAGTACATATTCTGACGGATCAAACAAAGTAAAACATATCTTTCAATACCAAAGCACCAAACAGCAAAACTATACTAAAGATACATAAGGAAAAATAATGCAGGGATAAAATTGCAATAAAACCACAAAAAATGTGTAAATCAATGAAATAACAAAATGACTGATCGAACAGCATAATTAGTGGCCAAAATCGATTACCCAATAGTCATGCTGCCAAAACAAATGGTTTTTAGGGGTAAAAAAACACAAATTAGTAAAATGAAAAAGTAAAAAAATAAAAAAGCCCTCTTTATGAGTTTTTTGTGTATACACTTCTAAAAGTGGTGTGACAGTGTGTATATAAGTGTGAAATAAAGTGCAAATAAGTTTGCATAACTACAAAAAAATGAAAAAAAAAATCTTTACTAAAATTTGTGTGTAACTGTGTATAGATCTATACAAGTGGGTGTAGTGTGTGTGTAAAATAAAGGCCACTTACCGTTGCTGGAGCAGGAGGTACAGTCAGATTGCGCTTGAAGACTTTCAGCAGCGTGTGTGCTGAGTCACTGCAGCCAGGAAGTGAGTGGGTGTCGCCAGTGAAGCAGAGAGAAGAAGGAAGATGGAGGAGCTGGTAAGTTGCTTCTTGCTGCGATTTTAGGTCGTCCCTGCGACAATCCTGTTGCAGGACCGACATGACAACCCCCCCGCCTTGTTGCCCAGGGGGCTGTCAGCACTGCTAAATCTCTGTTGAGGTGGCTAAAGCCGCTGATGCAGAGATCAGCACTGATTTCTGCCAGAACGTACTAGGTACGTTCTTGGAAGTTAAAGTCCTTGCCTGCCAGAACGTACAGCGTATGTGCTTGGCAGGCAAAGAGTTAAAGCAAACAACCCCAAGTGGGATTCACAATCACTAGACTTACAAGACTTTGAAATACAAGGGCATACTTTGTTGCACAAAACATTTCTCCATATCTGTGGCAGATGTAGTTGGGTTTTATGGTGGGAACATTGCAAGAAGAGTATGACAAACAGCTCTGACACACATAGGGCATGCAGAGTATGGCACACACAGGAGGCATAGAGCAGGCAAAGTATGGCACACACAAGGAGCATATGGAAGGCAGAGTATGGCACACACAAGGAGCATAGGGCAGGCAGAGTATGGCACATACATAGAGCATAGGGAAGCAGACTACAGCTAGAGACAGGGAAACCTATCAGGACGACTCTAATACGAGCAGTTCACAGGCTCAGATTTGTGGAAAGGCCAGAAAGGCCTGGGCCTAGAGCGGCAGAATTTTAGAGGGGCGGCACGCCCAACCACGCCCGCATTGGTTCTAAAGCACTGGGAATTTGCAGGAGATACAATAGTTTTTAAAATGCCATGTGCACAAATCACCAGTACTCCAGACCCGATGCTGAAAATTTCTGCATGTACACAAAGGAAGGGGAGGGGATGGGGGTGATGAGCAGCAGTAGGCCCAGGGCAACCTGCATTATAAATCCAGCCCTGGCAGTTCATACTGTGCTACATACAGTGACACAATGTTGGTGCCCCTGCAGCAGTTTGCATTAGGTGTGAACAGTGTGGGCACTTTCAGTCTGAGATGTGAACAGTAAAGGGATTTAGGGGTGTGAACAATACAGGGGTTACAGGTGTGAACAGTGCAGGGGGATTAGAGGTGTGAACTATGCAGGATTTTACAATCTGAATTTGAAGTGTAATCTGTGCAGTGGCCAGTTAATCCCAGTACTGATACATTTTAAAGATTGCACCTGGTAAGCAGGTTTTAAATTATGTATTATGGATAAAAAAGTGTTGGAATAGAAATAATGTTTCTTGTACTAGGGGTGATGTTACCAATTCAGATACACAGCAGCCCTAATGCAGTAAAGGCCCATCTTTCCTTGTGAAGCTCCATATCTCTTATCTTGACCAGCCTTTTCCTTGGTGCCACCCGAGCTCCACATTCTAAACTTGAACAGAGCAGCTGGTGCTTTCTGGGAAACATGTCAATCATGTGCATGAAGGCTTATGTCATGAGTGGGGAGAGGGTCAGAGACTACTTTCTAGTCTTAATATAATAACATGTATTGAATATGTTTACTGAAACTCCGTTTCTGCATTCCAGGTATTTCAGAGCTCGGAGGACCATAACCTGGAGGTAGTATCCTTCTTTTGTGAGAATAGTTTTCATGGACTAATTGCTCATGACTCTGAGTATACCCTCTGTAAGATCCCTTCATACTACAGCTCCCATGCCCTCAAACTCAGTTAGATTGGGAAGAATTTGACCACCAATCAGTTTCTAATGCAGGAAGTTGCCAAGCAACAGGGCTTGATAAAGGGCCCTGTGCGGCCCGAAACGTTGCCTTTTTCTACTGTAATGAGCCAATAAAACACTTGAAACGCAACAGAAACCTGTTTGTCAGTGTGCTATGGTCGTATGGACTGAATATATGATTTCAACCCATGGCAGAGAGGGTAATTGACCACTAAGCACCTGGTCTGACGAGACGGAACACAGGGGTTGAGCACTTCATTATCGTGTGGAAGTTGCCAAGCAGTTTGGCCTAAAAGATCAGCCACCTTCCAATTTTTGCAGCTCTCTTAGGTAAGAAGATGAAGTAGCAGCAGTGTGAAGAACACGTCTGGTAGTGCCCTAGACCACAAGCTTCCAATTTAAGTCAATGGGAAATTGCAACAAATTCTTCAGCCTTTTGATTAGCCTAAAGAATTAAATATATCCTATACATATACTAGACTCTTTTAATTGAACAGTCATTGATGTGTACCCTCTTTATGGACCCAACATTTTGCTGCTTCAGTGTT
The DNA here is from genome assembly GCF_017654675.1 of Xenopus laevis. Classification (NCBI taxonomy): domain Eukaryota; kingdom Metazoa; phylum Chordata; class Amphibia; order Anura; family Pipidae; genus Xenopus; species Xenopus laevis. The sequence continues at coordinate 92,707,680 of NC_054373.1, forward strand.
TTCAGTGCTGTGAACATACACCAAACCACTCCAAATTGCCACCCCCACCCAATTCATTTCTTTAGAAATTGCTTGTGCCTGTAAATACATTATTGCATTTTTTAACACTTAATTCATCCTCAAATAGCTATAGTACTAGGTCAGGTTTACTCTAATTTATTTATTTTTTTAAATCTTGAGCTTGAATCTGACTTCCAAAGTGCTCCATAGCAGAAAGGTGATGGCAGCTTGAATTCCTCTGCTATGCTGAGCTTAAAGGCTTAAGGAGCCTTTAAGCTTAAAGAGCTGAAAAAAAACATGTGCGTTAGTTAGCCAAAAATGTAAATGTATAAAGACTGGAGTGACTGCATGTTTAAAAGAACAGAAAACTACTTCCTGCTTTGAAGCTCACTTGGTTTCCACTGACTGGGTTTCTTATAAAACAAGAACATGAGTAGATTTCACTTTCATTCTTCTTTAACTTTTTAGTGATTCTTATTTGTTCCATTCTCACCCCACCCACCCCATCTATATGTTACCCCTCCCAAATGTGACCAATACCCAGAATAAAGACACACACACACAAAGCAACTTGATTTTAAATATGTGTAAGTCACAGTTTTATTGATATTAATTAGATAAACTGCACTAAAAAAAACCTCTGGAAAGCTTGGGACAATCTGCTTACTAGAGGGAAAAATTCCTTCCTGATCCCTTAAAAGGCGATCGTATTTGCTCCCAGGATCAATGCGGCAAATTAAATCGAGGGAAACAGAAGGGAATATGGCAGCATACACATGAGCGCTTTTAAGATACAAGGTGAACACTATATTCCAGTCTATTGGACCCCAGGCAACCTGTAGACCCGGCTTCTGCAGTCTGAGGGATGGAGTGGACAGGAATGCAGGGTCTACCGAGTGGTTTAAAGGTGCTCCTGTCTATGGAACCATATTTAGGGGGAAAGAAGGGGTACTGTGGTTGGAATTGCGATGGAGGGAATGGAAATAGAAGGTAATATGCTAGCATACACACGAGCACCTTTAAGCTACAAGGTGAACACTGCATTCCTCTCCATTGCATTGGACCCCAGGCAGCCTGCAGAACCTAGCTTCAGCAGTCTTGAGGGATGGAATGGAAAGGAATGCAGGGTCTACTGAGTGGCTTAAGGGTGCGCTTGTCTATGAACCCATATTTTATGTGTAAGGGGTGCAGCGCTGGTGAAATTACGGTGGAGGGAATTGAAACAGAGGGGAATATGGCTACATATACATGGGAGAGCCTTTAAGCTGCTAGGTGAAAACTGCATTCCTCTCCATTCCATTGGACCCCAGGCAGCCTGCAGACCCGGCTTCTGCAGTCTGAGGGATGGAGTAAAGAGGAATGCAGGGTCTATCGAGTGGCTTGAGGGTGCTCCTGTCTATGGAACCATATTTTTAGGTGTAAGTGTGGCACCGCTGGTGGAATTACGGTAGAAATAAATGGGGAAATAAGCGACACTGTGGTTGGAATTGCGGTAGAGGGAACTAAAATAGAAGGGAATATGGCTGCATATACATGAGCACCATCAAGCTACAAAGAGAACCCTGCATTCCTCATCATTCCATTGGACCCCAAGCTTTTTGGTTCAATAGAAGTGTTGGTGTTAAGGTGGGTAAGAAAAGACATGCTTTTAAGGCTTTCAAGTTAGCTGAGACAGCCAAATCATTTATAAGGTACAAGGAGGCCAATAAATCATGCAAAGAAGCTATAAGGCAAGCTAAAATTGATATGGAAAAGGATATTTTTTAAAAAGAATCCAAAATTATTTTTTAAATATGTTAATAGTAAAAAAATGAAGCAGGAAGGGGTGGGACCTTTAGTATCAGAGGGTGGTCAGCTGGTTGATGAAAACAAAATAAATGTACAGATTCTGAACTCATATTTTTTGTCTGTCTACACAAATGAGGAACCAGTTAATGAAGGTTTCCTTCTTAATATTCCCAGTTTTAGTAAACTTTTCAGGATTCATTGAGGTCTGGCATAGTGCTGAGAGACTGGAGAATTGCTAATGTGGTGCCTCTATTCAAAAAAGGATCCTGTTCTCAGCCTCAAAACTATAGGCCAGTTAGTCTGACGTCAGTGGTAGGAAAGCTTTTCGAAGGGTTAATAAAGGATGGACTTTATAGAAAATCATAATACTATGAGTGTGTGCCAGCATGGTTTTATGCGTAATAGATCTTGCCAGACTAACTTAATTTCTTTTTATGAGAAGGTAAGCAGGGACCTCAATTCTGGGATGGCAGTGGATATGATTTACTTAGGCTTTGCTAAAGCATTTGATACAGTTCCACACAAAAGGTTACTTGTTAAATAAAGGAATGTTGGCCTGGAACATAGTATTTGTACCTGGATAGAGAACTGGATAAAAGATAGACTACAAAGAGTGTCGGTAAATGGAACATTTTCTAATTGGACCAATGTTGTTAGTGGAGTACCGCAGGGCTCTGTATTAGGTCCCTTGCTTTTCAACTTGTTTATTTGTTTTTGTTTATTTGTTGGAGATGGGCATTGAAAGTACTGTTTTATTTTTGATGATACTAAATTGTGCAAAACTATAGGTTCCATGCAGGATGCTGCCACTTTGCAGGGTGATTTATCTAAGTTGTGAAACTGGGCAGCAAACTGGAAAATGAGGTTCAATGTTGATAAATGCAAGGTTATGCACTTTGGCAAAAATAATATAAATGCAAGTTATACACTAAATGGCAGTGTGTTGGGAGTTTCTATAAATCTAGGGGTTTTTGTAGATAACAAGTTGTCTAATTCTGGACAGTGTCATTCTCTGTCTACTAAAGCAAATAAAGTTCTGTCTTGCTTAAAAAAGGGCATTAACTCAAGGGATGAAAACATAATTATGCCTCTTTATAGGTTCCTGGTGAGGCCTCATCTGGAGTATGCAGTGCATTTTTGGACTCCAGTCCTTAAGAGGGATATAAATGAGCTGGAGTGCAGAGACGCGCAACTAAATTGGTTAGAGGGATGGAAGACTTAAATTATGAGGGTAGACTGTAGACTTGCAAGGGAGATTCAATGTGAACAGCACCACAATATCTTGTTGAAATTTAAAATGCCTTTATTGCACACTTATAGGGCATTACAGCAACGTTTCAGGCCTCACTTGGCCCTTTTGAGCTTGAAAAAGGGCCAAGTGAGGCCTGAAACGTTGCGGTAATGCCCTATAAGTGTGCAATAAAGGCATTTTAAATTTCAACAAGATATTGTGGTGCTGTTCACATTGAATCTCTGCTGTATTTGCTGGTGGGAAGTGGCCACTGGAGAACCTGCACCCATACAAAGTAAGAAGATTTAACAAAGTTGTGCTGACTATTTTGCCTGTAGACTTGCAAGGGGACATGATTACACTTTACAAGTACATTAGAGGACATTATAGACAAATAGCAGGGGACCTTTTTACCCATACAGTGGATCGCCGTACCAGAGGCCACCCCTTTAGACTAGAAGAAAATAACTTTCATTTGAAGCAACGTAGGTGGTTCTTCACAGTCAGGACAGTGAGGTTGTGGAATGCACTGCTGGGTGATGTGATGGCTGATTCAGTTAATGCCTTTGAGTGGCTTGGATGATGTTTGGACAGACATAATATCAAAGGCTATTGTAATACTAAACTCTATAGTTAGTATAGATATGGGTATATATAATTTATGTGAAAGTATGGAGGGGGGTGTGTATGGATGCTGGGTTTTCATTTGGAGTTGAACTTGATGGACTTTGTCTTTTTTCAACCAGATTTAACTATGTAACTATGTATACTATGTAACTATGATCTCTACAGACAGAGCAAATAACATGGCAACTCTCGCTAGTAAGTTCTAACTCCCAATATGGAAAATGTAACGCTCATGGCAAACACTAAACTAAACCCTGTTATATTTCTATTTAATGACATTTACGTGAAAGATACAACATGTTAATAATTGGGTTAGTATTCCCTTTAACCCCTTGGGTACCTTTGTCAGCAGCCACTTTAGAGAGCAGCCTTACCTGGTGATAGCCTTTTATGTAAAGGTGGTCCTTGCTTGAACACAAGCCCATCTCCGACACCCCTGCAATATAAAATAGAGATTTGGGAAGCTTAGAGTTAATGTGGAGAGGTGCCATATGTATAGGGACAGCACATAGGAACAAGCACGTTTACTAATATGATTTACCTGCCATGATATTATGCCCCCTTTTTTTGTGCTTCTACTGAACCTACTGGAACTATTCAAATGCTCTGATTGGCTGCCCACCTGCCTTAAATTACATTATACCTAATTTGCCCCACCCTGGAAATTTTCCATGGGAGTCCCATGTTAGGGGTGCCCTGGAATAGAAAAGCATACAGTCCAGTTTATACTAGTGGGATAAAGTACATTGCAGGGGTGGGGACTCTACATTGAATTTCAGGGACAATAGAGGGTTGGGGCCAACCAAGGGGAACTGCAGGGACAGACTAAATATAAATCCCCCAACAAAGGTGAGACTGAAGAAGAACAGCTATAGCTACATCTATAATGAACAGCATGGCAACTCCTACAGCCAAGGGATAAGCTAACCTTACTGTTGCAAGCGCATATTATAGAGGGGGAAATACAGGACCAGTACCTTTGTCCAGAGGATCCCAAATGAGAAGATGTTTTTAATCTCTGGCAGGGGGTCACTCAAGGTCTTCTTTCTTCTTTGTCTTCTCTCTTCTCTTTGCGTCTCTCTCACAATCGCTTTCTCTCTCAAATCTCTTGGAATATTTCACTTTTTGGGGAGAAATAATAATGGACATTGTGAGCAGGAGCATAATGGGGGCTGTGGACCCTGACACTTCTAGAGCCCCAGATGCCTTAAAGGGGAAGGAAACCTCGTCGGCGCTAACCCTCCTCCCCCCTCCCGTGTATTGCCCCACCTCCCTCCTCCCACCTGGCCTACCCCTCCCGCTGGGCAAATGCCCCTAACTTGTTACTTACCCTTCTGCGCAGGTCCAGTCCAGGGAGTTCACAGGCGACATCTTCTTCCAGGCGATCTTCTTCCTCCTTTGACCGGCGTTTTGGCGCATGCGCAGTAGGAGCATTTCGCCGGTACGGATCTACTGCGCATGCGCCAAAAGTCACGCGCATGCGCAGTAGATCGTACCGGCGAAACGATCCTACTGCGCATGCGCCGGTCAAAGCAGGAAGAAGATCGCGTGGAAGAAGATGTCGCCTGTGAACTCCCTGGACTGGACCTGCGCAGAAGGGTAAGTAACAAGTTAGGGGCATTTGCCCAGCGGGAGGGGTAGGCCAGGGGGGAGGAGGGAGGGGGGCAATACACGGGAGGGGGGGTGGGGGGTTAGCGCCGAGGAGGTTTCCTTCCCCTTTAAATGGCAGTCAGCTCTTTATCCTTCTACACTATGATTAAAAATAGTATGCCAATGCATAAACTACAGGTCCCATAATGCACTCACTATAAGGCTATAATTGTGTGAGGGAAGTGAGGGAACCTGACTGCCATTGCGTGTGCAATTTAGCTAACAAAAATGTTGGGCAATCAGGATGTAGGCTTTTATCACTGGCATGTGGAAATGGCCTTCATGATGCAGTATAAGGGTTGACCATAAGAGGTAGGTAGCATTTGTATTGCTTATAATGTCATGATCAGGGTGGGCTTGTAACAGCACTACAGATCCCATCATGCTCTATGAATACTTGGTTATATTAATACATCTCCATATTCCTATTGGTTTTCCTTTCCCCCTGCATGTACCTAGTATGCCTGCTTCCCATAACCAGCTGTGTTCTTATCAGTCCCCCTGCACCCATAATGCCAGGAATCCTAAGGGCAGACATTTATTTCTCTGATTTGTGCTACTTGTCTTTCTACTTAAGCCTCTCTGAACTGTCACCCACTCTAGTACTGAGGCCACTGACTGTTGTTAGGATGAGTGTGACCGTTGGAAAATGACAGATGACAAATGACCGTTGGCATTTACAGCAGAGGCAGAAAAAATTGTCTAATGCTTCAAATGCAACAACAAGTAAACCAAACACCCATTGCCTTAGAAATATAAGTTTTGATGGTCTCACTCCCTTTAGAGATGGCATATGGGGAGATTTTAGGCACTTTGACACCCACATGTGTTAGTTGATTGGGGGTCAGAGCTGCCATCAGAATCCCATTTTCAGGTGATAACCTTTATAAGTGTAATATCTAGGTATCTGTATCCAATTAATACTTAGTTTATTGTGTACAATTGCAGAAATTTCCCATGTTTAGAAAGTAATAGCCAGAGAGCACAATGTATCTTATACAATCATAGTTTATTTATTGCAGGAATGTAATGCCAAGTTGCCTTAAATTACCCCCCCATCCCTGTTTGTCACACAGATGCCATTTAGGAACAGTTTCATGACAAGCCACTCTCCAAGTAATTAGATTGGTAGACAATGGGGCAATTTTGGGAGCGATGGCCCCACTACCCAAGCTACTATAAATGATGGGTGACAAAACACCCAAAATTGCCCTTTGTATCATCTAAATATGCCCCCCTGTTTCCCATATATGGATCTGCTGCACTTACCTGCCAATCGACAGCCAATCGCATACATATCAAACTTGCACATTCTGAAACAACACTAATAAACTATAAACATAAGCAGTTTAGAACCAGGGTCCCCATCAGATCTCCTGGGACCCCTGACTGGACCACCCTGTCCCCATTTAATGACGGCCCTGCTTAGATCTCTGTCTGTAACTGAACTACAGCTCAGCTACTAGTTATCACGGGGACTGCTGGGTAGTTTAGCAATGACTAGAGACATACAGAGATCTCTGAGGCAGTAACGGGGGCCCCCACTGAGGGGGTACAGGGAGTTCTGCATTTAGAGTAGGAAGTGTAACTTTAGTACCAAATGTCACATATAAAACAAAAAGTTTGATCCTGTTGTGGCACTTCCACATATTCCTGCACTAGCAGGGAGGATGTTGGTAGTTGTATGCTCCAGTATCTGAAATAAAAATTTTTCTATCATATTCTTGCATACCAGCTTAGTTATTACCACATTTGACTTTACATGTCTAGCGGCAGGCTGTGCCCTTACATATGTTGTCAGGGTCGGGCTGGGGATCCGCGGCCCACCAGGGTTACTCTCAGGGCCCTGCCCCTGCCGTACCCCCCCCCCCCAGTGTTAGCAGCTGTCAGTGAGATTTTGAGAGACACATAGGTACAGAGGTTTTTCTGCTCACAGTGAAAGCTGCAGGGATCTGTTCTGAAGCACTCACTGAAGCACTTAGTTACTCATGTCCAGAGAGAGTCGCTGACTAAAGGTGGCCATACACTATTAGAGCTCGCCAAACGAGCGAATCTTAACCCGATATGCCCACTAACAGCTGGGCGATATCAGGTTAATCCGAACATTCGGCTCTGGGGCGCCGACGGGTCACAGGACGACATCAACTAGCCGATGCGATCCTGTAAAAAGAAAAAAACCAAACTTGCTCGATCTATATCTGCACGATTTTTGGCCTGATATCGATTGGGGGGACCCATCGGGAGTCCCCACACATCGGCAGATAAGCTGCCGAATCGGTCTAAAGGACCCATATCAGCATCTTAAATCTGGCCCTGTTTGGCCACCTTAACTCAGAGTTGGAGAGCAGAAAAGCAGGAATTTCAGTTCTGTTCTATTCTTTTCAACATCCAATCACTCCAGCCTTTATACATTACATTTTTGGCTAACTATATTGAAAACATTTTTTTATTTTGCACAGTCTATCTATTTACCCAGTGTTTTAATTTTACACTGAACTGTTCCTTTAATATATATGCTCACAATATTACCCTCAAAGCTGTCTGAAGGAAAAGAAACAGACATTTGAACTGCAGATGCTTAAAAAAAAAAAAGCTTAGGTGCTTTAGGTCATCCATGTAAAGCTGACTTCTGGTTCAGCACACAGGGGAATTCAAGCGGCCGTCACCTTTTCACATTCTGTTATGAAGCACTTTGGAAGTCAGATTGAAGCTCAAGATTTAAAAAGAAAACCAAAGGGGAGAGTAAGCCTGACTTATATAGAAGTTTGGGGGGAATTAAGTGTTAAGCTAACTTGGTGTTACTGGTACTTTAAAAAGGTGTAGGGGCAATGATCTTCTCCTTAAAGGGGAAGGAAACCTAGTCGGCGCAAACCCCCACCCCCCTCCCGTTTGTTGCCCACCCTCCCTCCTCCCCCCTGGCCTACCCGTCCCGCTGGGCAAATGCCCCTAACTTGTTACTTACCATTCTGCGCAGGTCCAGTCCAGGAAGTTCACAGATGACATCTTCTTCCACGCGATCTTCTTCCTGCTTTGAACGGCGCATGCGCAGTAGGATCATTTCGCCGGTACGATCTATTGCGCATGCACGTGACTTTTGGCGCAAGCGCAGTAGATCCGTACCGGCGAAATGATCCTACTGCGCATGCGCCAAAAAGCCGTTCACAGTAGGAAGAAGATCGCGTGGAAGAAGATGTCGTCTGTGAACTCCCTGGACTGGACCTGCGCAGAAGGGTAAGTAACAAGTTAGGGGCATTTGCCCAGCGGGACAGGTAGGCCAGGGGGGAGGAGGGAGGGTGGGCAACAAACGGGTGGGGGGGTGGTATGTTTGCGCCGACTAGGTTTCCTTCCCCTTTAAATAGAAGTCCCTCTCATGACCGTTATCCCATGTTCTATTACTTGACTGGGCGCTCCACATTTTCTGTCAGCTCATGAAACACCAAGGCAACAGTTTCTATACAATGTATTGTTCCCAAGTTGTCCATTACATTATTCTCTGTTTATGGTTAATGAATATAATGTTATAATACACAAAAGCCATGAATATCCTGTAAATTATATCCTTATAAACGGTGAGTAGTGATGTCATCAGTTATAAACGGTGAGTAGTGATGTCATTTCTGTCACATGACTCACTAAAATTTGTGTATTATAATAAATAAAGTACCCCCAGTTGTAAAATATAAGGATATTAGAAGTTACCTCGGAGTTCCATGACCTGTATAAAAACACTCGGCCTTCGGCCTCGTGTTTTTATATGGTCATGAAACTCCTCGGTAACTAATAATATCCTTATATTTTACAAGAGGGGGTACTTTATTCACTATATTATAGCTGTGTCAGTATGTCTTGCCTTTCATTTTTATCTTGCCATTGTTGCACCGTAATTGTGCGAGAGTCAGTAACGTAACTAGAGGGGGGCGGGCCCTGGTGCGTGACGCGCAGCCGCCCCCCGTACGCCATTTTTGGACCGCATTTGAGTGGCGTGCCCCTGCTCCCCTGGTAGTTCCACCACTGGCGAGAGTAATGGTAAAAACCCCAGCTCCAACAACAATATTGTAGCTGCATTTGGGTGTGTAAAAACTGCCCCAAAACCTGAGGTAGAGGTTGCAACCTGTACTAAACATACAATACAAGTTGGCAACCATGGGAATTTAGTTGCAGGTCCTGTCAAGAGTCGGCAGCACGCCACTAGAACCCATTACCACTTTCCCATGTTTGAATTTGCCGCTCACGAATAGGTAAGCCGCAGTGGAGCGGTCACATGGTAGCGTCACATGACCGTGACGTCAGGTCCTTTTCTAGAATAGGAACTAGCCGCTACCATTATTCTTTTCCTGCCAAAAGCATGGCGGATGCACCTTTATACAGCGACGCAAGAATTAATAAAGACACATGCGGTCTTTGGCGGAAAATTCTGGCAAATCCTTGGAAATGCCTTGCGCCTTCTGCAGTCAAAATAATTGTCATTACGATCGATGCCGCTAACCAGCCAATCATCCTCCACTTCCTCGCTCACTAGAGCAACCCGCCCCTTTCCTGCTCTACCAGACTCTCCTAATGGGAGGCGGTCCGAAGTTCTGACCAATCAATTGGACAGACACGTGCTTTAGCCAATCAGCATAGCTTTCACAGGCGGGACTTTTCGCTGTCCCATGAGCTGTGAGCTTTCGGTGTCTCTGTGTCAAGCCGGTGCATGGTCATTCTCCAGCTGCCGTCATGATGCAAATGCTGGCCGAGTTGTCCGTAGAAAGTCAGATTTTCTACTCGGTGCTATTCTTTTCATGGATCGTATACACATGGGAGGCTTACCTTTCTAATAGACAGGTGAGTAACTGTGTTAGTTGGCTCGAGTAGAATTGGCACTAGAGGAGGCCTCATAGTTGGAGAGGGCGGTGATCAAGGCAGTGTGACATGAGGGCAGGTCTGGACTGTGAATAAAAATAGGCCCTGGCATTTCAGGTACCCAGAGGCCCCAACAGGCAACATAGAGGCCCAAACAGCCCCCACCACCCCACTAAATACTGACTTTCTATGGCATTTTACTGCAGCCCCTCTGGCATCTGCCAGAACCCACAGATTGCCAGTCTAGGCCTGCATGCTGGAATGGATTACTTGCACAATAGATGACAATACATCATTTTACAATCGAGATGCTTCCATGGCTGAAAAAATGTTCTGTAAATGGCATAGTTTAGTCTAAAAACAATATCGATTTTCAAAGTGGGTAAAAGTTGTCGTTCTAGTCGATCGCTCATATACTTTAAAGCAGGAGTGCCCAAGAGGTATCAGGATCTGCCACTAAATCTGCAACTGGTTATCAGTAGGTATAGCAACGTTTACAAACAATTCCATTAGACTGCAATCCTCTTAACTTCAAATTATGTCTATTTATCAAGCACACGAGCAAGAGTTGTTTGAAAACATCTCGCAATGTAATATTGTTCCTTAAACTGTTATTGCATTGCGAATTTTAATTGCGCGCTTTTAAGAAGTGCTTGAAGGTGTCGTAATCTTTTGGAGTGAACAACTTTTTTTCAGTATGAAGTTCTATTACATTCACATTTGGCACAAACTATAAAATTTGCAAAGTGTCTTCAACTGCTGGGAGAGGTTAATAAACAGTTTCCAGGTTCACAGAAGCTATATTAAATTTGTGCAAAGGCATAACTTTTCACAATGAGAATAGTGTTTCCGTTACAGACTTTTATTTACATGCCTCCGCTTATAGGTAAAGCTATTATGATATTGATTTGCCAGGTGAAGTGTTGTGGCATCCTTTGCTTAATTGAGCAGTCAGGATAGACTGGCAGCCTAAATTCTGATTGGCTGGAATCTGTGCCTCTGATAAGAAGTCTCCTAAGGATATTTTTTTATTCTGCCATTTTGTTAATTAGCTATGAAAGTGAATATATCCTATATCCTCTGATGCATGAACCTCAGATAAAAAAAAAAAAACCACATACACATGAGCCCATTCACTGGGCTATGACCCTGCTCTGTCTTTCTCGTGTTTTCCATCTGCAATCAGATGAAATGGGCCCCTCCTGACTCCTACCTTTTTTTCCTTTCTCCTATCAGCCCCTCTTTACTTAATGTCCACACAGAACCACAGATACATCAAATAAGCTGATGCATAAGTCTGACAGACTCACCTATGCTACTGTTTGGTTATCCAAGTACATGATGTGCTGGTAAAGCCTGAAAGTAGGTTTGAGAATCTATGCTGAAAACCATTTAATCCTTTCAGTGCTAGTTATATTGTTTCGCTAAATTCAACCCAAATGCATTATCTCTTATTTAGAAAACCATTAAACTGGAGGGTAGAGTTCAGTCCTCTAGGAGCCAGGCACCCCAATTCAAATGTCCAGAATGCTTCTTTTTGTAGTAGAATCTAATTGACATCTCCACCCCTGCGTGGAGCTTTCACAAAATCAATGGGCATGCACTTAAATGAGGCGATCGGGTGCTTTGCTTTCAGCCAATGTTATGCAATAGGCTGTTTCAATATATCCTGTTTTACCTTCTTATTAAAATAATTTATTATCATAATTTGAATCCAATGCCGCCCGTATCGTTGACCGATGCATGCTAATCCTATCTCTCAACTGCCTTGTGGTCATGCCGCAATACAACAACCCACATGGGCATTTGATGATATAAATAACGAAAAAATGAAATTGGTCCCAAAGTATTAATGTGTTACACATGACACAGTTATTACATTTGAACACTCCTGATTTCATCATAAGGTTTTTTGTTCTTTTTGTATATGAATTCTTTTCCGAGCACAGGGGCAGCTACAAGGTGCTGTCCATTAATGCATTTATATATATATATATATATATATATATATATTTATATATATCTATATCCACCGTTCAAGCCCGCACATGTCATTAGCCGGGGGCTGTGTATAGATTGTAGAATCCAGTGCTCCAAATGTTACACGCACACCGTATCAAATATCTTTCATAATTTATTAGAAAGTAAAATAATGGATTCTGTGCATCCCTAAAATACACTCATTAATTAGACTACTAGATGGGTTTTGAAGCAAAATGGTTCCCCTAAATTCCTTCTCACAGTGCAACTGGAAACAATGTGCAAGCCATCCTTACTGGAAATAATGTTAGGGTGAAATATTTGTATTGTGCATTACTTAAACATGTGAATAATAAGCATGAGATGTATAAGCCCTCATCTCTAAAATGGGAAACGGAAGATAATATTTTCATTTATATTTTCAGAGAAAGATTTATCGTACCACAACACATGTACCGGCTGAACTAGGAAACATTATGGATGCAGAGACATTTGAAAAGTCTCGCCTGTATCAACTGGATAAAAGTACCTTCAGCTTTTGGTCAGGATTGTATTCTGAGGCAGAAGGCACGGTATGTAATAAACAATATTCAGCAATAATCATTCATTCTTCGTATTTAAAAGGAAAATATACTGCACTTTCTCACCTGAACCAATTCAGTTCATGCATACAGATTGTCTAACTTGCCAGAAATAAATGGGTAAATGTATATATATTTTTTCATACAAACACAACTGATATCCACTGTTTGAAAACAAACAAAAACATCCTATGTAAGTAATGCCTTGCCCCTGAATCTAAGGGGTTATTTCCCCAACCCCCATTACATATCCCTCGCCTTGTTTCAAGTAAAAGTGATGCACAATGAAAGTTCTGCCTGCTTTTCTGAGCACAGCTGCGCTCCCAACCTGCCTTTTTAAAATTGCCATGGGATTCCAAGAATGTTTCTGTGATCCATGTGATCATTTCTTTTTAAAGGGGATGTTCATTTTCGGACAAATGTCTGAAAGTGAACAACCTGTGCCATTACAAACATTTCCAGGTTTGAAAGTTTTTGAAAATGAAGTGTTACCAAGATATTCTGCAGCTCCTCTTTGCCAGTCAAAAAGAAATCTCTGATTTCCCCCCCCCAGCTGGGAGGTCACCGACCCCCTGCTTACAACGGTGGACTCTGCCAACAGGATGACAGAGTAGTACTATCGGGGTAAGTTTGGTATGGTACTGCACAAGCCCATTTAATTTGGATGTCAGTGATCTGAAAATATCAAATCTTTTTTTGGTGCAGAGATAAAACAATTATTTAAAATTATTTAAAATTCAGTAATAAAAACTTTCGTAATGTTTTCAAAAAGAGAGGAAAGATATGTACCATATACTACTATAACATTTCCTTTCAGACAAGCCAATTCCATTCCTCCTCCTTTCACTTCAATGCAACCAAGTAACATAAACCTTACAAGTGCCTTTCACTTACGACTAATTTTTTCCCACCCTACCTCTTACACCTCAGTTTGGCAAACTGCATCAGTTTTATACACGATTAATAAATAAGTTTGCTAGTTTCTAGTGCATGAATTATAAACTATAGAAATCTAATTATATCCATACAAAAGCCTTTTAGCTGGGCAATAATTTACCTGATCAAATTTTGTTAGACAAGGAACAGATATTGATGTAGCTCCTACATAGAAACAATTTATTGGTCTTCGTGGAAGAAAAATGTAGGGCAAACATAAGGGCAGTTTGAAGATTATCACCTTTGAAAGGTATATGTTTTGATGCATTTGTTCATGTCAAAAGCTGATTGGTCAGATAGACCCCCCCCCCCACAGATTACCTCTCTGATCCCAGGAAAGCTTTGTTGAATTACATGTGGTAATATTAAAGGAGAACTAAAGCCTAAATAGGGCAGAAATGTACTTTATGTTTTAGGCTTCTGTACATACTTCTGTATATAAAGTATATTTTAAGTGGGTCCCTAAGCTCAGGTAACTGACGGCAGCACAGAGCATGTGCATTGATCCAGCTGAAAAGAAGATGGGGAGCTAATGGGGGATCCCAGTCAGGTTGGCAAAACAGTCAGGTTTAGGAACTTCAACTAACAATTACTTACAAAAACAAAACTCTCTGCAAAACACATCAGCATGACCTATAGGTAATTGTTAATGTACATTCATATTTTAAAAAGTAGTTTTTTTTAGTGTCAGTATCACTTCAACACACACCCACACACACTTACTTGTCCATCTTGTGTACATCCTGTGATATACAGCAGGAGTATATCTATTTATGGTTTGTACTAACCACTTTTTGTATTATTCCAAAATTACCAGTAGCATTGAACTTTGTATTGTATGTTAGAGACCTTTATTTTCTGTTTGTAATCTTTTGTCATTGGGAATTTATTGAATCTCCACAGATTTGCTAGTTGGCTTCAGTTAAAGTAATACTGGTCTAAAGCTGTTTAGTTTATTAAAATGCAGTATATATAATATATGGGTTGAAAATATTATGCTTGGATGTAACTACTTTCTTATTTATCTTTAGCTTATCCTTCTGCTAGGAGGAATACCATTCCTGTGGAATGTTGCTGAGCAAGTGTTGTATCGTGCTGGCTTCAGTGCAGAATATGAGGTAAGTATGTTTATCCCTAAACAAAACAGATGTCAATTTGTATTCAGTTAATATAAATCTGTATTGTATGGATTGTTTGGAGTTACAGTATATAACCATTTACTAGTGAAATAATCATTGGTGTTGTTATACAGTGATAAATCAGATTGAAATACTACTTTTTATAGAACTTTTTGTAAAACCTTTGTATGCACTTGTGTTCAGCTTGAGCCCCACAGTCGGGGCTTGTGTTTGAAACGGCCTATTAATGGAAAGTTGATGTTATCTGTTAAAAACTATGTTAATGCTCTTGTCTCCTTCTTCTGAATTGCTGACTATACCAGTGGATTTTTGTACAGTACAACGTACAGAAGGCAGCACAATTGTATACTTTACAATTAGCTTTTTGTATCCATGCTACTCGAGTAACCCAGTTCTTTACTGTTTACTGTGGAAATACATATATTTGATTTTTTTTTCCAATTGCTTCTTTTAGATTATTCATTCATTGGTGTTTTTGCTGCTTGCCACATTGTTTAGTACATTTACTGGCCTTCCATGGAGTCTCTACAATACCTTCGTCATAGAAGAACGTCATGGGTTCAACCAGCAGGTATTGTTTTGTTAATATCTTATGTTAACATGTTTTTTGTTAAATCCAGGGGAAATTTTATAAATTGTACATCTCCTTTAAATTGTGTGCAGCAGCCTCACGGACTCTGTGTGTGTGTGTATATACATATATATATATATATATATATATATATATATATATATATATATATATATATATATATATATATTATATATATATTATATATATATATATATATATATATATATATATATATATTATATATATATTATATATATATATATATATATATATATATTATATAATATATATATATATATATTATATATATATTATATATATATATATATATTATATAATATATATATATATATATTATTATATATATTTATATATATATATATATAAAAAGTTAGTACATTTGTAATGGAGACTTCCCTTAGTGCAGCTGCTATTCAGGGGCACAGTTATTCATGTTTTCATTGATGATGACAACTTGTAAGAAATTCAGCAATCTTTTAAAAAAAAATAGTTTGATTGCTTTATAATGAGAAATATTATAGTTATAAAATTAAATTGCTGAAGCTGTCCCACAACATATTGTTATCTTAGCTCTACGCAATTAAGTAATATCAACCTGGGTGTTTTAACTCTACCCATAGTCTTTGAGCATATAGATATGCTCAGAGCATTTGTTTAACCACCAATATGCTCTCAGTGGACACCATCGCTGAGCTAAGGCTCCACACTTGTTTGAGCTACGACAGCTCTCTGTGAGGAGCTATTTATGAAAATTTGTCTTGATATAATTAACAATATTATAGCTTGTTAACTGATAGAATTGCTATACGTGAGAAAAAGGACTCCTGCGTCATTGTGATATTATAACTTCTATTTTCTTTATGCACAGACTCTGGGCTTTTTCTTTAAAGATGCTGTAAAGAAGATCTTGGTTACACAATGTATTCTCCTCCCAGTTGCATCTCTTCTGCTGTACATCATCAAAATGGGTGGTGATTACTTCTTCATCTATGCTTGGCTCTTTACATTAGTGGTTTCTCTGGTGAGAAAACTTAGGTTATTATATAGATACACAAAAGTATGTTTTGACGTATTGATGTAGTTCTTGCTCACAGTTTCATCACATGTATTTTCCTACAGGTCCTTGTAACAATATATGCAGATTATATTGCACCTTTATTTGATAAGTTTACACCACTGCCAGAAGGAGATTTAAAAGAAGCAATTGAAAACATGGCGAAAAGCATTGACTTTCCCCTGACCAAAGTATATGTTGTTGAAGGTAAACGTCCACTATTGTTTCTCTGCACCAGTAATGTGGCCTACCCTCGACCCCCTCCTTTGCTTTAAAGTAAGAGTTGCATCAGTTAGGCCATCTCAGAAGGCAGTCAGGAATGCTGGATTGGTCCTGGCAACAAAGGATACATGGTAAAAATAAAATATGCAAATTATAAACTTAGAGATACCGACATAAGAAAATAAACTTTTTTTATTATCTATCATAACATTGTCTTTGAATGCTATTTATAATTTTGCCATAAAAGTATTTGCCTGATGCTTTTACATTGCCTTTCTTACTACCCTGTTCCTCTATGAGGGGGCTGCCATATTTGTGCAGCAGTAGTCCGTTAGCATTAGAAACTTTAACCGATAGGTTAAGAAGAGACAGTCAGGTTGGCAAAACAGTCAGGTTTAGAAACTTCAAATAACAATTACTTACAAAAGCAGAACTATCAGCGAAAAATGATCAACATGACCTATAGGTAACTTTTAATGTAGTGTAAGTATCACTTTATGGGTGGAGATTAAGGGAGAAGGAAATGATAGCATTAAACTGTTATAACAGAAAAATATCAGAGCTTTTCTGAGGCAAAAAAATTAATCCGCTCCGTGAAGGGAAATAAAATAATATTGTGTTAAAATTAATAATTGTTTTTTAATAAACACAAATAATTGTTTTTTAATAAACACAAATAATTGTTTGCCTTGTGTTGTTGTGCAGGCTCAAAGCGTTCCTCACATAGCAATGCATACTTCTATGGTTTCTTCAAGAACAAACGGATTGTTTTATTTGATACCCTTCTGGAGGACTACTCCCCACTGAACAAGGAAGGCACGGACGACACATCAGGAAACGAGAACACTGAACTAAAATCAAAAGTCAAAGTAAGGGGGCTAATTTGATAGTTCTGAGATGAATGCTATGTGTGGCATACAGGGGTGTTCCTGGCATTAAAGCCGCCTTAGGCAGTGTTCGCAATGCTGCCCCCCCCCACACACTTACCTTCACATCGCTGGTGGGGGGGTCCAGGGGGGTAGCAACATTAGCACAGAGAGCGAAATTCCACTTTCTGCTTTAGGAAAGCAGAATTTCTAGTTTAATAACTGGAAATTGGTCTCTCAAAGTTACCAGGAGCTGCTTTTTCCCACCCCTGGTTCTGGGAAACTGCCGTCTGAGGCAAGGTTTTCACCCCTAGTGGCATAGAATAGCCAGTTGAGAAAAGCTTTGTTCCTGCCTACTTTGATTAACAAAGTTCTTTCAGACCATTTGAAATAATGTTTACTGTTTATAACTAAAGCACAAAAATGAGTGATCGTGATATCTTATTGAAAAGGGTGGGGGCTAGTTCACCTCTAAAACTATATATGACTTCTTTATGTCATGGCCAAACACTATTGTTTCTACCCCACCTCAAGCAGAATCTTAACAAGAAGCAAGGCTGCAACAATCAAGAGGTTCTCGCTGTGCTGGGCCATGAGCTGGGACACTGGAAACTGGGACATACAGTCAAGAATATAGTTATTAGCCAGGTATGTTTATTGCGTGAACAGAGAATGTTTAAATTGTGTTTTATTATAGTATGTGGAAGAAAATCTAACTTTTAAGCAACTAATAACTATTCAAAGCATGACATATCTCTATTCTAGAGACCCAACCTGCAGGCACTTGCCTCCCTTTGTCCTCATCAGAGCCCTTATAAGTTTAGTGTAACTGAGCCAATCCTAGATTCAGCAGTGCTTGCACAGAGACAACCTGAAAGGTCCATTATTGCACCATTTTATTTAGAATTTGTCTTTTGGGAAATATTTAAATATGAATCTATAATTATTTTCCCCTAGTTTATATGAAGGTGTAAGCTTGACTTTAAGCTGTATAAGGTCGTTTTCACTCAGGCGAAATGCCCAGTTTGCCTTGTTGTCTGCCATAGTCCTCCTATTGTGTTATAATCCCCTATCAAGAAGGTAGGACCTGGAAAGCAATAAAGGGGGTGGCAAAGCATAAAGGTGCCTGTAGTCAGGAAAGACCCAGGGTTTTCTAATTCTACTGTAAAATGTTGCAAGTATATGTAATCCTTTGTACTAAGTACTGCAAGAGATTGAACCTCTTCTAGTCAGAGTTAAGTATTGAGTGTTTCCATAGACTGTCAAAAAGTGTTCTGTTGGCTCTTTTTTAGGTCGGTAAGCAGTAGGGCTCTTCATCCCTTGTGCTAATGTTTTTACTAATCCAGTTTCTTCTGTCATTACAACTGTGGACAAACTGTGGAAGAAATTATAAAGTGCTTTATAGTAAAATAATTAAGAACAATTAGCAACTCGCTTTCTTCCTCTTTAATAAAAAAAATGCCCCCCCTGAGTACCATAGTGCTAGTAAATGTGATAGGGATTTTAGATTGTAAGCTCCATTCAGAAAGGAGGTGGTTAAAATTATGAAAATGTGTGAAGAAAATTCTAATACTAAACGCCACAAAATATTTAAGAGGGAAATTGTTTCTATTTAAACTGTTTAGGATAATTTATTAATGTTTGTTTCTTTCCCACAGGTGAACTCTTTTCTGTGTTTTTTCCTTTTTGCTGTGCTAATTGGTCGTAAAGAACTGTTTGAAGCATTTGGATTTCACAACACTCAGCCGACCCTTATAGGCCTAATGATCATTTTTCAGTTTATCTTCTCTCCTTATAATGAGGTAAGATACTTATGTTGGAAATAGGTGATTGACATTGTCTCAGATTCTTGATAAAGGGTGGTTGTGGCAGAAACATGTTGCAACACAAGGCTTAAACCCTGCTGTTTTGTGTGCTCCTTTCCTATTGGATTATTGTTGTTGCCATGTATTGCTAATGTTTGAAACAAGGAGAGGAAGCTGTTTCACCAGTTGTCTGAAAGGAATAAGGAATACAGGTATTTGCCATACGAGTGACAGTGATTACATTGCTTGATATTCCTGTTGCAATGATTTATAAGCTAGTCTTATTTCTGGGCTGGAATTACCCATACAATAAATACGTAAGAAAAAATGTTAAATATACAGAAGGTATAAACATATTTAGCCTATGTGTTTACTGCAATATTTATACATAAAAATAAACTACAGTGTATTAGTGTTTTAAATAAAGGGCAGCTAAAGCACTTAGAAAACAACTTTTAGTGTATTGTTAGCTATACTTTCCAAGCGTTAGTCATATGACAGGTTATTAAACTGTTTTCGCAATCCTCTGTGTACCACAGTTACCCCTGCTCATGCCATCAGAACTTTGTTTTAGTAGAGAGAGCAACTTTACCAGACCCCTGGGATAAACTGGGTTGTCCACTATGAAGCACCATAGGGGGGATTTTGCATTTCAGATTGTTGATTTGTTTTTTTGTTTTGTTTTTGCAGGTTCTTTCCTTCTGCCTAACGGTATTAAGCCGAAGATTTGAATTTCAGGCTGATGCATTTGCCAGGAATCTTGGAAAAGCAAAAGACTTGTATTCTGCTCTTATTAAATTAAATAAGGATAATTTGGGCTTTCCTGTATCAGACTGGCTATTTTCAATGTGGCATTATTCCCACCCCCCTTTACTTGAAAGACTGCAAGCCTTGAAAGTGGACAAGCAAAACTGATAGTATTAATGAAGGTTTAAAGTGTTTTCATCTGGAAGAAAATACTGCTGATTAATCCTTTTTTTTTTTTGTTTTATGGTTCATTCCATGGAGTAGAACAGCATTTAATAAATACTAGTATATTAGCCTTTGAATGAAAAACACTTTTAAAGACCTAGGAAGGAAAGTAAACTTGTACATGACTTTTTTCTAAACAAAAAAGCAGAGGGTTTTAATTAAAGGAAAATTATTTTGTACCATGGAGTCTTATTTTCCCTTTTTTATATACTGAAATCTTCAGTGTCAAGAAGTATGATTTGTAAACTGTTGTATGAGGTTCGCCTTATTGTTTCTTCCTGTGACTGTAAACAGGCATGTTTTATTGTGCTTAATTTAGTGTGGTAACTCTTTTATGTGTAACAGTGTGCAAGCCTTAAGTGTTCTCTTTAGATGAAGTGTTATCCAAAGAGGAATGAAAAAAGTCAATAGATATGAACAGAATTTCTTCTTGCTCTGTCGTTGGATAAGTTATTTTGCATTGAACCTCAAAGAAATCTTTGTTTTGCGTTTTGTCTGTCAATAAAGCACGTTTTGCTTTCATACAAATATGTAATATAATGATTTCAAATAATTCTGGGTTTATAGATAGTAAATTTGCAAAGCTAAAATATTGTATGACAAAAGGAATAAAATCATTTTCAAGCGTTCGACTTTTAACAAAACGTGCAGCTTTTCAGTTGTTTTATTACATTCTTTAAAAATCCATATACTTATCAGTCATGTAATATTTCAAGTTTCCATGAGAACAATGTGTTCTAGATACCCTGGGTCTCATTAAAAATAATAATATAATCATAGTTGCAGTTTATTTTTCAGCCTTACAAATTATGTTGCAGTATAAATCTACCAAGAACTTTGTACTTGTTTAAAAGAAACCATTATCAATTGTTATTTATCAGACTTAAGCTGCATCCACACACACTTTTCAGCTTCCTTGGCCTTCTGTTACTGGTTGGCAGATATATTCATAAAAGTTTATTTCTCTACGTGACTATAGACATTGAGATAATTTAAGATGCTAGCAGTATTTTTTTACCTTTGAAAATGCTTGTGTCAAGCACCATGGCGACCCTAGTACTTACTTTCCACTTCTTTAATAAATGCACAGGCCCAGGGTACTGGTTTCTAGGTACCTCAATCTTTTCCTAGCAGAGTGCAATTACAGTAAAGAGCTTATTCTGAGATTCCTGTTTTGTACATGCACCTTACAAGAATTGACTCATAGGACAACTGGGAAGAAGAAAATGGTGGTGTGGCACTTGGTAACATGCTGGTGTTGAAGAGGAGAGCGCTTGAAAGATTGAAAGTTAGCAATTAAATCACTGGGGGATGCATAACAAAGCAATACGCCAATGATTTTAACTTTTCTTCTCCTATAATTGTGCTGTTTGATTTTTTTTGCTTATCATCTTACCTCCATCAAAAAGTGTACTTGCTGAGTCGCTTATCTTTACTTCCCATCTCGAAGGGTTTACAGGATGTCCTAGACATGTCTCAAAACATGCCTATCGTCTGGAACAGGTGGCCTAGAAGGTTTTAGACGAGGATATTTGGACTAAGAGTAAACAAGGACTTAAACCTCTGGCCAGATCTGAATCCTTTGGAAAACCTCTTTTAAGGGAATAAAAGGGCACCAGGGGAGGAATGGTTTTAAAGTGCTTATGCACGACTTTTGTAGTATGTGAGTGTTTCCCGCTGAGAATAAATCTTAGCTGATTTTTCTACCCTATTAGCCTAAATGGCATTCCTTCATTGCTAATGAAATTGGTTGCCTGACAACAGTAAATAACAATTATGATAGAGCCATGGTACAAAGCCCATAGGTGGTACATTTTGGAATTAAGGGGCAGATTTATTAAGGGTGAAATTGAAAATTTTAATTTTTTTTATGATCAAAACTCTCAAATTTGACTTGTGAATTATCCAAACTCGATTCGAATTTAAATTGAATTTTGAGATTTATCAAACTCTGGTCCTTTAAAAATTGGAATTTGACTATTCGCCACTTGCTGAGTTCATGTATAAGTCAATGGGAGAGTTCCAGGGACCAATTTGGACGTTACTAGCCTTCCTGACATTCAAGTTTTTTACGGAGCGTTTAGTCGAATTCGATTCGAGTTTTCGAGTCGGTAAAATTTGTGAGAGTTTTAGATATTCGATTTTTTTCTTAAATAACCCCCAATCAAAATTCGAGTATATTCAAATTTATTAGAGTTAAAAAAAACTCACATGAATTCGAAATTCAACCTTTGATAAATGCGAGCCTCCCAGTCTTGGTTATAGTCATCATTTAGGGGTATAAAGCTTGCTCTTACAGAAATGTTTCTCAATTCCTGTATTTGTATGCATTGCAAAACCATATAGTTTCCGAACATTTCAAAATGGGTAAATAGCATTAGTACATGTATTAAATGTTAATAACAGTAAAATAATCCTTTAAAACCTTGTATATTTTGAAGATCCCAAAGAATTTACAGTGGTGTGAAAAACTATTTGCCCCCTTCCTGATTTCTTATTCTTTTGCATGTTTGTCACACAAAATGTTTCTGATCATCAAACACATTTAACTATTAGTCAAAGATAACACAAGTAAACACAAAATGCAGTTTTTAAATGAGGGTTTTTATTATTTAGGGAGAAAAGAAATCCAAACCTGTGTGAAAAAGTAATTGCCCCCTGAACCTAATAACTGGTTGGGCCACCCTTAGCAGCAATAACTGCAATCAAGCGTTTGCGATAACTTGCAACGAGTCTTTTACAGCGCTCTTGAGGAATTTTGGCCCACTCATCTTTGCAGAATTGTTGTAATTCAGCTTTATTTGAGGGTTTTCTAGCATGAACCGCCTTTTTAAGGTCATGCCACAACATCTCAATAGGATTCAGGTCAGGACTTTGACTAGGCCACTCCAAAGTCTTCATTTTGTTTTTCTTCAGCCATTCAGAGGTGGATTTGCTGGTGTGTTTTGGGTCATTGTCCTGCTGCAGCACCCAAGATCGCTTCAGCTTGAGTTGACGAACAGATGGCCGGACATTCTCCTTCAGGATTTGTTGGTAGACAGTAGAATTCATGGTTCCATCTATCACAGCAAGTCTTCCAGGTCCTGAAGCAGCAAAACAACCCCAGACCATCACACTACCACCACCATATTTTACTGTTGGTATGATGTTCTTTTTCTGAAATGCTGTGTTACTTTTACGCCAGATGTAACGGGACGCGCACCTTCCAAAAAGTTCAACTTTTGTCTCGTCAGTCCACAATGTATTTTCCCAAAAGTCTTGGCAATCATTGAGATGTTTTTTAGCAAAATTGAGACGAGCCTTAATGTTCTTTTTGCTTAAAAGTGGTTTGCGCCTTGGAAATCTGCCATGCAGGCTGTTTTTGCCCAGTCTCTTTCTTATGGTGGAGTCGTGAACACTGACCTTAATTGAGGCAAGTGAGGCCTGCAGTTCTTTAGATGTTGTCCTGGGGTCTTTTGTGGCCTCTCGGATGAGTTGTCTCTGCGCTCTTGGGGTAATTTTGGTCGGCCGGACATTCCTGGGAAGGTTCACCACTGTTCCATGTTTTTGCCATTTGTGGATAATGGCTCTCACTGTGGTTCGCTGGAGTCCCAAAGCTTTAGAAATGGCTTTATAACCTTTGAAATTGAACTCAGGTGTGATAAACCACAGTTAAGTTATTTTTTAACAAGGGGGGCAATCACTTTTTCACACAGGCCCATGTAGATTTGGAGTTTTTTTCTCCCTTAATAACGTAAACCTTCATTTAAAAACTGCATTTTGTGTTCAATTATGTTATCTTTAACTAATAGTTAACGGTTTTTGATGAGCAGAAACATTTAAGTGTGACAAACATGCAAAAGAATAAGAAATCAGGAAGGGGGCAAATAGTTTTTCACACCACTGTAAAATGGGCCAATATGTCTTTGTACACAAAAGCGGCAAGCCACACATCTTTATACCTCCAAATATTTAAAAGTCTAAATCTGAGACAAATGGATACACACCAAAACCTGCTCTATGAATGTCTAAATGTTGTGGAGGCTCCTGGGTATGAAAAAAATGCATTATTCACCAAGCATACTATGGACCATCACTGGTGATATGTATCTTCACAGAGCTCCCAAAGTGGCAATAGAGCCATTAGTGTTAGTGCTTGACTACTAACAGAGGCAATCTATGTAATGTGTTTGTTCAAAAATCAGGCCCTTTAGGCATTGGCATTAAAAACAGTTTTAAATGTCCTTGTTATGAATTGTATTCCTCCTAGCTGTTCTGGATGCCGAGGCACAATGCAATAGTCTTTTTGTTTACCCTATTTTATTCTTCTCTCCTGTTCTCTATTACACTCTCTGATGCCTCCACCTTCTTCATCAATATAAAAGCTCTCCAGTGTCGGACTGGGCCGACAGGACACTGGGCCCGTACCTGCTCCCCAGAATAAATGAACCTGTGCTGCAGAGCGACGTGTTTGCACATGCGTGCATTGCGATATATATGGACGGTGGGCCAGGAATAGGGGGTCAGGAGGGGCCCCCGGGCATACCTCCCAACTGTCCCATTTTGAGCGGGACAGTCCCGCTTTTGACAGCTCAACCCGCTGTCACGGATTTGTACTGATAAGTCCCGGGTTTCTCTTTGATCTGATGCACTGAACCCCCAGAAACAGATACAAAGTTTGTAACTTAATTGCGTCTTGGCAGACAGCCCAGAATAGATACTTGACATACCTTTGTGACAGTTTGATAAGATAAGAAGTTAGACTCACAGCTTAAAGGGCAATTCACCTTCATTTGCAAAACTGTAATAACATATAAAAGCCACAGTGTTCAAACTTTCATAAACTGCTAAATTATGTAAAATGAACATGGTAATTAGGGGGTGTGGCCACAAAAATGGGAGTAGTAAAAAAAAAAAGCGTTCTACTTGCGTGCCAAATCTTTTTGTCCTTCTTTCTGTTTCCTAAATGTTGGGAGGTATGCCCGGGGACTGCCAGGAGGGCCAATAAGTCTCCAGTCAGACCCTGTTGTACAATAAATAGGTTTTAGGATTCAAAAATCTTGCATTCCTGCTATGTCACAGAAATAATAATAAAAAAGTGGTTTCTGTGGTTCATTCCACAATCCCAGCACTGAAAATAACAGTAGCATTGAAAAAGAATGCCCTCCCCGTCGGGGACCCCGGTCTCCCGCGTGACAGGCGGGGATACTTACCACTATACTAACGAGGATTGGACAAAGAAAACTGACTTTTCATATCCCAACATGATATCCATTCAAATTAGCCACAAAAATTATAGTATTTTAGATTGTTCTTTCATTATTAATCCAAAAGATTATTAGTCATTTCACAAAATTCATGCTAATATAAATGAGTATGAACAAAACTGTATCTCCCCAACTTTCTTTCTGTGCCGATTTAAAAATAATATACACCTCGGCCACGGTGTTTATAAACGCCGCCTCATTGACTTCTTTGCGTCGTATTCCTGTATATAATTATTTACGGAGTCTTCTATAAAGACATTTCACAAACCTGTATAAAAATAATGACGCTTCCTAAGATTCACTTGGCTCTAGCGCGCCCCTAAGGACCATTTATTTGCGCTTTCGATTCTGTCTATACTGTATGTGTATGAGTAAATATACAATAGGCATGCTAGAGTCTGCAGTTTAGGGGTGGAATGGCGGCGCATTTGATTTCTGTTTCGCTGCGCACACGCCCGAAATAATTAGCCACGTTAAAGTACAGCGTCCTAAGCTTCAAGCTCATTTGAACTTCTGCCCGATTCAGGTACAGTTCAGCTATAACTTTATGGGGACATGAGAACTGACTCGCGATAAGTAGCTGTTGTGGCCAATCAGGAGACGCGGGCTCGTTGTGTCGTCATCTTAGTTCAGCCCCCTCAGGAACAGGAAGTAAAAGCTTTAGGAGGCGGAGGAATCGTGTGCGTCGGGGAGCGAGTGAAAACCCAATGACATTGCTATAGGTGAGTGTACGCGCTGTTGTGGGAACCTGTAGTTCTCATGTCAAGTTCCCCTATTTACCCAGTTTTGGACCTCCCTCCTACTGGTTTCCTGTCACCATACGTAGTTACCATTAAAAGTCAATGGGCTCCCTTTGGACGACCCCATTCTGGGGCAAAGTAGTAGTCTATTTTGATACTTTACCAGTCACCCTGCATATGTAACGTTTAGCCAAAGGGAACTCCCCTTGGGGAAGAATGGCAGTGACCACTAGACTAGTAATTATGTCTGTAAGGGATCATAAAGCTTTAAAAGGGTTGTTCGCCTTTAAATTAAGTTTTAGTATGATGTAGAGCAATAATCCCCAACCAGTAGCTCGTGATCAACATGTTGCTCTCCAATCCCTTGGTTTTTGCTCCCAGTGGCCTCAAACTAAGCACTTGTTTTTGCATTATTGACTTGGAGGCAAGTTTTTAAATAAATAATGAAGATAATAATAATGAAGATCAATTAAAAAGTTCCTGAGAAAAGGCCATAATGAGATATTTAAAAATAATTTAATGGTGAACCACCCGTTTAAAAGACTCTGTTACCCATAATATATCTGTTTTCACTTTGGCAGTAGCAATGCACTACTTATGCAGAGTAGTATATGGAAGCAGTACAAATCATGTGATTTAGTGCATGACAATAAACACCATGAAGGCCTGGAGACCTCTTATTTTAATTGGTTGGTGTAACCATCCTCACTGATCACATTGCTTGTGCAGCCTGCTGCCATTTAAAATTCATTCTGTGTGCAGTACTTCATGACATTTGGGGGAACATGTGACAGGTTATGTCTCAAACTGTTGAGTGTTTAAACTTATAATACTGTACTATTTCTCCTCCAAGCAAAAGAGGATTCATCTGCCACAGACTTGCATTTGTGGCCTACTTGTTTTTCCTATGACATTTATAAGAAAATAATTACCGTAGAATTCATCAATATAAAGCTCACACAGACGAGATTGATCAACCAGTTCCATAAATTTTTACAAAGCTGTCCAACCATTGCTGTGCGGGGCCGTTATCGACCATTTATGAGGTGTGATTAAACTGGGTTCCTACCTAAGGATGTTTTACTATTCTAAATAGAATTGTTGTTGGATAAAAACAAGTCTATTTTAACAATTTTGATAATCTCTATTGCTTGATGCCTTTAAGAATGGCTTGGATGATTTTTTGGACAGACATAATATCAAAGGCTATTGTGATACTAAACTCTATAGTTAGTATAGATATGGGTATATAGAATTTATGTGAAAGTAGGGAGGGGTGTGTGTATGGATGCTGGGTTTTCATTTGGTGGGGTTGAACTTGATGGACTTTGTCTTATTTCAACCCAATTTAACTATGTAACTATGATGAGTTAATTAGAAGTCACCGCTGAGTTCTCACCCCTTTTATTAAAGCACTTGACCTGCAGCCTTGTGCTTTTATATGGTTACAGAACTCCTCTGTAACTTCTAATATCCATATAAATTAAAGCAAGGAGTACACTATCCTCTGTGTAGAGTACCATATGGAAAAACAGGGATATTAGTGACTAAACCAGGTTTTGCTTATAAAATTAGCCTGGCTTTTAAAGTACGGCCAGTATACATGCAGTGCAGGGCGATTGTGCTTTAAAACCTAGCGGGCAAGCCTCACCTAATAAAGTATTCCATGAAAATGTATATTTTAGGAGTGAAACCTGCCACTTTTATCACATTGTTTATCAAATACTGAAATATAACACAATTTGAACCCAAACTTCACCTTCACTCAAAACATTGTGTTGGCATTCGTTTTAATAAGCTAGCCATCCTTGTTACTGGAAAATTAGCCCCGAGTTCCTTCTTGGGATGTCTACTGTTTATAGTGTACATATGAGGTTCTCCCTGCTTCTATACAGTACTGTATAAGATCTCATACACACCACCATCTGCGTTGTGTATGAAACTTGGATGAGCTCACCTTCCAATCTAGTTGTACGTGTACTTAAAGGAGAAACAAACCCGTACCCCCCTACCCTGCGTAGACCAACCTCCCTCCTCCCCCAAAGCCTAACTGGTACCCCCTGGGCGAATGCCCCTAATTTTTTACTTACCCCTCCGTGCTGATCTGGCCTTGGGAGTTCTTTTTTCGGTCTTCTTCAGAATCTGAGCAGATGAATGGAGGAAATTGAAAAATGGCTATATGGCACAGGTTAAATAGTGGATAACATATAACACCATTATGTTCTACAGAACTTATCTGCTTTGTAACCTAAGCTTTTTCTCCTTTGAATGGCTGCCCCCCATTGCTACACATCAGCTTATTTATATAAACAGTAGTGTTTCTGAAGCAAACACAGCAGTTTTAATAGCACAGGGCAACACTGCATTATAATTCCATATTTTGATCTTACTGTTCCTTTTAGTCCAACATGTTAGTATTATTTATGGTTTATTTAACTGCTATAACAATATAAATCAGAAAGGAGCTCAATGGTCAAATAAATCCATGTCTAAGACCTTTTAGACGAGTCATAGACGGAGCCACATTCAGTTTGCACTAATAATGATGAACAAAATGTATCTACTTTACCCTGTGAAGTTATGTATCCTATTGCTGTTAATAACACTCTCCATTTGTAATTAAATGCAGGGTCAATGTTTACAGCTGGCATAGTGCTGGGAGCAAATTTCAAGAAGCAAATTGTTTTGGAGGTGACTTTCCTATAAACTGTTTGCCATGTGGCCTGTTCTGTGGGCAGCAGCAAGGACCTATGCTCCTTACATTACTTTTCCTGTGGCATTTGTAGTAGGTGCAGTTGGTTACCAACTGGAATGGTTCATTCGTGGGACCCCAGGACATCCTGTGGAAGAACAGAGTATTCTAGAAAAAAGAGAGGAGAGGACTCTTCAAGAGACCATGGGAAAGGATGTTACACAGGTTATAAGTCTAAAGGAGAAACTCGAATTCACACCAAAAGCTGTACTGAACCGCAACCGGCAAGAGAAGAGTTAGGAATAGGTTTTTGGACCCCTTCAACTCATTTCTGATTTTACTTGCAACATAAAATGCATTAACTCTTGCTACTGAGACAATGTGAAAATAAGGCAATTGAATAAATTAATTCGTTCCGGTACTTATTAACTAAATAATTTTTTTCTCCATATCAGTTGGTTTTAAAATCAAAATGGAAGGCGTCATCTTTAAGATGTTTTCATATGAATTATTACACTTGGACCAACACAAACACGTTTTAAAGTCTCATCCATATGCATCCATTAAACATGTAATTGTAAAAATGAGTCTTATTTTATAGGGCATGCAAATGTTACAGTTATTGTAAAGTGGGATTGGATAATCACAGGTTTCTATTGTTTTCCCCAGAAAGTACTATTTCATACTGAGTAGAGAAATGTTGGAAAATGTTTACTGTTTATCTGTGTGACTATACCTACTTTACCCCCCCCCCCCCAAATAAAAATGTGCCAATGGGAATCCTGTTTCTAAAAATTCTGCATGGCAGTTGAAGCAATGTAAATGGACTACAAATACTATAACCGACACCCTGAGATTTAAAGGGGACCTGTCACCTACACATATAAAAGCTGTATAATAAGGATTCCTGTGAATACAGAAGTCAGTACAAGTTTCCCAGGTTTTTACTTTCCAGCATTTTTAACTACATGCATAATATATTTGGCAGTAAAAAATTTTTTGTTAGTTTTGTACTTCTTCTGCTGTACTTAGGAAAGGTAACAGTTTTACAGTGGTGTGAAAAACTATTTGCCCCCTTCCTGATTTCTTATTTTTTTGCATGTTTGTCACACTTAAATGTTTCTGATCATCAAACACATTTAACTATTAGTCAAAGATAACACAAGTAAACACAAAATGCAGTTTTTAAATGAGGGTTTTTATTATTTAGGGAGAAAAGAAATCCAAACCTGTGTGAAAAAGTAATTGCCCCCTGAACCTAATAACTGGTTGGGCCACCCTTAGCAGCAATAACTGCAATCAAGCGTTTGCGATAACTTGCAACGAGTCTTTTACAGCGCTCTGGAGGAATTTTGGCCCACTCATCTTTGCAGAATTGTTGTAATTCAGCTTTATTTGAGGGTTTTCTAGCATGAACCGCCTTTTTAAGGTCATGCCACAACATCTCAATAGGAATCAGGTCAGGACTTTGACTAGGCCACTCCAAAGTCTTCATTTTGTTTTTCTTCAGCCATTCAGAGGTGGATTTGCTGGTGTGTTTTGGGTCATTGTCCTGCTGCAGCACCCAAGATCGCTTCAGCTTGAGTTGACGAACAGATGGCCGGACATTCTCCTTCAGGATTTTTTGGTAGACAGTAGAATTCATGGTTCCATCTATCACAGCAAGTCTTCCAGGTCCTGAAGCAGCAAAACAACCCCAGACCATCACACTACCACCACCATATTTTACTGTTTGTATGATGTTCTTTTTCTGAAATGCGGTGTTACTTTTACGCCAGATGTAAAGGGACGCGCACCTTCCAAAAAGTTCAACTTTTGTCTCGTCGGTCCACAAGGTATTTTAGCATTGAGATGTTTTTTAGCAAAATTGAGACGAGCCTTAATGTTCTTTTTGCTTAAAAGTGGTTTGCGCCTTGGAAATCTGCCATGCAGGCCGTTTTTGCCCAGTCTCTTTCTTATGGTGGAGTCGTGAACCCTGACCTTAATTGAGGCAAGTGAGGCCTGCAGTTCTTTAGATGTTGTCCTGGGGTCTTTTGTGGCCTCTCGGATGAGTTGTCTCTGCGCTCTTGGGGTCATTTTGGTCGGCCGGCCACTCCTGGGAAGGTTCACCACTGTTCCATGTTTTTGCCATTTGTGGATAATGGCTCTCACTGTGGTTCGCTGGAGTCCCAAACTTTTAGAAATGGCTTTATAACCTTTGAAATTGAACTCAGGTGTGATAAACCACAGTTAAGTTATTTTTTAACAAGGGGGGCAATCACTTTTTCACACAGGCCCATGTAGATTTGGAGTTTTTTTTCTCCCTTAATAACGTAAACCTTCATTTAAAAACTGCATTTTGTGTTCAATTATGTTATCTTTGACTAATAGTTAACGGTTTTTGATGAGCAGAAACATTTAAGTGTGACAAACATGCAAAAGAATAAGAAATCAGGAAGGGGGCAAGTAGTTTTTCACACCACTGTAGCTCAGTTCTCTGTTAGTCAAAATTTTACAAGAAATGTTTTCCATTCTTTGAAATTTGTATTTAGACCACCAGATGGAACTATTGTAACATGATTCATGATTGTTGCACATCTTTAGCAAGTAGTTTTATAATCCCAAACATTTACAGTGAAATATAATAGGTATGAAACATCTCTAAACATAAATATTAAATACAGATAGGGGAAAAGGTTCAGTTTTAAATGAAGTGGGAGGTCTAGGCACCAATGTTATGATATGGGAAAATCGGTAGCGCAATAGGCTAGATGATTGTAAGCTTTCCTAATCAAGTACATTTTAAGAATTAGCTTGAAGCTGCAAAATGGTAGAATGTCTAATGGAAGAGGCAAGAGAATTCCAGTGATATAGTTGATTGCTAGAAGCAAAGACCAAGTAGATATATCTGCCATGGAGACAGATGTCTAGAAAGCATTTTTTGTTAAAGGGGTAATTTATAGCAGCACTGCAGGACAGGATACTGACTCTATAAACGGTTAAAATCTGATCTATTATTTGAAATATTTTTTTAAACTTTCCAAACCCCCTTGCTGAAGGCTCAGGGCGATGCATCTGAGCCTCTTCCATTACTTGGTGAGTTGCTACTTGATGTTGGACTGCCATTCTTTGTTTATCTCATTTTTTTTAAGCTTTACCTGTCGGTCACATACACATTAGTTGCTGGCAACTAAACATAAGTGTATTAAAGGGAAACTCTACCCAAACACTGCTTTTTTTTTAATGAAAGAAAGTTTATATCTAAGCACCTTTCTGATTCACATAATTTTAAAACTGCTGAAAGACTGAATTAAATTGTAAATTAAATTGCAATTAAAAGCAGTATTTTTTAATCTCTTTCAGTTGACTCGAAACAATGCAGCAGTGTAGGTCTGGTAATCATCTGACTTTTCAAACATTGACAACATTGTTTCAGGATACAAACACCCATAAAGATACTGCTTTTAACACCAACCTTACAGTAAATCCTTATGTTAAAGGGATTATGTCATGATTTGTATGGTCATTTTTATTTCTAAATTACTCTTTCTACTGAAAATAATTTACCATGTAAAATGTTATTCCTGAACCAGGATATTGTAATATCGGTGTGTAGGCAGCCATCTCAGGTCATTTTGCCTGGTTATGAGCTTTCAGAAAGAGCCAGCACTTTAAGATGGAACTGCTTTTAGACAGGCTGTTGTTTCTCCTTTCAGTGTAACTGAAGGAATCGCAGTTGGACTCCCAACTTGCAGTGCATTAGTAAAGAGTGACTGAAGTTTATCAGTGCACAAGTCACATGACTGGGGCACCTGGGAAACTCTCAATATATCTAGCCCCATGTCAGATTTCAAAATTTTATATAAAAAAATCTGTTTGCTCTTTTGAAAAACAGACTTTGGTGCAGAATTCTGCTGGAGCAGCAATATTAACTGATGGTTCCCCATGACAGAATCCCTTTAAAATCTGGTTTTGATATTTGGTATTAGATTGTCAGCTTGTTGAGTCATAGAAACCCTATTACTGCTTTTTCTCACTAACACTTAAACCACTGTTTATATACTTGCACTGTTGTTCCTCTGTCTTATAAGAATTATTTGGTTTCCTCCTATTCTTAAATGTTCATTTTGTGAGTATAAAAAGGATTTTGAGAAAGACCTCAGTATCTGATTTCCCTTCTCCCAGATCCAGTCATTTCAAACAATGCTTTAAAACTTACATTTCAGCTGAAAGTTTAGAGTGTCTTTAATAAAG
Organism: Xenopus laevis; assembly: GCF_017654675.1. Classification (NCBI taxonomy): domain Eukaryota; kingdom Metazoa; phylum Chordata; class Amphibia; order Anura; family Pipidae; genus Xenopus; species Xenopus laevis. The sequence continues at coordinate 92,740,879 of NC_054373.1, forward strand.
GTTTCACAACACTAATACCTTTGAAATACTATTCACTGCCTTGTAATTATATATTACAAGCGACTGGGTGTAAGTATCATTCGACAAACCTCAACAACTTGAAACCTAAAATGAAAATATTTGTCAAGGGTCTGAATAATTTTTACAAAAGCCGAGGAGTTTTTGTTCATGGCAAAATTGAAACAAGGACCATAATTAATTGTGATGCACTTTACTATTTCATAGCTCCCCTATTCTTATATTCTTAAATGTTCAGAGCCATTCAATTGGTTACTGTGGTTTGCTTTATACAAAAGTAATGGGTTTGACCTCAGCATTTTCGTTCTCAACTGTGCCTCTGCTTATGTTAATTTGCCATCATGTCTCCTCTTAGTGATATGTTTGACCTTGGCTCTTTGTGCTGTAAATTCAGTGTAGTGAGGAAACACTTGTTGCCTTCATCTGATAAGGATTGTAATAGTATTGTAGAGGAAACAACAAGCTGCCGACTCCTGCTTCCATTGTTACTTTCTGAGACTAAACAGAGCCAGAAGCTACTTACTCTGAGCTGTGAGAGTATAATGAACACTTATTTCAATGAAGTAGATGTGTGTGTGTATATGTATGTGTATATATATGTGTGTGTGTGTATATATATATATATATAGAAAAAACGAAAAAGGTCTCTCGCACACCTTCAAAAACTAACAGGAACCAGGTGCTGCTATCATGTCCATTGTATAGAAATCCGTTGTAGTTAACAGCGCACACTGGAAATTTTTTAAAATAATTAATTTATTTATCAAATGTTAAAATTCACATGTATCGACGTTTCGGTCCGGATCTTGGACTGTTTTCAAGATCTTGAAACGTCGATACATGTGAATTTTAACATTTGATAAATAAATTAATTCTTTTAAAAAATTTCCAGTGTGCGCTGTTAACTACAACGGATTTCTATATATATATATATATATATATATATATATATATATATATATATATATATATATATATATATATATATATACACATACATACACACACACACACACACACACACACATATGGAGCAGATGGTATGCCATTAATGTTAAATATGAAGCTTGCAATATAAAAGTGAAGTTGGAGCATGTGCTGGATTTGGACAAGAAGGATTCCACAAATAAATTTTGCCAACATTGTCATACAGTGTTCTTTGTATATGCACAATCCATCTAACACCAGCGTTCCTGCCTTGCAAAAAGTTTTCTTTAGCATTTCTTTATATCCAGTTAAAGCATGGTTCCTATTCACTCTACTCAGTTAAGGAGACTTTAATTGGTGAAAAAATGCACATCTGGAATATACAGTACAGGATCATATCATATTATAAACCTCTCAAACCAAGGTAACAGCATGAGATTAGCAATGAGATATTTCTGTATAGCTCAATATTAAATAAATTATTGCACATAAATGTTTTTGTATAAACTACAACTAAAGACTTAACATAAATAACATATTTTTAGCTTGACTATACCATTTAAGCAATTAAACAGGATAACAGTTAATTGGCTAACTAAACGCAGATCTGCTGAATGGGGTAATAGTGTCTACAGTTCTAGGTAACAGTTTTTTTATTTTTTGCTGCTATGGTTGAAATTTGCAGAGCTCTTGCACAAAATCAACTAATAACCTTGCAGATATCACTTTGCCCTTTATAGATATGACTTTGACTTGTACTCACAAGGCAAAACAACAAAAAAATAAATAGCTCCTGATACTGGTAACAAATTGGCTCCAAATAATCTTGCTTTAAACAACTTATCAGGTCTTTCTGTTATTTGGATCTTCATACCTTATGACTACTAGAAAATCATGTAAACATTAAATAAACCCAATAGGCTGGTTTTGCTTCCATTAAGCATTAAGTATATCTTAGTTGGGATCAAGTACAAGCTACTGTTTTATTATTACAGAGAAAAAGGAAATAATTTTTTTAAAAATATACCACATTCTGTTGGTTGTCTCTTTCACGTCTTTTGGCAAATTCCAAATACCTTTCTTCTCTCCACTTTTCTACTAACCCCATGTTTGTGATGCTTCAGGGTTATAGTAGTTTGTGGATGGTTTCCCCCTATCAGGTGTGAATCTCTCCAGTTCCTTTAGCGTTAACACTGCAGGCCTGGACTGGGATTCAATATAGGCCCTGTCATTTCAAGTACACTGAGGCCCAAACAGCTCTGCGCTGCAAGTTTTCCAAGTCCAGTTGACGTCATTTCAAGTGTTGAGCGCAAGAGTGACGTGTGCATGATTCTTTATACACAAGTGTGCTTTGCATATTGATATGCGATGCTGAGGGTACCCTGAACCACCACCTGGTCTGGAGGATTCCTCTGCGTCAATAGGTGCAACTGCCCTTCATTCGGAACAGGAGGTAGGAAGGACTGAGTGGTGCCAAGTGCAACTATACAAAAGTGCGAACAGCGCATTTTGATGCAAGTACTTTTAAAGGGGTTGTTCACCTTTGAGTTAACTTTTATTATATAGAATAGGAGAGGGGCTGAATAGAAAGATGAGTAATAAAAAGTAGCAATAACAATAAATTTGTAGCCTTACAGAGCATTTGTTTTTTAGATCAGTGACCTCCATTTGAAAGCTAGAATTAAGAAAACGAAAGCAAATAATTAAAAAAAACTATAAATATAAATAAATAATGAAGACCAAATGAAAAGTTGCCTAGAATTGGGCATTCTATAACATACAAAACATTAACTTAAAGGTAAACCTTTACCTAGTAAAAGTTTTGGTTAAGGATACAGGTATGCTTCTCTGCTTTTGACCAAGTCTCAGTTGAGATGATGAAGACAAAACAAAATAATTTAGATAATATTTGCAGGCACGCTGCAATTATGAAATTCCTTTTTATATCTTTTACGCTATTTACATTCAGGGAAGGGGGAAAAACCGATAGTATACTTAGAAATGTTTTAACCGATTACATTTCTGTCAACTTACAAGATAAAAGTGGTATCACTTCCATGCAATTCTTGTTTACAAAATACAAGATTTTATTTCTCATTACACTCTTCGAAGGCTGTTTGTTTTGTTGCAGAGTGGAGACAATGATTGTTTTTAGAATGGAGTGGTACAAATTGAAAAGATAGCAGTGTAGTGTGAGGTTCCCAAAAATAAAAGCAAAAGTAGTTAAAATACCAAATCATTTATTACATAGTTACATAGTTAAATTGGGTTGAAAAAAGACAAAGTCCATCAAGTTCAACCCCTCCAAATGAAAACCCAGCATCCATACACACACCCCTCCCTACTTTTAATTAAATTCTATATACCCATATCTATACTAACTATAGAGTTTAGTATCACAAAAGCCTTTGATATTATGTCTGTCCAAAAAATCATCCAAGCCATTCTTAAAGGCATTAACTGAATCAGCCATCAAAACTTCACCCGGCAGTGCATTCCACAACCTCACTGTCCTGACTGTGAAGAACCACCTACGTTGCTTCAAATGAAAGTTCTTTTCTTCTAGTCTAAAGGGGTGGCCTCTGGTACGGTGATCCACTTTATGTGTAAAAAGGTCCCCTGCTATTTGTCTATAATGTCCTCTAATGTACTTGTAAAGTGTAATCATGTCCCCTCGCAAGCGCCTTTTTTCCAGAGAAAACAACCCCAACCTTGACAGTCTACCCTCATAATTTAAGTCTTCCGTCCCTCTAACCAATTTAGTTGCACGTCTCTGCACTCTCTCCAGCTCATTTATATCCCTCTTAAGGACTGGAGTCCAAAACTGCACTGCATACTCCAGATGAGGCCTTACCAGGGACCTATAAAGAGGCATAATTATGTTTTCATCCCTTGAGTTAATGCCCTTTTTTATGCAAGACAGAACTTTATTTGCTTTAGTAGCCACAGAATGACACTGCCCAGAATTAGACAACGTGTTATCTACAAAGACCCCTATATCCTTCTCATTTAAGGAAACTCCCAACACACTGCCATTTAGTGTATAACTTGCATTTATATTATTTTTGCCAAAGTGCATAACCTTGCATTTATCAACATTGAACCTCATTTTCCAGTTTGCTGCCCAGTTTTCAAACTTACACAAATCACTCTGCAAAGTGGCAGCATCCTGCATGGAACCTATAGTTCTGCACAATTTAGTATCATCTGCAAAAATAGAAACTGTACTTTCAATGCCCACCTCCAGGTCATTAATAAACAAGTTGAAAAGCAAGGGACCTAGTACAGAGCCCTGCGGTACTCCACTAGTAAATATTAACCTTTTAAATGCCACAGATCGTAGAATCTACGTTCTGTGGCAAAGGTACTTGAAATGCCACAGAACGTAGATTCTACGTTCTGCAGCATTTCCTGGTTCAGGAGCGGAGGAGCGGCTGTTAGAGCCGTTCGCTCCGTTCCTGCTCGATCCCCTGCCCCTAGGCAACGAGCAGAGCAGGGGATCGAGTGGCCCCTGGGGCGCGATTGCCCAGGGGCCCAATAACAGCAGCAGGCACGTGTTACTTACGTGTCCTGCTGCTGCAGCCTGCACCGGATCGACGATCTCCGCCCCCACAGCACACAGACAGGAACCACGAGGCAGATGTCTTCCAGAGGCTCTTCCTGATCGCCTGCAACAGTCTCCAGCGACTTTTTCAGGTTAGTGCAACAATTACACACACAAACACACCAACACACACTTATTACAGTAATACACACTTAGATTCACACTTACACACACTTACACATACATTTTTGGGGATTGGGGGGGTCACTTACACTCACTGCACTTACACACATGTGCACACGCACACACGCGCACATAACATGTAATTTACCATTTGTACACACGCACACGCACATACATGGCATTGTGGCTTTTTTTTTTTTTTCTTATCGCATCGTTTCTTTTTTTGGCTGAAAAAAATGTTTTATTGCCATTACGCATAGCGTATTCGCTAGCCGTACTGTGCAATACCTTTTGTATGTTATTTCGGTGATTATATTGCAATTTTGGGTATTTTGGTGCATTTTTAGCCATTTTATTGAATTTTTAGCCATTTTATTGCATTTTCAGCTCTGCATATGTTGTGTTCACTTGTTTCTAGCCGTAGAACCTGTTTGGCCCATCTAAAATATTCAAACTGTGATTCTGACAGCCGATAACACTAGTCTGGAAAAAAAACATTGATTTTTGTGGTTTTATTGGATTTTTTTGCATTTCACCCTTTACTGCCTTATTTTGTTTTGCCTTGTAAATTTTATCTACTATATATCCATTTGGGGGTCTCTGTGCGCCACATAGTTTGGTATATCTATGCATATTGGGCATCAAAGTGTTCAGTAGACCTCTGGCGTTCATATTTAGGATGTTTTATGCTGATACGTTACGAAATGTGGGGCATATAATGGGGTAAAATTCAAGCTTTCTGACAATTTTCAGAAATTTGATAAAAACCGTTATGTTCAGCATTGCTTTGCAGTTTGGCAGTTTGCAGTAGAAACACTTATTTACCCATATTGGATTCGTCAGAATGTGTACTTTCTGAAAATATATGGTTTTCTGGGGTCTCTGTACTGTTAGGGGGGTCTAATGTCGCATAATACACACACCAGGTGCTTATATTGCAGCAGCCAGCGCGTCAGCTGTGAAAATGTATATACACTATTGTCATTTGGGGGTCTCTGTGCGCCACATAGTTTGGTATATCTATGCATATTGGGCATCAAAGTGTTCAGTAGACCTCTGGCGTTCATATTTAGGATGTTTTATGCTGATACGTTACGAAATGTGGGGCATATAATGGGGTAAAATTCAATCTTTCTGACAATTTTCAGAAATTTGATAAAAACCGTTATGTTCAGCATTGCTTTGCAGTTTGGCAGTTTGCAGTAGAAACACATATTTACCCATATTGGATTCGTCAGAATGTGTACTTTCTGAAAATATATGGCTTTCTGGGGTCTCTGTACTGTTAGGTGGTCTAATGTCGCATATTACACACACCAGGTGCTTATATTGCAGCAGCCAGCGCGTCAGCCGTGAAAATGTATATACACTATTGTCATTTGGTGGTCTCTGTGCGCCGCATAGTTTGGTATATCTATGCATATTGGGCATCAAAGTGTTCAGTAGACCCCTGGCATTCATATTTAGGATGTTTTATGCTGAAACGTTACGAAATGTGGGGCATATAATGGGGTAAAATTCAATCTTTCTGACGATTTTCAAAAATTTGATAAAAACCGTTATGTTCAGCATTGCTTTGCAGTTTGGCAGTTTGCAGTAGAAACACACATTTACCCATATTGGATTCGTCAGAATGTGTACTTTCTGAAAATATATGGTTTTCTGGGGTCTCTGTACTGTTAGGGGGGTCTAATGTCGCATAATACACACACCAGGTGCTTATATTGCAGCAGCCAGTGCGTCAGCCGTGAAAATGTATATACACTGTTGTCATTTGGGGGTCTCTGTGCGCCACATAGTTTGGTATATCTATGCATATTGGGCATCAAAGTGTTCAGTAGACCCCTGGCGTTCATATTTAGGATGTTTTATGCTGATAAGTTACGAAATGTGGGGCATATAATGGGGTAAAATTCAAGCTTTGTGACGATTTTCAGAAATTTGATAAAAACGGTTACGTTCAGCATTGATTTGCAGTCTGGCAGTTTGCAGTAGAAACACTTATTTAACCATATTGGATTCGTCAGAATGTGTACTTTCTGAAAATATATGGTTTTCTGGGGTCTCTGTACTTTTAGCGGGGTCTAATGTTGCATAATACACACACCAGGTGCTTATATTGCAGCAGCCAGCGCGTCAGCCGTGAAAATGTATATACACTATTGTCATTTGGGGGTCTCTGTGCGCCACATAGTTTAGTATATCTATGCATATTGGGCATAAAAGTGTTCAGTAGCCCCCTGGCGTTCATATTTAGGAGGTTTTATGCTGATACGTTACGAAATGTGTGGCATATAATGGAGTAAAATTCAAGCTTTCTGACAATTTTCAGAAATTTGATAAAAACCGTTATGTTCAGCATTGCTTTGCAGTTTGGCAGTTTGCAGTAGAAACACTTATTTACCCATATTGGATTCGTCAGAATGTGTACTTTCTGAAAATATATGGTTTTCTGGGGTCTCTGTACTGTTGGGGGGTCTAATGTTGCATAATACACACACCAGGTGCTTATATTGCAGCTGCCAGTGCGTCAGCCGTGAAAATGTATATACACTATTGTCATTTGGGGGTCTCTGTGCGCCACATAGTTTGGTATATCTATGCATACTGGGAATCAAAGTGTTCAGGAGACCCCTGGCGTTCATATTTAGGATGTTTTATGCTGATAAGTTACGAAATGTGGGGCATATAATGGGGTAAAATTCAAGCTTTGTGACGATTTTCAGAAATTTGATAAAAACCGTTACGTTCAGCATTGCTTTGCAGTTTGGCAGTTTGCAGTAGGAACACATATTTACCCATATTGGATTCGTCAGAATGTGTACTTTCTGAAAATATATGGTTTTCTGGGGTCTCTGTACTGTTAGGGGGGTCTAATGTCGCATATTACACACACCAGGTGCTCATATTGCAGCAGCCAGCGCGCGTCAGCCGTGAAAATGTATATACACTATTGTCATTTGGGGGTCTCTGTGCGCCACATAGTTTGGTATATCTATGCATATTGGGCATCAAAGTGTTTAGTAGACCCCTGGCGTTCATATTTAGGATGTTTTATGCTGATAAGTTACGAAATGTGGGGCATATAATGGGGTAAAATTCAAGCTTTGTGACGATTTTCAGAAATATGATAAAAACCGTTACGTTCAGCATTGCTTTGCAGTTTGGCAGTTTGCAGTAGGAACACATATTTACCCATATTGGATTCGTCAGAATGTGTACTTTCTGAAAATATATGGTTTTCTGGGGTCTCTGTACTGTTAGGGGGGTCTAATGTCGCATATTACACACACCAGGTGCTCATATTGCAGCAGCCAGCGCGCGTCAGCCGTGAAAATGTATATACACTATTGTCATTTGGGGGTCTCTGTGCGCCACATAGTTTGGTTTATCTATGCATATTGGGCATCAAAGTGTTTAGTAGACCCCTGGCGTTCATATTTAGGATGTTTTATGCTGATAAGTTACGAAATGTGGGGCATATAATGGGGTAAAATTCAAGCTTTGTGACAATTTTCAGAAATTTGATAAAAACCGTTATGTTCAGCATTGCTTTGCAGTTTGGCAGTTTGCAGTAGAAACACTTATTTACCCATATTGGATTCGTCAGAATGTGTACTTTCTGAAAATATATGGTTTTCTGGGGTCTCTGTACTGTTAGGTGGTCTAATGTCGCATAATACACACACCGAGTGGTTATATTGCAGCAGCCAGCGCGTCAGCCGTGAAAATGTCTATACATATTGTCATTTGGGGGTCTCTGTGCGCCACATAGTTTGGTATATCTATGCATATTGGGCATCAAACTGTTTAGTAGACCCCTATGTTTATATTTAGGATGCTTTATGCTGGTAATGATACATGGACAATACGATGCTGGAAAGTTGAAGCTTTGAGGCAATTTCCAGATATTTCACCAAAACCGCCAAATTTGGCAAAGCCTTGCGACTCAGTAGTTTGGAGCAGAAAGGCATGGGTACCCATTTTAGATTCCGTAGAATGTGTACTTTCCAAAAATATATGGGTTTGGGGGGTAAACATATATTTCTGTGTTTTTACCCCGCAAAAATGCAGTCAATGTGTTGATTTTTCATTAACTGAAGTTACCCACGGGACTGTTTGTATGCGCTAACTTCATTTTGGGGCCTCTAAATGCCAGATACTTTGGTAAACTTATGAACAATGGCCACCAAAATGTTCAGAGGAACCCTGGCAATCATATTTAGGGTGCTTTTTCTTAGTACGTAATGACACATGGGTGATATGGTGCTGGGAAGTTGAAGCTTTGAGGCAATTTTCAGATATTTCACCAAAACCGGCAACTTTGGGAAAGCCTTGCGACTCGGTAGTTTGGAGCAATAAGGCATGGGTACCCATTTTAGATTCTGTAGAATGTGTACTTTCCAAAAATGTATGGGTTTGGGGGGTAAACATATATTTCTGTGTTTTTACCCCACAAAAATGCAGTCAATATGTTGATCTTTCATTAGCTGAAGTTACCCACAGGACTATTTGTATGCGCTAACTTCATTTTGGGGCCTCTAAATGCCAGATACTTTGGTAAACCTATGAACAATGGCCACCAAACTGTTCGGAGGAACCCTGGCAATCATATTTAGGGTGCTTTTTCTTGGTGCATAACGATACATGGGTGATATGGTGCTGAGAAGTTGAAGCTTTGAGGCAATTTTCAGATATTTCACCAAAACCGACAATTGTGGGAAAGCCTTGCGACTCAGTAGTTTGGAGCAGAAAGGCATGGGTACCCATTTTAGATTCTGTAGAATGTGTACTTTCCAAAAATATATGGGTTTTGGGGGGTAAACATATATTTCTGTGTTTTTACCCCACAAAAATGCAGTCAATGTGTTGATTTTTCATTAGCTGAAGTTACCCACGGGACTGTTTGTATGCGCTAACTTCATTTTGGGGCCTCTAAATGCCAGATACTTTGGTAAACTTATGAACAATGGCCACCAAAATGTTCAGAGGAACCCTGGCAATCATATTTAGGGTGCTTTTTCTTAGTACGTAATGACACATGGGTGATATGGTACTGGGAAGTTGAAGCTTTGAGGCAATTTTCAGATATTTCACCAAAACCGACAACTTTGGGAAAGCCTGGCGACTCAGTAGTTTGGAGCAATAAGGCATGGGTACCCATTTTAGATTCTGTAGAATGTGTACTTTCCAAAAATGTATGGGTTTGCGGGGTAAACATATATTTCTGTGTTTTTATCCCACAAAAATGCAGTCAATGTGTTGATCTTTCATTAGCTGAAGTTACCCACAGGACTATTTGTATGCACTAACTTCATTTTGGGGCCTCTAAATGCCAGATACTTTGGTAAACCTATGAACAATGGCCACCAAACTGTTCGGAGGAACCCTGGCAATCATATTTAGGGTGCTTTTTCTTGGTGCATAACGATACATGGGTGATATGGTGCTGAGAAGTTGAAGCTTTGAGGCAATTTTCAGATATTTCACCAAAACCGACAATTGTGGCAAAGCCTTGCGACTCAGTAGTTTGGAGCAGAAAGGCATGGGTACCCATTTTAGATTCTGTAGAATGTGTACTTTCCAAAAATATATGGGTTTTGGGGGGTAAACATATATTTCTGTGTTTTTACCCCACAAAAATGCAGTCAATGTGTTGATTTTTCATTAGCTGAAGTTACCCACGGGACTGTTTGTATGCGCTAACTTCATTTTGGGGCCTCTAAATGCCAGATACTTTGGTAAACTTATGAACAATGGCCACCAAAATGTTCAGAGGAACCCTGGCAATCATATTTAGGGTGCTTTTTCTTAGTACGTAATGACACATGGGCAGGGCCGCCATTAGAAATCACGGGGCCCCGTACAACAAAATTTTTGGGGCCCCCTGGGCCCCGCCCACACTGACGACTAAGCTCCGCCCCATATCCCGCCCACATCGCAGTTAAAAGACCACACAGACATCAGCGCTAAAAAAGTAACCCCCCCCCCCACACAAGTTGTAAAAAGCTATTGATGGTCAGGGCCCCCTTATAAAAAAAATTGGGGCCCCAAAAAAAAAATTAAATTTTTTTTTTTTAAAAACATTGGTGGCAGGGGCCCCCTGTTAAAAAAAAACTTGGGGCCCCAACAAAAAAAAATGTAAAAAAAACTAAAAAATAAACAAACATTGGTGGCAGGGGCCCCCTTATAAGTTAAAAACAAATTGGGGCCCCAAAAAAAAAAAAATTTTGAAAAAAAATTAATTTTTTTTTGAAAAAAAAAAAAAACATTGGCGGCAGGGGCCCCCTTACAAGTTAAAAAAATTTGGGGCCACCAAAAAGAAAATTAATTTTTTTTTTAAAAAAAAACCCAAAAAAATTTGGAGAAAAAAAAAATTTTTTGAAAAAAAAAAAATGGTGGCAGGGGCCCCCTTACAAGTTAAAAACAAATTGGGGCCCCAAAAAAAATTTAAAAAAAAAATAATTTTTTTTTGAAAAAAAAAAAAAAACTGGTGGCAGGGGCCCCCTTACAAGTTAAAAAAATTTGGGGCCACCAAAAAGAAAATTAATTTTTTTTTTAAAAAAAAAACCCAAAAAAAAACAATGGTGGCAAGGGGCCCCTTACGAGTTAAAAAAAAATTTGGGGCCCCAAAAACAAAAGTTTTAAAAAAAAGATTGGTGGCAGGGGCCTATAGAATATTAAAATAATACATTGGTGGCCAGGGGATTAAAAAAAAAAAAAAACACAAACTGGTGTTCAGTAGAATTGAACTCATGGCTTCAGTACTTCAACTTCGCCTCCTTTCGTGGACTTCGGGTCTTTTCACCGCTTCAGGACTTCGGCTTCGGCTGTTTTCGTGACTTCGGGTCTTTTCGGCGCTTCGTGACTTCGGGACTTCGGCTTTTTCCGTGACTTCGGGTCTTTTCGTCGCATCGGCTTCGGCTTTTCGGCACTTCCGCATTCGGCACTGAAGAGGCAAGACGTACGGCTCGGGCGCTCGTAAGGGGGGCCCGGATCTTCAAAAAATGCAGCGCTGCCGGGCCCCCCTTCATGCCCGGGCCCGGTACGCTTGTCCCCCCTGTCCCCCCCTGATGGCGGCCCTGCACATGGGTGATATGGTGCTGGGAAGTTGAAGCTTTGAGGCAATTTTCAGATATTTCACCAAAACCGACAAATTTGGGAAAGCCTTGCGACTCAGTAGTTTGGAGCAGAAAGGCATGGGTACCCATTTTAGATTCAGTAGAATGTGTACTTTCCAAAAATATATGGGTTTGGGGGGTAAACATATATTTCTGTGTTTTTACCCCACAAAAATGCAGTCAATGTGTTGATTTTTCATTAGATGAAGTTACCCACGGGACTGTTTGTATGCGCTAACTTCATTTTGGGGCCTCTAAATGCCAGACACTTTTGTAAACTTATGAACAATGGCCACCAAAATGTTCAGAGGAACCCTGGCAATCATATTTAGGGTGCTTTTTCTTAGTACGTAATGACACATGGGCAGGGCCGCCATTAGAAATCACGGGGCCCCGTACAACAAAATTTTTGGGGCCCCCTGGGCCCCGCCCACACTGACGACTAAGCTCCGCCCCATATCCCGCCCACATCGCAGTTAAAAGACCACACAGACATCAGCGCTAAAAAAGTAACCCCCCCCCCACACAAGTTGTAAAAAGCTATTGATGGTCAGGGCCCCCTTATAAAAAAAATTGGGGCCCCAAAAAAAAAATTAAATTTTTTTTTTTTAAAAACATTGGTGGCAGGGGCCCCCTGTTAAAAAAAAACTTGGGGCCCCAACAAAAAAAAATGTAAAAAAAACTAAAAAATAAACAAACATTGGTGGCAGGGGCCCCCTTATAAGTTAAAAACAAATTGGGGCCCCAAAAAAAAAAAATTTTGAAAAAAAATTAATTTTTTTTTGAAAAAAAAAAAAAAACATTGGCGGCAGGGGCCCCCTTACAAGTTAAAAAAATTTGGGGCCACCAAAAAGAAAATTAATTTTTTTTTTAAAAAAAAAACCCAAAAAAATTTGGAGAAAAAAAAAATTTTTTGAAAAAAAAAAAATGGTGGCAGGGGCCCCCTTACAAGTTAAAAACAAATTGGGGCCCCAAAAAAAATTTAAAAAAAAAATAATTTTTTTTTGAAAAAAAAAAAAAAACTGGTGGCAGGGGCCCCCTTACAAGTTAAAAAAATTTGGGGCCACCAAAAAGAAAATTAATTTTTTTTTTAAAAAAAAAACCCAAAAAAAAACAATGGTGGCAAGGGGCCCCTTACGAGTTAAAAAAAAATTTGGGGCCCCAAAAACAAAAGTTTTAAAAAAAAGATTGGTGGCAGGGGCCTATAGAATATTAAAATAATACATTGGTGGCCAGGGGATTAAAAAAAAAAAAAAACACAAACTGGTGTTCAGTAGAATTGAACTCATGGCTTCAGTACTTCAACTTCGCCTCCTTTCGTGGACTTCGGGTCTTTTCACCGCTTCAGGACTTCGGCTTCGGCTGTTTTCGTGACTTCGGGTCTTTTCGGCGCTTCGTGACTTCGGGACTTCGGCTTTTTCCGTGACTTCGGGTCTTTTCGTCGCATCGGCTTCGGCTTTTCGGCACTTCCGCATTCGGCACTGAAGAGGCAAGACGTACGGCTCGGGCGCTCGTAAGGGGGGCCCGGATCTTCAAAAAATGCAGCGCTGCCGGGCCCCCCTTCATGCCCGGGCCCGGTACGCTTGTCCCCCCTGTCCCCCCCTGATGGCGGCCCTGCACATGGGTGATATGGTGCTGGGAAGTTGAAGCTTTGAGGCAATTTTCAGATATTTCACCAAAACCGACAAATTTGGGAAAGCCTTGCGACTCAGTAGTTTGGAGCAGAAAGGCATGGGTACCCATTTTAGATTCAGTAGAATGTGTACTTTCCAAAAATATATGGGTTTGGGGGGTAAACATATATTTCTGTGTTTTTACCCCACAAAAATGCAGTCAATGTGTTGATTTTTCATTAGATGAAGTTACCCACGGGACTGTTTGTATGCGCTAACTTCATTTTGGGGCCTCTAAATGCCAGACACTTTTGTAAACTTATGAACAATGGCCACCAAAATGTTCAGAGGAACCCTGGCAATCATATTTAGGGTGCTTTTTCTTAGTACGTAATGACACATGGGTGATATGGTGCTGGGAAGTTGAAGCTTTGAGGCAATTTTCAGATATTTCACCAAAACCGACAATTTTGGGAAAGCCTTGCGACTCAGTAGTTTGGAGCAGAAAGGCATGGGTACCCATTTTAGATTCAGTAGAATGTGTACTTTCCAAAAATATATGGGTTTGGGGGGTAAACATATATTTCTGTGTTTTTACCCCACAAAAAATGCAGTCAATGTGTTGATTTCTCAGTAGCTGAAGTAAAGTCCTGATCAATTTGGATGTGCTAACTTCATATTGGTGTCTCTAAATGCCAGATACTTTGGTAAACCTATGCATAATGGGTATCAAACTGTTCAGTGGACCCCTGGCAATCATATTTCAGGTGCTTTTTCTTGGTACCTAATATAGTTTGGGATATGCGGAGCAGCAAAATAAAACCTTTGAAATGATTTTTCAGAATTTTGAATTTTTTTTTGAAAAACCGCTATTTTCAGACAAGCTTTTGTTTGGTAGTTGGGAGTAGAGAGACATAGTTACCCATTTTGTAATCGGCAGAATGTGTACTTTTCAAAAATGTATGGTTTTCTGGGGTAAACCTACGGTTTCAGGATTTTTTGCCTTGGAATCTAAAGCATGCCGTTTTCTGCCTTAGTGCTTTCAAAATTCGGTAATATACTGCCGGGAGTTTTTGCTGTACAGAAATCCTAAATCTCCCTAAAACTATACATATCTGGTATTGGCACGTTCGAGAGACATAAGGCTTTCCAAATCAGTTGGATTTTCATCCCTAAAATGAAATATTTTTCTGGTATAAATTGATATACGATGAAAAATGGTAATTTTTCATTTTTTTTTGGTATTTAGCACTATAAATTTTTTTGCACAGGTGGAAATACATGAAAACTCAGGCAGATTTAGAAAGCTCAGTTTCTACCGAAAAAAACAATGTATAGTTTTCCTAGGTAAACTATAGGTTTCCCCTCAGAAAATGCCCCTAAAGTGAGAGAGCACAAAATGTTTCAAAAACGGCTGGCATTTCGCGTAACCAAAATGTGAAATTCTGCTGGCACTTAAAGGGTTAAAAGTGGCCTAGCACATTTTGTGCCTATTGGGGCTCTTACACTACACTTGTATTTTTTAAAATGTTTGTAGACTGGGATGAACAATTAAAATCTTGGTCGCTAATGTTAGCAGAGAGAGTCAGATTCATTAAAGGTTGATCTGGGATTCTGCAGGTTACCTATATGAATTTTATGTTTGGTGAAAATTAGGCATCAATAATTCATCCATTTTTTTACCTTTCCATTTTCCTTTCGATAATTATCAGTATTAGTCACTATAGGGCTTATTTACAAAAACCTGTACCCGAGGGAATGCGTCACTTTGCATTTAGCGCTCAAGTTAAATATCACAGGGAGCAGAAGAGCCTGTCGTTACCTCTTGCCATGCAAACGCATTCAGTGTTGTTCCCATGGGGAAGCTACCTGCTGCAATTTATAAAGACCAAAAAGCAGGCTGCAAAAGGTAAAAAAGGGCCAACTGTAGCCTTTTCTACAGTTTGCACTGTGCACTGTTTGCATGTTTAGTGTTTATGACTCTAAAGGTGGCCATACATGGACAGGATTGCTCGTTTAGAGAGGTCATCAAACAAGCCTCGATATGCTCACCTTGAATAGATGATATAGGGCTGATCGGATCACAACGCTGGGAATACAGATGCTTGGTGCGAGGACCATATCAACAAACAGGATTTTTAAACCTGCCTGAGTTTTGGCCAGTTATCAGTCAGGGAAACCTGCCGAAGATCTGGTCTGGAGATTTATTGGCCGTGTATAGCCAACTTAAGTTTTGTCAAGGTGAACTTTTCCTTTAAACCTCTGCTTAATTTGTTAGTGCTGTATAAATACAGGATGATGATTTTAGCTCAGACACAGCCATAACACAGCAGATGTTTTTAATTTAGAACATAGGTACAATATCAAAGGACAGCTGCTTGATGAGGAATCTGTACAACAGAACTTACTACATTGTCATTAGGTACAAATCTGGTTTATTCTGCTCATGGTTCTTTTTTGCAGCAGAGATAATATTTTATTGGATGGATAATTGTAACACCCTGTTCTACAGCCCTTGTATTTTTTACAGCAATCAAGCACGTGAAAATTATGGCAACGTTTTAATTCAATTTTTTTTATTGTATCTGCACCTTAAGCTGAAACTATATTGTTTCACTAAATTAAACAATTTGGGGTATCCTCCTATTGTAGGGAGAACGGGATATGCATGCTTGAGACTTACCAAAAGGAATTTGATTAAATACACAGAAAATAAAGAAGCATAAGCAGCATTGTGATACTGGGAACTAAACATCAAGTCTTACACGGAAATAAAGTTTCTTGTTATTGTTGTGAATACAATTGGAAGCTGAGGGAACGGGTGCAGTTTCTGTGTAGCAGAGCTGGGCGTCTTCCTGGGTATAGGGAAACTGGCCCTTGGAAAGATATATTGTGAATGTGAGCAGCTGATTAACAAAGCTATTCTGAGGAGAACTTTCTTATCGCTATTTCTGTTCTATAATGTCTTGACTTGTTCTTGTAAGGGCACAGGAAGAGCTTGTAAAGAAAGGTGCTTAGCAGAGGGAAGTTCTCTTAATTCTATTAGAAAATGGGATAAGGGACGAGGGAGGAAATGTCTCATAAAACAGTATTGTATGCTAGTTCAGGAAAAAAATGTAATAGTATAGAATGGGGTTTGGTATAAATCATTTGAATTACACTATGGGGTATATTTATTAAACTCAATTTTTTCCGGTCGAGGCTTTTTGGGCAAAACTAAATGTTTTTCGTGATTTATTATATCTCGATGCTGCAAAAAGCCTGAATCCAAAAATCTGCCATCTTAAACATGTCAAGGTCATGTATAACCAAAGTAGGTAGAACAGGCGCACACCCTTATACAGATCAGCCTGGTGCACAGTCTTAGAGGCTCCGGCAGCCTCACATAAGCTCTAGAACAGGAAAAGATTGACACACAGGTATTCAAGTTGTAGGATATACCTGCTCGTTTGTTGTGCGGAATGCATTCCACACAATAAACAAGCAGGTATACCCTGCAACTTGAATGCCTGTGTGCCAATCTTTTCCTGTTCTAAAGGTCATGTATAAGTCAGTGGAAGTTGTCCCTATCCCAATTTGAAGATATTGTTGTTTGCACTGGGTTTAGGCCTATAATCCGAAAAATTCTGGGATCTGAGAAAAACTTGATAAAATCGAGCAGAAATACGATTTGGATTTGTGCTCGATTTTATCAAGTTTTTCTCCGATCTGATTTATTCGAGTTATTTTAATGATGAATAAGGCAAAATTGTGGTTGGGACTGTGGTTGAGCTTTGTTTAATAAAAAAAAAATGAGATCAATTTGGATTTTAGTAAATAACCCCCTGAAAGGTATTTCACTAGATCTTGCTCATGTAGGAGACAAAGAAGACCATTCTAATAATAGGCTAAAGGGTCAATTTGTATAGGGCCCACACGGCTATGTTACTGACCATCTGGTTTAACTTGTATCCTTATTTTAGTCAAGAGGAGGAATTCTAATTAATTGTTTAACTTTCATTTTCTATTGAAGCATACAGAGCTGAATTAAGACTAAATAGTCTTGCCCTAGGCAAGATAATGATTTAGGCCCTTCACCTTGGACCCCACTTTACAAGAAATATAAAGAGAATAATAAGTTGCCCATGCCCACTTTCCTTAAAACACCCCTTTCGTTTTTTGGAATGGCAGCATCAGAAGCACAACTTGCACTAGAAGACAGTGGTCCCCACGATTTCATGACATATTGTGGCCCAAAGCATTCCATGGCACACTGTGGCACCTGCAGTTCAAAATAGCAAGATCACCGCAGAAAGGGCCAATGAGCATTCCATTAACCCCAGACTTGCTAGTAAGATCACTGCAGAAATAGGTTGAGTGAAAGCATGGTTAAAAAGAAATTCATTACTACAGCCCAGTTCTAATACTTGCTTAAAAGCTGGTGTTCCATTGCAATTCATCATGATGTAGTAAAAAATGTCTAAATATTTTAAACTTGCTAAAAAAAAAGCTCCCGTACAATCTTTTTTGCAGCCAGAGATGGTCAGATGACTAGAGGTTGAGAAGAGAACAGTTTGGTAAGCTCAGCTGTAGCCTGGGGTGGTGGTGGGGGGATTGTTAGTGCCACACTCCCTGTCACAAAAATACAATGGAAGCCTGGCAGGAGCACAGGCTGTAGTTGGCAGAGAGAGATAGTATAGGCATGTGATGCTGCTACTATTGCTATGCACATTCTTCCCAAAGACTGCCACGTCCTGAATTTTCATTTCTCTGGAAGGCCTGTCCCCCTCTCCTATGTTCACGCATATGCACATTGGTGTGACAATGATGACCTTCATAACTAGTGATGGGAGAATTTATTCAGCAGGCATGGATTCGGGGCTTATTCCTGCATTTTGTGGGCCACATGTTTTTGCACAGAAAAATCACCATGGAAAATTTGGCGCCCATTGACTTTAATGCATTTCGACAAAAGAGTCGCACGACACCCATTGACTTCAATGCGTTTCACAAATTTTTCTGCAAATTCAAACAGGACAGATTCACCTATCACTATTCATAATAGAAACCCAGCGTCCATACACACCCCCACCTACCCCTCCATACACCCACATATACAGTATATACCAATATCTATACTAATTGTTGATTTTAGTATCACAATAGCCTTGGAAATTATGCTTGCCCAAGAAATCATCCAAGCCACTCTTAAAAGCATTAATGTAATCTGCCATCACAACATCATTCCACAACCTCACTGTCCTCATTATGAAGAACCTACGTTGCTTCAAATGAAAGTTCTGTTCCTCTTATCTAAATTTGGTAGCCTTAGGTACGGTGATCCTTTTTATGGGAAAAAAATTCCCTGCTATTTGTCTATAATGTCCTCTAATCTACTTGTAAAGTGTAATCATGTCCCCTCCCAAGTGTCTAGAGAAAATAACCCCAACATTGACAGTCTACCCTCATAACCACCACAGATGTCAAATTACCTCAGCTTTCCTCCAATACATTGGTACTACACCTGGTACAAAAAATATTTACTCAATGATGTATTCCTTTCAGGAATGTTAGGAACTCCCTTGTTTCAAACCAGGGACCTGTTGTATTCCTGCCACTGCTCCTCCTGTTGAGCCAGCAGCCTGTCCTACAGAATATCTACTGTGACACTGCCTTTTAAACTAGGCCACCCTTCTACCATGGAGCCCCTACTACAGAACCCCCTGTACCCCCCTGATCACAGCCCTGACTGTGAGTCTGTGTTTAGGGTATCCAGTAAATAAGGCCAATTCACTGTTGGATGTAGTTGTTACCATTCTGGGTCTTTGTACTAGGACATAGACCATACGTAATAAGGGTTGAAGGGGAAAGAATCAAAATTACATGGATGAATTCATTGAGGCTGCACAGAGGGAGTGAGGGGCAGATTACTGAGGGGAACTAAACAATATAAGTTTCTGACCTACTGGCATGAAACATTATCAAGCCTGCTGGGTTAAAAGCAGATTTACATTAGAGATGTCGCGAACTGTTCGCCGGCGAACTTGTTCGCGCGAACATCGGGTGTTCGCGCTCGCCGGAAGTTCGCGAACGTCGCGCGACGTTCGCCATTTTGGGTTCGCCATTGTTGGCGCTTTTTTTTGCCCTCTCACCCCAGACCAGCAGGTACATGGCAGCCAATCAGGAAGCTCTCCCCTGGACCACTCCCCTTCCCTATAAAAACCGAAGCCCTGCAGCGTTTTTTCACTCTGCCTGTGTGTGCTGAAGAGATAGTGTAGGGAGAGAGCTGCTGCCTGTTAGTGATTTCAGGGACAGTTGAAAGTTTGCTGGCTAGTAATCGTTTTGATACTGCTCTGTTATTGGAGGGACAGAAGTCTGCAGGGGTTTGAGGGACATTTAAGCTTAGGTAGCTTTGCTGGCTAGTAATCTACCTTCTACTGCAGTGCTCTGTATGTAGCTGCAGTGGGCAGCTGTCCTGCTTCTGATCTCATCTGCTGACTGCTGCAATAACAGTAGTCCTTGTAAGGACTGCTTTTATTTATTTTTTTGTTGTTTTACTACTACTACTACTACTACTACTATAAGAGCCCAGTGCTATTAGTCTAGCAGTGTTGGGGAGTGGGACTGGTGTGCTAATCTGCTGCTCCTAGTAGTTCAGCAGCACCAACTTTAATTTTTTTTTTTAATATTCATTTTTTTTTTATTTTACTTTTTTTTATTTTACTACCGCTGTAGTAGTGTATAAGTTGACCTTTTAGGCATTATTTGCCCTGTAGGCATTATTTGCACACTGTTTTCTTCAACCCGCCATCGAGCTGTGTGACCTTGTTCACATTCTGTCTAAATATCCATAATATTACCGTCTCCAGAAAAAACACCGGAGTCACTTTTTTCAAGCAGCCATAATATATTTTACGTAATCCGTATCCACCGCTGTAGTAGTGTATACGTTGGCCTTGTAGGCATTATTTGCACACTGTTTTCTTCAACCCGCCATCGAGCTGTGTGACCTTGTTCCCATTCTGTCTAAATATCCATAATATTACCGTCTCCAGAAAAACACCGGAGTCACTTTTTTCAAGCAGCCATAATATATTTTACGTAATGGCGAAAAATGACTATTTTCAGCATTTATATGGCATATTTTTTCTGGCAACTGTGCTTCAGTGGCTGCGTCCAAAAAAACTGGGCAAACAATGCCTACAAGGTCAACGTATGGCAGTTGTTTAAAGAGAACAGTAGATTACTAGCCAGCAAAGCTACCTAAGCTAAAATGTCCCTCAAATCCCTGCAGACTTCTGTCCCTCCAATACAGAGCAGTATCAAGCAGATTACTAGCCAGCAAACTTACTATCATCTGTCCCTGAAATCACTAACAGCTCTCCCCCTACACTATCTCTTCCAAGCACACACAGGCAGATTTTTCAGATACATTTTTGCCCTTGATCCCCCTCTGGCATGCCACTGTCCAGGTCGTTGCACCCTTTAAACAACTTTAAAATCATTTTTCTGGCCAGAAATGTCTTTTCTAGATGTTAAAGTTCGCCTTCCCATTGAAGTCTATGGGGTTCGCGAACCGTTCGCGAACCGCTCGCGTTTTTGCGCAAGTTCGCGAATATGTTCGCGAACTTTTTTTCCGACGTTCGCTACATCCCTAATTTACATGCATCATTTTGCTCGTTCATTTTTTTATCCCCAACAAGTAAACACTTTATATAGCACTGGGAAAATGAGAGCAAGAAACATTTATTTTCCAAACTCTGACAAACTTGACATTTTGTTAAGCTCTGCCAAATTTTGAAATTGTTATTTTACATTTATAAACTAGAGACAGATGTATAAGTACCAGTATATACACTGGTGCACACTTTTCAGTCCATGAGAAGAACAGAAACTGGCTGTCAGATCATTCTCATCGAGCCTGTAACAACATTTTATTTCTGCCATCTGTGTGACCTTTCCCAGGACATAAATGTGACAGGAACCCTTTTCTGTCTCATTTTACTGGCTTTCATTTCCCAAGGGAATGCTCTCTACCAGATATGTGTATACCAAAATATCCCGTCAGGGTTTCAAGGCTGCAAAGATAGAACCATAGCATGTTGTGGGGAATCCCAGTGGTGGCCAATAAAAAGGCAACCATGTTTGGGAGTTTTAACCTTGAAAGCAGCAAGTAAGTTGCAGGTAAAAGTTAGTCCCTGTGTAACATGTATAATGAAGCAATAGAATTCTTAATGAATCAGATAAAATTGAGCATAGGACTGGCCATACAGGAGATGACTTAGTTGGCCAGCTTAAATATATTGCAATATATGGACAAACAATCCCTGTAAAGGTGGCCATAGATGCAAAGATCCGCTCGTTTGGCCACATCGCCAAACGAGCGGATCTTTCCCCGATATGCCATTAACAAACATGGCTATATGGGGGGTAATCTGATTGTTCGGCCGTATGGCTGAACGATCCGATTACGATGTGCCGTGGGCTCCGCTGGACGAAAGATGTCGGCACACGCACACACGATCCGAATATTGTACTAATCCTCGATTCGTAAGATAGGATCCATGTGACTATGGACACCTTAAGGCATTTTTCAGTAGCAGTATGCACAAAATGTCTCAATGTCTTAAATATATCGATAATGGGTTGAGTGCAGAGGACCACTTGTATTTGTGTATCGCCGATCAGCGCTGGCCCATTCTCCACAACAGGAATCGCTACACAATATCTTTGAAAAGCGGCTTTTATTTTGGCTCCATAAGTGATAACAGGCAAGTGGTACAGACTAACGCGTTTTGTGCCCTTCCTATTGGCACTTCATCATAGTCTCCAAAATAAAAGCCGCTTTTCAAAGATATTGTGTAGCGATTCCTGTTGTGGAGAATGGGCCAGCGCTGATCGGCATTACACAGAGACTGTTTGCAGATTCCGGCCTGGAGTTGCCGGACTATCGCAAGAGCTGCGGCCGACACGCTACAGCAAGGGTGAGCTCCGCTAATCTTTCATTACCCGTTTCTTGACTGTGGGACCTCTTGTATTTGTCCATGTTGTGGGGAATATAATATCAGAAATGTTAGAAGTGGATGACAAGATGCTGATCCAACCTGATGGTTAATCCATACCCATGCAGAAGCATCAGACTCATTTGGCAAACAAATGTTTTCTTCAAAATGCTCTTAAGCTGGCCATAGACGTGAAGATAGCCTTATTATTGGATGAACGTGCAATCTCCGAGCAACACTGTGTGGCCAGACCCATCAGAATAGACAGTGTAGTACTTACTTTACCAAAAGTAGCCGACAGCATACATTAATTTAATACATAATGTAATTACTTAACATACATTAAAGGCATACAAATCATGGGAGTATTCTTTATTAAAGCCATCCCGTAATAATAGGTAAGTCCCTTCTGCAGGGACTGCTGGTCTTCTCATCACTTAAGCGTTCTGAAGAATAAATTACCTTTGCAAACACTATTATATGGGTGCCTAGGGTGGGGGAATAGAAAGAAGACTCCCTATTTCTTCATATAAACTATAATGTAAAAAAAAAGTACATTACTAATATGTTAATATCAATCATTTTGGCACACATCACTTCTGCTCCTTTGTTTTTGCAGTTACATATCATGAATGCAATATGAAGAACAGACAGATGTCTACATAGCAAACACTTTATTGTTATGTGTTATCTTTCCAATCAGTGCTCTGATATATAAAACTAACAATGTAACATATACTGAAAATAGAATTGCTCCAGGAAGCAGCCACACAATGATAGAAGCAAACTAAATTTTAATGGCCTGTGAAATCATTTGTGTATCTAAAGACCCTGTAAAGACCCTGTAAAGGGATACTGTCAGGCGAAAACATGTTTTTTTCAAAACGCATCAGTTAATAGTGCTACTCCAGCAGAATTCTGCACTGAAATCCATTTTTCAAAAGCGCAAACAGATTTTGTTCTATTCAATTTTGAAATCTGACATGGGGCTAGACATATTGTCCATTTCCCAGATGCCTCCAGTCATGTAACTTGTGCTCTGATAAACTTCTATCACTCTTTACTGCTGTACTGCAAGTTGGAGTGATACTACCCCCCTCCTCCCCCCCAGCAGCCTAACAACAGAACAATGGGATTTAAGGGCTAGTCCACACGAGGAGATTCTGGGAGATTTTGTCGCCTGGCGACTAATCGGCTTGTCTTTTGAGCGACTATATCCCCGAACTGCCTCAGCGGTTTCCCCCATAGGCTAGAATCAAAAGTCGCCTGCGCTAATGCACACGCGGCGATGCATTTTCAATAGTCGCCCAAAGATGCCTCAGTGAGACAACTTCGGGCGACTATAGAAAACTCATCGCCGCAAAGTATTTGCCCCAAAAAACTTAGATTTTTCAGAGTCCACCAAATGATTACAAATAGGTTCTAGGAGGTTAGGAGGCTAAAACAGCAATTCAGGAGGTTTTAGATCAGAGATCCCCAACCTTTTGAACCCGTGAGCAACATTCAGAAGAAAAAGGAGTTGGGGAGCAACACAAGCTTGAAAAATGTTCTTGGGGTTCCAAATAAGTGTTGTGATTGGCCATTTGGTAGCCCCTATGTGGATTGTCAATCTACATTAAGGCTCTGTTTGGTTGTAAATCTGTTTTTTATAGCGCCAAGACTTGCCTCCAAGCCTGGAATTCAAAAATAATCACCTGCTATGAGGCCACTGGGAGCAACATCCAAGGGGTTGGAGAGCAACATGTTGCTCACGAGCTACTGGTTGGGGATCACTGTTTTAGATGGTCGAAGTCGAAGTTTTAAAGAGACAGTACATGATAAATTTTGATATTCGAATAGTCTAATTTTTTTCAAATTCTAATCGAATTTTGGCCTATTCGAAGTACACAAAAATAGCTTGAAATTCTAATTTTTTTACTTCTTATTTTCACTTCGACCCTTGATAAAACTGCCCCTTAGCAGTTGCAGCCCCATGGGCAGTCTGTATGGTGTTTCACCTCGGTGTTTGAACAAAGTGCCATAAGGAATAGGGTCAGATTGGGCATTATCCTTTGATATAAAATCTCAAAACACTTAGTAAAGAATATACTTTTAGTATAGTATGCACTGAATGCTGAGATACTGTAGTAAGTAAGCAAAGGGTAAATACATTGTAGATAAAGAGAACAGTTCGTGTATGGCTTTTCAGGTTTTCATGGGCTTTCACAGCACTATTTTGCACAAGGCCCTGTTTGCCCCTTATCACGGGGAAGAATGTGAATTTATGTTTTCATTTTGTTTACATTCTCCCCTTTAGCTTTTATTTTCCTTGTTCTTAATAATAATAATGACAATACAAATAATGATTGACATGACAACTTTAGCTGCAAGATTCACCATGCTAGATGACTGGACCATATACATGATAGGTAAATATTCACAGCTAGCTAAAAGTGCATGTGTTGTGAATAAGAAGGCAGTGGTTATCCCATCCTGTTTGGGAAATTTCCTCTGTTTTTCTTATCAGTTGTCAGCTTTTACAGTTGCTTGCCTGGAACAACTTTTTAGAAGAGAGAGGCTGGCAGAAAGGACCCAACAGGAAACAGCCTGCCAGTTGTGAAAATAAAATAGAGTCCAGGGCATCACCTAAGCAAGGACATACAACAAGGGTTCTTATCTTTTGTGTTTGAAAAATATTTCCAAGGCTCCCTCTCCACTTGTTATGAACTGAACTGACCCATTTCCTGTATTATTGATTTGTTTTTCAGATTGTCTGTGCCAGAATAATCATGCAACTCATCTTCTCATGTACATCACAGTGCCCTTCCTCCCTTGCAGGGTCAATGGTCTTTTTTACCCTCAACCTAGCTTTCACTCTAAGAAAACAAGGAGGTACTTTTCTGCTTTTCTTGCAATTTTAAGGACTCATAAATAAGGGAACAGGAGTCTGATGAGACCTAATTCTACAACCAGAACACAGATCCTCCTCCTCTGTACAGTGACCTGGGAAATAGCAAATATGATGTTTTGTGTTTCTTTTGGAAAGCCCTATGGTTCCATTTTCCCCCAGCTGTCTACACTATAGAGGATGTAAGAGTAGTTATAGGAAGTGTTTCATATGTTCTGGTTGTATGTGTTTGTGGTTGGAAAGAGGGAGAGCCTTCAAAAACAAAAAAAATTTACAACTATAGCATCCTATTCCTTGTAAAATCCTGGCATACACTTGCTTTAAGGTTGATAATTCTGTATAATGTTTGAAGTCTCTTTCAGGCAATAGGGATGTAGCGAACGTCGGAAAAAAAGTTCGCGAACATATTCGCGAACTTGCGCAAAAACGCGAGCGGTTCGCGAACGGTTCGCGAACCCCATAGACTTCAATGGGAAGGCGAACTTTAACATCTAGAAAAGACATTTCTGGCCAGAAAAATGATTTTAAAGTTGTTTAAAGGGTGCAACGACCTGGACAGTGGCATGCCAGAGGGGGATCAAGGGCAAAAATGTATCTGAAAAATCTGCCTGTGTGTGCTTGGAAGAGATAGTGTAGGGGGAGAGCTGTTAGTGATTTCAGGGACAGATGAAAAAAAAAATTAAAGTTGGTGCTGCTGAACTGCTAGGAGCAGCAGATTAGCACACCAGTCCCACTCCCCAACACTGCTAGACTAATAGCACTGGGCTCTTATAGTAGTAGTAGTAGTAGTAGTAGTAAAACAACAAAAAAATAAATAAAAGCAGTCCTTACAAGGACTACTGTTATTGCAGCAGTCAGCAGATGAGATCAGAAGCAGGACAGCTGCCCACTGCAGCTACATACAGAGCACTGCAGTAGAAGGTAGATTACTAGCCAGCAAAGCTACCTAAGCTTAAATGTCCCTCAAACCCCTGCAGACTTCTGTCCCTCCAATAACAGAGCAGTATCAAAACGATTACTAGCCAGCAAACTTTCAACTGTCCCTGAAATCACTAACAGGCAGCAGCTCTCTCCCTACACTATCTCTTCAGCACACACAGGCAGAGTGAAAAAACGCTGCAGGGCTTCGGTTTTTATAGGGAAGGGGAGTGGTCCAGGGGAGAGCTTCCTGATTGGCTGCCATGTACCTGCTGGTCTGGGGTGAGAGGGCAAAAAAAAGCGCCAACAATGGCGAACCCAAAATGGCGAACGTCGCGCGACGTTCGCGAACTTCCGGCGAGCGCGAACACCCGATGTTCGCGCGAACAAGTTCGCCGGCGAACAGTTCGCGACATCTCTATCAGGCAATCCAAACTTATGTACTACCCATTGACAGGGTATGTAATCATTTCATTTCCCCTGGATATTAAAGTGAATGCACTGATAATTTCTTCTTTGCATAATCAAGCTAATAAATTTCAGTGGGGGTTCCTTGTGTACCTTGTTTCCTTGCACACTAGTGTTAAAACCCCCTTCTGCCCACCTAACCTCTCATACACCCTTTGCTAGAGAAAAGTCCAAATGGCAGAAAATACTTCCAACACTTGATGATGAGAATTGGGAGGAAGCCACTGATGCCCTATACAGTGATTTAATCTCTATAAGGGATAAAATAATTCAATTCAAGTTCCTTCACCCGATCTACATCACCCAAGTAAAACTCCAAAAGATGGGAGGCAGACCAGCAGCTGACTGTCCCAAATGTCAAACTCCAAATGCCATCTTCCTTCATCTGGCTTGGGAATGCCCTCCTATACAATGCTACTGGAGAGACGTAACTCACTACTTGGAAAATACTCTGGACTTTCCGAACCTGTGTACCCCTGAAACGTGCCTCTTGGGGCTGGTAGAAAGTCTTCTTCCACTGAACAAAACTAGATCTCTTGCCAGGGTCCTACTATTCTATGCCAAAAAGCTAATTGTTATACACTGGATAGGAGGCATGGCACCTACAACTGCTCAATGGGTCAAGTTGATCAAGAAACTCCTTCTTGCGATTAGACTTACTTATGAAGGACAGGGATGCCCCTCGAAATTTGAGAAGATATGGTCCCCCTGGTTAGATTGCCATGCAATTGTAGCCACTAATCATCAGTAAGTGATGTAAATTAACAGCAAAGTTAGAAATGTTTAGATCCCACATCAGCTTTATTTCATGCTACAATGTATACTTGTGATACTTGTGCTATATGACATGAAGGTATAGTGTACACCTCCTTCCCTATCCCTTTTTTCTCTTGTTGTTGTTTAAAATGCTATAAAATAAAATAAAACCTTTAAAAAAAATATATCACATTTTATTGTGTCTAATGCATAATAAATCCTGCAAATAAGTAGGTAACTATGCTTTTTTGCTAATTAACCTTTGTAAAGTTATGTTATGTAATAAAAGTTACAATATTTACTACAGGTCTAATTGCATATTAACGTGTAGTATTTACTGATTATCTGTAAACATCTTCATGGTGTTACTGGGGCTCATTTATAAACTTCCTGCATCGCAGAATGATTCATACAGTGAACATATTTGCCCTGCGTATGTTTACATTTATAAAGCTGGACAAGAATACAGAAACAGCTATATTAGTCTTAAAATATTTAGAGACAGTTTGGCATATACACAGTAAGATGGATCATAAAATATGCTGCTCCCTGGACAAAGACAGTTTTAATGAATAAATATAACAGTTGGAGTTCGGTTCAAATGAAGTACAAATCAGGAAGCAAAAGGAAAGGCATGGTAGAGCGAGATCAGAAGCTTTCTGGCCAAGGTAAATAATGTCAGTATAGGTAAGAAAACAAGGACTGTTGCCTGCAGCATTACCTCTCACTCAGGGGAAAGCTGAAAATTTCCATCTAACCCCTGGTTACAAAAGGGAACTCAAGGCCACTTGGCAGTGGAGTTTGTGTTTACAGGACTGTAGATGTGCTTTTGGATAGTACTTTTTAGAGACTGGCTCTGTGTCTGTTTTGTCTGTAGAAAATGAGCATGAAACACTCACAAGCTGAGTAAAGAGCTCAGCACCCACACTAAACTCAACAAGCACACAAAGGTACCTTTATTACAGCTTACAGCTTTATTAGCTGTAATTCTTTAATATTCAAAAATGCCAAGTGCAGTCTTTCTTTCAAACAAGGATTTTTGGGTGCTTCAGTAGTGTACCACCCTTAAGGGACAATATAATGCAGATCACGTAAAATATTAACATTTCTGCTGTTTAGTAAAGGAATGGATCCCTTATCTGGAAACCCATTAATCAGAAAGCTTCCAATTGTGGGACAGCCCTGTTCCATAGACTCCATATTAATCCAATAATACAAAAACGATTTCTTTTTTCTGTGTAAAACAAAGAGTGCTTGGCCTAGGTGTTTTTATGCTCTAGGTCAGGGTTGCCCAAAAGGTAGATCGGGATCTACCAGTAGACCTTTAGCTGGTGATCAGTAGATCTCAAGACACTGTCAACAAACAGTGTGTCTCAATCACCCTCCTTTATCATGCTTTTCATAGCTATTTATTAGGTTATGGTTACTTAAGAACTAGTTGTTTGTTAAATGTAGCAATATATATTTTCTCATAAATCAATATTTCAGTAATATTTTCCATGAAAAAAGAATGGTAACAATGATTTTATGGATGTCGATCCTAATGGGACAACATCACTAAAAGTAGACTTTGCCTTAGTAAAGTATGGGCACTTCTGCTCTAGGTAAACAATGTACAGTGCGGCAATAGCCACCCCCCCCAACAGGTGGTATTCATGTATGTAGCATTTTTTGGAAATTTGGTTTTACCTTTTAGTTTCTTATAGCTTTGGTCCATCCTCATTTTCTTCCGTAGTTACTGTACTTTTTTATTTTTCTCCCTTAAGTTTTTTCCTCTCCACTTTTCATTGTCTCTCTTTCCTCACCTTCCTCATTCTTTGTTTCCATTCCCAGTGTTACAAATTGTATATTTCTTGATGTGCCTTGCCTCCCAAATTTAAGATACTATGTAATTTGCAATTGCACATATACTATTCCTTTCCCTGTGCCACTCTAATTTTCCCTTTTTTGCCATCTAGCTATCTCTTCTCCTATTTCCCTCTCCCTATCTGCCATTCTTTTCTTCCTGCCTCCTCACTATGTATGTGTCACTCTTTTCTTCCTTTATCTCTCACCCCATGTTCCATATTCTGCTATTTCTCCCTTCTCCCCCCACGTGCCAGTCTCTTCTTCTTCATGTCACATGGCAAAATTTCCCACAAACCATTCATATGCATCAGTGCTCGTACCTCCCAACAGTAAAAAGAGGGACAAAAATTTTTTTTGCACGTAGAACAGTGAAAATGTTTGACCACGCCCCTTTCTGTAGCCATACCCCCTTATTACCATGTTCAATCTACAAAATTGGCAGGTTATGAAAGTTTGATAATATTTCTCCTTATCTAAACTGTTTTTTTGTGTCTCAAAATTGTTACAAAGTATCTTATTTGCACAACGTTTCTCATTTAATTGGCTTTTAGCAGAGAGCACAGAACAGCCAATTAAGTGAGAAGCTTGTTTCTTTTTCTGGCTGTTCAGTGCAGAGAAAATAGGGACTTTCCAGTACAAATGAGGGACTGCAGGTTGAGCTGTCAAAAGAGGGACTGTCCCTCAGAAAAAGGGACAGTTGGGAGGTATGTCAGTGCTGGATTTAACTATCGTAACTCTCCACCACCTATATCAGCAATCCTATACAGAAGGAACTAAACAGTGAGCACTCTTCAGTTGTTCCGGCCTAGAATTGTGACGAGGCCACAAAGGCCCAGGCCTAGGGTGATGAAATTCTATGGGAATGCGGAGGGGCGATCCTGGCCCCTCTGCTGCCGCCCCCCCCCTCCCCCATGTGCTTACCTTTTTGCACCTGAGGGGGTCCACGAGGGCGGCAGAGAGGGCCAGTACGCTACTGGAGAGAGCCTAACTGCGCTCTCTGAGCTAGAAGAGCCAAATTTCTGGTTTGAAACCCGGAAATTTGGCTCTTAAAGTACCAGGAGCGGCATTTTTGCTGCCCCTGGTACCTAGTGGGGCGCTGCCGCCTGAGGCAACAGCCTCAACTCGCCTCATTGGCAAAGCGACCCTGGGAATTCGCTATAGTGCATGCTCGCTCACACTGGGGGGTGAGTGCGGTCGATGGGCGCTTGGACCGCAAGGCCTCAGGGCGCCATGGATGGAAATCCAGCCCTGCAGTCATTGGAAGTATAGTGAGTATTGATCAGATTCACATCCAATAAGGGAAAAGGTTTGGTCGGTGGGGAAGCAGGACTCATAAAGAGGGCAAGTAGAAGAATGTTTGAAGAAGAATCCCCCTTCTCTCCTCCCCCCAGCCTAACTGCCCCCCCCGGGTTTCCTTCTCCTTTATAGTGTGCCTTGTTGCCAGTGTATCCCTTGGGCTATAGGCAACTCCCAGCAGTGTGTGTTGGTCGCTTTACATACCTTACCCTCAGGTGAATCCGATGTGTCTTCTGGTACACAGACCAATCAGGTTGGAATTAAAAGCAGTCCAGTGGGCTGTATCAAACAATAAGTTAATTATTAAACAAGACAGTGGCTATGTCTCACAGCAGTCAGGCAATATAGACCTTCCAATACATTAATGCACTTCACACTTTCTGATATTACAAATAGATCCTCTCAGGAGGTAGTACAGCCTGTCTAGGTGATTTTCCCTAGATCCCATGGGGTGTCGTGCTACTTGACACTGTCCCTGCTCTTGAGCTCACCCACTCATGTTCTTGTCTGGTGGTTTGATAACCACAGGGTGTTAACCCCAACTACTCTCCTTGTTGGAGCCAGAAAGCTGCTCACTAAATACACTGCCTCTAACTTTTGCTGCTAGAGTGAATATTACACAACTTCTACCACTAACCAGAGCCTGTCACCTGCTCAGACCCACTCCTGTACCCACCTCCCCACAAGGTAAGATCCAGGAAGAGAGCCCTGAGCATGTGTGCTCTCCCTTTAAAACTTTTATTCTCTGTCACCTACTGGGCAAACTAATAACCAGATTAAATTACAATGGGCCCAGGAAAAGGACAATAGCTGCCTGGGTAAACCAAAGGACCACTTCGTTGTCCAAATATAGGGAAAACTGCCTGAGTAAAACACTTTACCATCAGGGTACCACACAGTACATTGTAGATTGAAAAGGCTTTATATATATATTAGTTGCTTGCAGGGTTCTACTATGGTTGCATATATTAACAACGGCACCTGCCTACTCTGCCTTCCACTACTTCTGGCCCTGATAAAACAGTACCTTGTACAGTACTTGATACCAACTTTAATGTAGGAGGCAAAACAGTTCTATTGGATTTATTTTATGTTTGAATTATTTTTTTAGTAGACAAAGTATGGTGATCAAAATTATGGAAAAAACCCTTGTCCAAAAAACCCAAGGTTCTAAGCATTCCTGATAATACACCCCATACCTGTATTTGTAAATTTGTAGCTGAAGACTAATGGTCTTAGCGACAAATTGTTTCCTTTCCCCCCAAGCATGTATGGGGTTTATTTATGAACTGCAGGGCAGGTTGCAAAGTGTACAAAAAATAGGAGCAATCTGCCATGTTTCTGCAGCTTGCCCTGTGTTTGGCAGTACTGTAAAGAACATTTGCACCCCAACATGCACTTCTGGTCGGGAGTTTCATTAAATGAACACCTATGTGTCTAAATGCTTACAGTTTCTTTATCCTGACCCCTATCTTCCACTAAAGACTAGAATCTCTATGTTTTCCAACTGTTGGAAATTATTGGGGTCCCTTTGGGTACCTGCCTGTAGCTATACTACTGATTATTATAAAACCAAAATGCCATACTGTTTAAGGTAATTTAAGGATACTTTCTTGCACACATTAACATGTACCATAAAGCACACTAGTGTGATTCTGTTTACGTTATGCAGTAAGTACAGCAATGATTTTGCGTAGATATAGATTAGCAAAATACCTTTTGAAATGATTTAAACCAAGCCAAAAAGAACACATTATTTACTAAGAAACAAATCAACACTTACATTATGTGTCTATCAAAACAGAGCCACACCTTGTTAGACCAAATTTGCCCGAAATGGAGTGAACTTTGACTTTGACCTTAGAAACACATCTTTCTCCCTGGCATGCACAGTCCAGGATGCTCAAGTACAACATTCTTAGAAAGGATTAGCATGTAACCTTTGTACACGAGAGGCACTCATTTGTCTGATTATGTTTGGACTTCCCAGAAAGTGGAGAGGGTTTGAATAGATTATGGATGTAGCAGGGAATAATTCAATGTGGCTCAGCATTGTGATCATAGTCTAAAATGTCACATTTGTCTTCAACTAACACGACAAGTAAAATATGTGTACGTAAATAATATTTTTCTTAAAATTGTGAATAATTAGGAAACAATATTTTAGAAACATTTTATTGAAAAATGCTTGATACACACAGCAGATCAGCACATAAAATATATCATTGATATTGCCTTCAGTTCGCTGTTTAGCAGGTTTCACTTGGGTAAAAGGTTGGTTACGTCTCTTTTTTTCAACCTCATCTACTATGTAACAACAATGGCTAAAATCTACACAGATCTTGAAAGAACACACAGCTGTTAAATCTTTAAGCAGAGAAGACGTACCTCTCACACATAGCAATGAGAGTTGAAGAGAGCTAAACAGCTATAACATATTTGCATATAACTGCTTATTATTATTAACTTCTACCTAATAAGAGTGTAAGCCTGAGGGCCAAGGAGACACATTTCTTGCCAGTCTTGTAGAACATACAGTCAAACTAATATATTTAATTATGGTTGGACACATTTTTCCACAAGGCATATTTCTCATCGACTGAGCTATTTTTGTTGAGGGTCATCCGTTTTAGCGAGAAACAAATGTTAACTACTGTATAATTCTGTTGGGGATGTAATGGAAAAAAAGAGAGCTTGAGAGGGTATTTATTTTCAAACTGGTAGGGCTGATTTGTTAAATAGAATGAAAAATATATCTGACTTCAAAGTAATAATTTTTCATTATTTCATTTTTAAATGTTCAGCAAACACAATGATGTAACAGGGAACCAGGAACAGTGTGTGTTTTCTGTTTATTTGTGTTTATTCTATGCTATGGTATCTCTAATGAGCAAACCCTATTCAAAATACATTAAGTACACACATTATCAAACAAATTGTTGAATGCCTGCCCAGGTTTAACAAAGAATAACTTTGGTAGGAATCACTTTTCAGAACCTGAGTTACTTTTATTCAGGAAATCATGCAAAAAATGTATTAATTCATAAATCCTTATTTGATCAACATAATATCCCTTTAAACAGTACATAGGTAAACCAGTTAATGAAGGGACTAATTTGCCACCATGAAAATACTAGGGTTTATTTATCAAGCAACTGCAATGTACACAGTGCACACATCACAGTATTTTCACCTAGATTTTGTGTACTTGTGGGCAGCAACTAAATAGCTTGCAACATAAAATTTCCTATGGCAAGTCAAACAGAAGTTGGGGCAGCCATACCACCTGAAAGAGCCTGATCTTGGAAGCCATGCAAAGTTGGGCCTGGTTAGTACTTGGATGGGAAATAGCCAAGATGCCTTTTGTATGAATGCAGTGAAATGTGCAAAGTGTAAATTTAGGACATTTTTTAAGCACAATGCTGTGTTTTTTCTCCCATAACTGCAGAGTAATTATGAATGTTGCATCCACGGAAATTTGTGTGCCCGCAAGTCACAGCACACCCTATTTCCTCAGCTTTTGGGGGTCATATACTTAATGAAGTTCACTGTACAAAGCAATTTAGGGAACAGGTTACAATGAGTTTTACCCAATGCAGTGTTTTCCCATAATTCCAGCAGAATTGCATTGTGTAATGTGCAAGGGGAGTCTTAAGACATAAGTGCCTTTAATGACTGGTTTAGGGGTGGAACTACCAGGAGTGCTGCGGGTGCGATTGCACCTGGGCCTGTACCCCCTCAGAGGACGGTGGAGGGCACGAGTGGACGGCCTGCATCTGGGCTCTGGAACTACTAGTTCTGTTATTGGAATGGTTTATATTTAAGCAACCACTCTGTCACCTTAACACAATGGCATTAGCAGTTATTCACTTACCGTCAGTTGTTGCTATTGACACAACCAATTAAGGAAACACTTGAATTGCCGGCATGTCCAGGTTGATGTTTATTTCAGGTTCTCTAATGTCAATGGTTTCACTTGCCATAATTTATCAAAGCTGGCTGAAGGGGTACATTGGAGCTCACCGCAATTTTAAACCAGCGACTATGGCCACAAGTACCTATATGAATTGCATCAAGGCATGCTCGATATTGTGAATTTAATTGAGTGTGTATTTACCCCCCCCCCCCCACCCGTTTATGGCCACCTTTAGAATACAGTTTTATCAATTAAATCTCATTAACTGTAATAAAACAGAAACTGTAGACATAAGAGTTCTCCATAGCCAAAAACATACATACATAGCATGTGCAAGGAAAGGTTGCAGTCAGGAGAAAGTAACAGTAACTGAATGTATTTTAAGCCTATATTGAGCATCAAGATGATCATAAAAGCTTGAGGAAACCTATTTGCTCAGGAACGTAGTGATTTATTATTTGTCACTGAACAGAAATTATTTTAACATTTAAGCAACCTGAAATTGAAGAATGGTTCTGTAGAAAACTTGCCTCGTATTTAGACTGAGAAAATAAATAGTGCAAACAGCTGCCTCAAACATATTGCTTCTTGGAAGCAGAACTACTGGCTCTGGTGCTAGCCTTTTCCACTGTTGAATGAGTTTTTGGAGATACAGGCAGAAAGGCACTGAGGCTGTAATGGCCTAGAGGTGACTGGGTATTGCCACTTATTGCTAGCTGTTGCTCTGTATTGAAGTTTACCCAGTTCTGTTCATTTGGCATCTTGTACTGTGGGTATGAGATATTCTCATTCATAGGAAGGTAAATATAGGATTTGTCTTGGAATGGTGCTGTGGCTGTTTCTGATGTCTTTTCTGGATACGTGTCCTCATTCTTGGGGTATCGGTTGGCAGGGATGTATTGTGAATATTTCTTCAAGGCATGGATCATGCTCTTACAGATAAGATGAATAAGCTCCAGTACATTGAGAAATAAAGATATGAGAGACACCACTAACATGAAAATGATGAAAATAGTCTTTTCCATGGGTCGGGATACGAAACAGTCTACTTTGTGGGGACATGGTACTCTTTCACAGACATAAATTGGAGTCATCACAAATCCATAAAGGTACCACTGGCCAAGAAGGAATCCAGCTTCAAATATGCTTTTGAAGATAACACTAGTTAGATAGGTGTACATTAGGGCTCCTTTGATCTTGACTGTCCCATCTTCTTGGATATACAGTTTCAATTTTTTCTTTTCTATAATAGCTATAGCCTGTTCAACTTGCTCTTTGTCATCCAAAGCCCTCAATTCACTTTCCTTTTGCTTTAACTTTTCCTCTTTCCTTGAAAGATAGATTACATGGCCCAAGTAGAACAAGGTGGGTGTACTGACAAATAGAAACTGAAGTACCCAATAGCGGACATGAGATATGGGAAAGGCCTTGTCATAGCAAACATTGGTGCATCCAGGCTGCTCTGTATTACAAGTAAAATCAGACTGCTCATCTCCCCAAACAGACTCCCCAGCCAAACCTAAAATCAAGATTCGGAAGATGAAAAGCACCATAAGCCAGATCTTCCCGATTGAAGTAGAATGCTCTTGCACCTGATCCAATAGTTTTTCAAGAAACTCCCAGTCTCCCATAGTGCTTTGATCTTAGTATTCCCCCTGTAAAACAGAATAAAGCTTTACATTCAGCAGTGTAATTTGTCCTTTATCTTAAATACATGGTCACCTCCACATGCTTCCTTGATTAAAAAAGAACTAAAGCCAACAGATTGGGCTTGGAAATGTATATCTTATGTAAATTCAAATACTCCCTTTGTTTAATTTATCTGTATTTAATGTGGCTAAATTCAAATTTTACCTGCTGGTTTAAAAATGAATAGTTTCATGCTGCATTGGTCATTACATTTCTCATTAACTGCTAACTAAAATAATGTGGATTTTACATGTCTTTAGAAAGATTAGGGCTACCAGATCATTCCTTTAAAACTATATAAACCTATAAAATATGCATGCTACATGACAACTATTTGCTAGAAAATAAAACATTTATCTTTTTGTTTTTGGGTACCTTTCATTACCACTGATTTAGAGATGTAGCCAACTTATTAGAGATGCCTATGTGTCTCCCCCAGCCTTCCCCTCATCAATACAGCACCGCTAAATACCAAACCAAAGGATTCTTAATCTCAGGCCTTCTGTGTATCCATATTCCATATAAACTGCATGGTATAAATAACTGTACTTTTGAATTTTTATAATGTAATTTTACTATGTTTATATTGGGTAGGATACATTTCTGTACATTGAGGTCCTGGAATTATGGTCTGTGCAAAGCCACAGCTCAAGAGTAATGCTAGGCATTTAATGAGAGGCCAACAGGTGCTTAAATGAGCTATTTGCAGAAGTATAGACTGGAACTTAAATGGGTTCTCCACCCAAAAAAAAATGTTGTTTGCAACTTTCCAATATACACTACATAAAATGTTTAATGATTTACTAGCAATTTGTTTTTCAAATAACTTTAAAACCATTGGAAATGTTAATATAATGTGATGTGTATTGGAAAGTTACTTTGAATTGCTTTTTCTTTCAGTATGGAAAATAAAAGGGTTTTATCATGATTCTAGTAACAACACTAACATTAAATAGTCCAGGCTAGAAAATAATATAACTCCCCTTGAATAGCTGTTTTTAATTAGTTAATTGCCCCACAAAAAATAGACACATACTTGTAAAACTGAGCGGGAGTAGGTTGTATATATCATGCCCATCTTTGGGAAATTCTAGCTGTGATAATAAAACTTGATTAAGTAGACACAAAGTTTGTTTCAGAATCAGTATATTTGTATTAGGGATGCAACAAATCCAGGATTCAGTTCGGGATTCGGTCGAATCCTTCTGCCCGGCTGAACCCGAACATATGCAAATTAGGGGTGGGGAAGGAAATCGCATGACTTTTTGTCCCAAAACAAGTAAAAAAACAATTCCCCTTCCCACCCCTAATTTGCGTATGCATATACAAATTAGGGTTCAGGTTCGGTATTCGGCTGAATCTTTCACAAATCATTCAATCCAAAATAGTGGATTCGGTGCATCCCTAATTTGTATTATTGTGCTACAATGTATCAATCTATAGGATGATTTACTAAACTGATGGATACCATGCAGCTTATACACACACACACACATATATATATATATATATACTATATCCTTTACTTTTTAATAAAAAGGGATCAGTATATTGATCATGATGAAAGGGACAATTACTGGTCCTAAACTTTTCATTTTCCCCAGTGAAAGCAATCCAACATTTTCAGCACGTTTGCAACCAAAAGACATCAGGTAGGATAGCTCTTAAACAGAAGATATGTAAAGAATTAGCAACTAAGGAATTGGTACTCCTTATTTAAAAAGCAAAATATACTCAATTATCTCTTGTTTCTGTGGTGTGTTAAGGGATATGCATGTAGTACATTAACACTGCAAATGACACCCCACTGAGATACCCTTTTATAGTTAAAAAAAAAAGTCTCCACTTGTATAAATACCAAATGGCCAAAGCCACAAGGGAACATAAAGAATGCTGTGGCAGTGCATTCAAAAACTCCTATCACAAAGGACTTCATTTTAACAGCACTATTATGGTGATGATGATGATGATGATGATGATGATGAATAGAGGACTGTAAATTCCTCTCTGTAAAACTCCCGTTAATGTTAAATAATCAGTAATACTTCAGACTGTACTATGGAACATTTTGTGAGGGGACAAGAACATATCTTCTAGCAATACATTTCTAGGAACAGATTATCGTCTAAATACTCACCAGCAATAATCAAAGTAGATCTTCTAGCTATAGGCACCCCACCTGCATTGGCATGCCCAGAAATTGTGTGTAGAGCTAGTTGTAATGCCAATCTTCACTGGTAAAGCCATATAAATTCCGTATGTGCCAAGAGCTGTGTGATAAGAGAGGCATTCAGATGTTGCCCTTTGCTTTTCAAAAATATCCCACAGGGGAAAGCGGAAACAATGGGGCGGACTATGGGAGGTGCAGGATATTAGGGGTGTGCTTGGCTTGGAGAAATGTTTAACTTGTTTAGTGCCAGAATATCGAGCTGTGTACCATAGATGGGTGCAGATGTTCTATGATTCTTTTTTGAGAAGTCACAGCATTTTATATAGAGCAAATATCCAGTGTTGCACATAGCAAGTTGTGATTTGGATATAACTAATACACAGGTATAGAAGCACACAGAAAATTACTTTTACATTTATACGGTTACCAGATATGGGTTAATTTCATTAAAATATAATTATTTCGGAATCACAACTTGCTGTCAGTTTACCTGATTTTCATATGATTTAATAATTTGATTTATGGTAATCTGACCAATGTAAAATATATGCACATTTTTTTAAATGGACATACACATTTCATAAAAACCCAACTTCCACATCTTTAACTTACTATCTTAGGGTAATAACATGACTGGTGCAGTGTCAAGGCATCAGTCCTGTATAACCACCTCCCGTGACCTGTCACCCAGAACACCTGAAACCCATGCCCTGAAATAAACACACTAAGGGGCAGATTTATGAAGGGTCGAATTTCAAAGTACAAAAAACTTTGAAATTCGACCATCGAATTAAAAAACGTTGAATATCGAATTAGACGTTTTTTCACCGAATTTGGCAATCCTACGATCGAATAAGAATCGTTCGGTTAGAAGGATTTCAGCGATCGAATCGAAGGATTTTTATTCGATGTGTAAAGACTTGGAAAAAGTTTGTAGAAGGTCCCCAAAGGCTAACAAAGCAATTCGCCAGATTTAATTTGGCGAAGTATTGAAGTCAAAGTTTTTTTAAAGAGAAAGTACTTTGATTATCGAATGGTCAAATATTCTAACGATTTTTACTTCGAATCGAAATAATTTCGAAGTCGTAGTATCCTATTCGATGGTCGAAGTATCCAAAAAATTACTTCGAATTTTTTAACTTCGAAAATTCCCTCGAATTCACTTCGACCCTTGATAAATCTGCCCCTAAGAGTCCAGGATATTATCACATAATAAATACTTTTTATGACAACATACAATGTTGTGATGGGCGATTCTGTTAATGTCTTTAAGAGTGGTTTGGATGATTTCTTGGACAGACATAATATCCAAGACTATTGTGATACTAAGATCTATAGTTAGTGTGTGAGTATATATAGTTTATATGAGTGTATGGAGGTGTCAGTGTGTGTGTGTATGGACACTGGGTTTCATTTGGAGGGATTGAACTTGATGGACTGCCTTTTTTCAACTTATCTAACTATGTAACTATATGTAACAATGGCACCCCTGGAATACTTGATAAAAATGCCCATAGTGTGTTTAACCTTAAACTGTAATCTCCACTGGGGTAAAGACTGATATGAATAATGTATAATCTATGTAAATCACTGCGGGATATGCCAGAGCTATGTAAAGAACACAGACAAAATATTTAAAAAAACATATATATATATATATATATATATATATATATATATATATATATATATATATATATATACGACCAAACCAGATCCGCACTCCGTTAGTATAGATGATGCAATAACCCGGGTGCTGCTCCGAAGGAAAAAATGCATAAGAACGTAGAATCAGATATAGCACTCCTGGGATTTTTTTAAAAAGTTCAATTTTATTTCATGCTTAAAAATAATCAACGTTTCGGCTACTGTCTAGAGCCTTTGTCAAGATTAAAAAAATTAATTAAACATGCCCTATTTAAAGGCCCACCCTGGGTGTTACCCTCAATCATATCACCAACCCACCATCATGGACACACCTCTCCTTTAACCCCCATAGGTACTATATAGATTAACCCTCTAAAACATATGTACATAGTAATGTCGTGAATCAATTAAATACAAAAATTGCATAAAAAGAGAGATACATGTAATAAATAAATGTATACAGGGTTCAAAGTTAAATTCTAGAGTGACTAGTGTCTTTCATAGCTTATCTGGTATTAAGGAAGCAATTAAAGTAACATTGTTCATTGAGTCCCTTAGGAGACATAGTATCTGCTTAATCCAATATGTTTCACGCTGTAACAGCAACTGAGATCTATCACCGCCTCTTCTTGGCTCAGGGACATGATCAATGCCAATATATCTAAATGTAGGCAACCTATGGCCCATCTCCAAATAATGTTTTGCAACTGGCTTTATTGTCTGATTATCCCTGAATGCTGTGCTAATGGCAGATCTATGTCCATCCATCCGGATTCTCAAAGTCAAATCTGTCTTCCCTACATAAGCTAGGCCGCAGGGGCAAGTAATCATATATACAACATGTGTGGTAGTACATGTGATCCGGTGTTTAATTTTAATGTTTTGTCCTGTATGGGGATGATGGAAAGTCTCACCAGGGGACATATACCTGCACGACGTGCAACTGGGACATCTGAAACATCCCGATTTGCCACATCTGCTGATGTTTTTGGTAACATTTCACCGGGTCAGTTAGTACCAGCAAGTCACGCAGGTTATGCCCCCTGGTGTAAGCCATCAATGGAGGATTAGGGCACAACTTAGCCAGATCTTTATCTGCCTACATTTAGATATATTGGCATTGATCATGTCCCTGAGCCAAGAAGAGGCGGTGATAGATCTCAGTTGCTGTTACAGCATGAAACATATTGGATTAAGCGTTTAGATACTATGTCTCCTAAGGGACTCAATGAACAATGTTACTTTAATTGCTTCCTTAATACCAGATAAGCTATGAAAGACACTAGTCACTCTAGAATTTAACTTTGAACCCTGTATACATTTATTTATTACATGTATCTCTCTTTTTATGCAATTTTTGTATTTAATTGATTCACGACATTACTATGTACATATGTTTTAGAGGGTTAATCTATATAGTACCTATGGGGGTTAAAGGAGAGGTGTGTCCATGATGGTGGGTTGGTGATATGATTGAGGGTAACACCCAGGGTGGGCCTTTAAATAGGGCATGTTTAATTAATTTTTTTAATCTTGACAAAGGCTCTAGACAGTAGCCGAAACGTTGATTATTTTTAAGCATGAAATAAAATTGAACTTTTTAAAAAAATCCCAGGAGTGCTATATCCGATTCTACGTTCTTATATATATATATATATATATATATATATATATATATATTATATATATATATATATATATATATATATATATATATATATATATATATATATATATATATATATACACAGTATTTATGGAAGTGTGTCTATGACTTCATGTCTATAAAACTTTTTTTCTTTTTACATACATTTAGCTGAATAAGCTTATGTCAAAATGTAGGGTATTTTTCCCTCTTTCTACTATGTTGTAAGGGATAATGGGATAAATGGCAAATGGGAAATTAAATATTGCCCCCAAATTTACTGTTAAAAAATTATCCTTAATATATATCAGAATACAATGCTTATTAACATTTGCCAGAACAGCCCTGGTAAATGGAATGTTTGGGCTATATACAAAATGGGTGGATCACGGGTGCACTGTAATATGGCTATAATATACTGTAGCTGAGGTTGTTCAGGTGCTGGAAACTGTGTAACACAATCAAGCAAAAAAAAAAAACCAATAGCTGCTGCAGGAATTAATATTTGAATTTTGAATATTTGCAGCAATTAACTTGGCAAAAATATGTACCATATTATCCTCAACCAGGATGCTATATTTTGATACAAGACCTAGAGGACCTGTAAAGCCAGAAGAAATGGTATCCGATTATTTCATTTCATTTCTGCATGCTCTAGAAAGATAATGTGATGCTGTCTATGGAATGCTGAAATATATAGTATTATTACTGCTGAAAACTACAGCTAAGTAATTTAAAGGGCATGTAAAGGCAAAAAAATAAAATTCCATTATTACTTTCTTTAATGAAAATGAAACCTATCTCCAATATACTTGAATTAAAAAATGTGTACCGTTTTTATAAGAAACCTGACTGTATGCAGTGAAATTCTCCCTTGATTTACTGCTGTGGATAGGAATTGTCAGATGGTCCCTAACTGCTGAGCAGGGAAACAATCATACTTATGAACAGCAGGGGGAGCCCCCGCCTTACTTACCAGCCATGCAAAACTCAAGCAGCTTTGTTTATGACGATCCCTAAGCAGCGCAGACCACACTGAGCATGTCTTAGTCTTGCAAAGATGTTTAACAAAGTTACAAGATGGTGACCCCCTGTGTTTGATTAGGCTTGTGGTGCAGTAAGTTCATGTTTATGTTTAGTATACAAAATACAGCATTTCTAGCCTTATTCTATTTTAGACTTAACATGCACTTTAATGATTCAATTCCTTGACCAACAAATATAGTGAAAGCACAATGCAGCTCTAAGCTCTGGGTAAAACGAGATCTGCATTTAATAAACCAATGTTGAACATTTATATCATAGTCAACAGAAGATGTTTTCAGGTGAGGGGCCACACCCTTTTCACTCCATCCAGTTTTATGTGTACTTTCACAGAATTTTTTGTAAAACCAAACCATAGAAGGGGCAACATTGCTTAAAGTTCG
Organism: Xenopus laevis; assembly: GCF_017654675.1. Taxonomy (NCBI): domain Eukaryota; kingdom Metazoa; phylum Chordata; class Amphibia; order Anura; family Pipidae; genus Xenopus; species Xenopus laevis. The sequence continues at coordinate 92,783,933 of NC_054373.1, forward strand.
ATAACCCAGAACAACACAATATTAATATTATAAGTGTAGCAAGTAAATAGATGGCTAGTTGCTATTTATGTATGCTATGTATGGCACCAGTTACTACATTTCCAACCTTGAGTGCTGAAAAGTAAAAATTGATAGAAGCTATACACCAGGTAAATGAGTTTTAGTTACTTCAAGTTTTAAGAAAGTTCAGAGTACTGGTAATGCCCCATCTAGAATATGCCATACAGTTTTGGTCTCCACTGCTCAAACAAGACATTATTGAATTAGAAAGGGTCCAGAGAAGGGCAACTAAGCTGGTGAAAGGTATGGAAAATCTTAGCTATGAGGCAAGGACTGGCCAATTTGAACTTGACGGATGTGTGTTTTTTCAACCTAACTTACTATGTTAGAGAGAGAGAGTTTTTTTAAATTTAGTTTTTGTTCAAAGGAGGTGAGAATACTTGCATTTTGGAGTGCACACTTATATAGCAGGTGCTGCATAAGACAGTATATTCATTTTGTTGTAGCACTCACGGCCATGAAGACACTGTAAATGTCATCACAAGCACACTATACAAACAGAGAAAAGGTTCCAGTTTTCTTTGAAATGTTTGCTTGAGTACCAAAGCCATCCTATGCTAGTCAACCAACCTAAACAGATAGAGTTGGCATGTGAAGACAGGTAAGGGGCTCCTGACACACACATGTAGGGTCTTAAAAATATAAATATCAACTCCACAACCAACCAGCATTCCTCTCGCCTGCTGTGATAAAAAATGCAACTTAATATTAGCTACACAGCTCATACAACATCATACAAGTGTGGGCAGGATGCTGCTCCGCCGCTGTGTTTTTGCCTAGACTCACACTGTCACTTCTCTCCCATTAATCCCATCTCTTCATCCCTTACCTGCTAAGATAACAAGCCAAACTGACCCAAAAAACAACATTTCCCTCAGAAGCTCCTTTCACAGATAAAACTGTTGGAGCTGAAGATTCTTATAAAACCTATACAGCTTAGAGAAGAAAGGATAAATCTTGACTATACTTCTAAAAAGGTTACTTATGAGATCACAGCATGAACTCAATATACAAAATTTATAGCATTTTAGTTTAACCTCTTCTCGTGTCAAATATTATGTGTGTTAACCCTCACTAAAGGTGGCCACATTAACCGGTGGCCTTGACAGATACCACATAAGGCACCGTATGTATGGCCACCCATTATATTGTCATATATTATCCTTTCATTCAGGCTACATGCCTAAATGATTGGATCAGCAGAAAGGGAACAGGAGCTTCAGCTTCTCTACACTTTTCATAAGGACTGAAAATCCTCAGTTAACCAGGATCGCATAAGAGGGATTATTGGCCAATACCAGGTGTTTAAAGAAAGACCAATCAGCATATCCCTTAACTGTACCTCTATAGTGCCCAATCCGATTAGGGCAACTACAAAAAGTGTGGGGTTCCTATGCTGTGTGCCAACAGATTGGGGCATATTTACTAAAGGCTGAAAGTTCAAATATTGAATATTTTACCCAAAAATTTAAATTCGCCCCAGCATTAGCAATTTACTAAAAGGCGAGTACAAACTAGGTTTTGTGCATTTTAAATGTGTATCTATATCATCTTATATACAGCTACTACTGCTTTAACTATAACTCACAGCATCTCTTGGGTTTGTATCTTTGATCTTTGAAAGGGTATGGGTGCCAGAGAAGAGTCAGACAAATGATTTTTCAGGATTTCTGGTGTGTCTGGGTTTCTTTAAGGGATTCATGTATATTTAATGATGTAATTTGTAATCTGTAAAACCCATATAACACTCAGTTCCTGGTCATGATGTTCTAAGAAGGCAAGTAGCAGGAACATGGCTTATCAATGGGAAATGCAGAGCTGCTCATTTCCTTGTCTGCGGTTTTGCTATTCATTATGTTTTTCTTATATTCTGCAGATGCATTGCTACATGGCTATGTTCTTATTAAGGTTTTCAAAAAACACAGTCCCTCATAGAATACATAGTAACATAGTAAGTTAGGTTAAAAAAAGCCACACGTCCATCAAGTTCAACCTTCTAACTCTATTTTTACCCCTGCCTTCCAGAGGAAGACCAATTTGCCTCAGAGGGGGAAAAATTCCTTCCTGACTCCAAAATGGTAATCGGACTAGTCCCTGGATCAACTTGTACTATGAGCTATCTTCCATAACCCTGTATTCCCTCACTTGCTAAAAAGCCATCCAACCCCTTCTTAAAGCTATCTAATGTATCAGCCTGTACAACTGATTCAGGGAGAGAATTCCACATCTTCACAGCTCTCACTGTAAAAAACCTACAGGGACTCCAAAGTTATAACCTCCAGGTTATTAATAAACAAGTTGAAAAGCAAGGGACCAAGTACAGAGCCCTGCGGTACTCCACTAAGAGCTCTGGTCCAATTAGAAAATGTTCCATTTACCACCACTCATTGTAGTCTATCTTTTAGCCAGTTCTCTATCCAGGTACAAATACTATGTTCCAGGCCAACATCCCTTAATTTAACCAGTACCTTTTGTGTGGCACTGTATTAAATGCTTTAGCAAAGTCTAAGTAAATCACATCCACTGCCATCCCAGAATCCAGGTCCCTGCTTACCTTCTCACAATAGTTAGTTTTGTGTCATCTGCAAACACTGATACATTACTTACAATACCCTTCCCTAAGTCATAAATGGACAAGTTAAATGAAAGAGGGCCCAATACTGAGCCCTAAGGGACCCCAATAAGAAACTTACTCCAAGAAGAGAATGTACCATTAATAACCACCCTCTGTACCTGATCCTGTAGCCAGTTTCCTATCCAGTTGCAAACAACCTCATTAAGCCCAACAGACCTTAGTTTAGAAAGCAGTTGTTTGTGGGGCACGGTATCAAACACTTTGGCAAAATCCAAATAGATCACACCTACTGCCCCTCACTGTCCAGCATCTTACTTACCTCATCCTTAAAAGCAAATTTGTCTGACATGACCCATCCTTCTTAAAGCCATGCTGATTGCTGCTCATAATGCCATTCACTAGGACAACATTTTGAATGTGATCCCTTAACAAGCCTTTGCCCACCACAGATGTCAAACTTACTGGCCTATAATTGCCATGATGAGATCATAATCCCTTTTTAAATATTGAATGACATCAGCTTTTCTCCAATCCATAGGTACCATACCAGATGAAAGCAAATCTAAGAAAATCAGAAATAGGGGCCAGTCTAAAACTGAACTAAGGTCTCTTAGAACTCATGGGTGTATGCCATCTGGCCCTGGTGCATTGTTTACATTAATTTTTATTAAAGCTTTATGAATCATATCCTGAGTCAGCCACGGACTAGAATGAGCTGAGCCATCAGTGCAGCTACAAGGTAAGCCTGGAAACTCAGACTCCTCTATTGCATACACTGAAGAATAGAACGGATTTAGCACATTTGCCTTTTCTGTATCTGTTACAACCATACTGGTACCAATATTTAATGGAGCAACAGTCTCAACCTGAATCTTTTTACTATTAATATGCTTTAAAAACTTTTAGGGGTTAGTCTTAGCCTCAGCCACAATGCGCTAATCATTTCCTTTGCCTTATGGATTGCTATTTTACAACATTTATTAAAGTGTTTATACTCATTAAATACAGCTTCTGTCCCAACAGACTTGTAGTTTTTAAATGCCTTTTCTCTTCTTTCCTATTACCTTCTTTACTTCTATATTAAGCCACATAGGGTGATCCTTAGAGTTTCTACATTTACTTCTTAAGGGAATAAATTGAAAACAATAATAATTTTGTCGTTGATTGGGGGGGGGGGAGTACTGTATTTGCATGTTACTTCAGCAGCATCCTTTTAACTGCAACATGCTGCGTTTGCCATACTCTGTTTTGACACGCTCAGCATACATTTTAAATGCATATATTTCATCAGTGAATGAAGCCTTAAGCTGGCCATAGATGTTGAGATTTTTAAAAGATCAGATCCTGATCGTGAGACCACGATCTTAGAGGGGGAAAGATTTGATCTTAAGGGAATCATTAACCTTCCACAGGATTTCTGCTGTCACATAACGTTGTTAGGCTACAGCTCCCAGCATAATCTACTCTAAAATATTATGAAACATTAAAGCGGTTTCCACAGCAGGGCTGGATTCTTAAAGCTTCACTGATTTATAAAACTTTTTTTGTGACTAATAACATGCAGGTGCCAAGGAGGAGCTGTGGTGACATGTCATGATCATACACAAAAGTGCATCAGTGACCCCTTCTGGATATATTTGGTAACTGCTACAGTGTTTGCTGAATTTGCAGTTCATACTGTATTCATAATGGTACAGGTATGGGATCTGTTATTCGGAAACCCCTTATCCAGAAAGATCCAAATTACGGAAAGGTCATGCCCCATCTGTATCAATAAAACAGTACCTTGTACTTGATGCAAACTAAGATGATAATAATAATTAATCCTTACTGGAAGCAAAATCAGCCCATTGGGTTTATTTAATGTTTACATAATTTTCTAGTAGACTTAAGGTATGAAGATCCAAATTACAGAAAGACCCCTTATCAAGAAAGTCCTAGGTCCTGAGCGTTCTGGATAACAAGTCTCATACCTGTATAACTTTGCTTGTTTTGGCTAGAGAAGCAGGTGGTGATTGAGATGACCGGTTTGTTAAACTGTGTAACTGTCTGTAAGTATAAATTACCTTCCTAGAGAAGGCTATATAGCAACAAAACTGGTATATACTGGTGGGATAATTTCACATTTGTAACTGCAGACCTGCCTGAGGCTACAGACCTGATGGCACCCGAGCCCTCCATGCTTATCTCTCTAATACTCCCAGATCAAGAGCACGTGGTGCAGTTCTCAGTTCATCTCTTAGGCTAAAGGCAGAAAAAAAAGGATGCAAGCTTAACGTATTATTTTACTCTTCAATTAATTAATGACAATGTTTGCAGTGGGGAGGCAATCATGAAGGACCATGGGTACGAATTGCTAAATGTCTATACTGAATGCTTTGATTACATAGAAAATAAATGAAAACCCTAACCACATACAAGACTGTAAATAATTTAATCGTGCTCATATTTTATGAATACATGCACATAAACAGTAATTCAACATGTGGATTTATGGACTTAAAACCCTTGAAGGTCCAGCTATATTTATAGAGACAACACACAAAGCTGGATTTCAGTAACACTGAAATCAAAAGTAGTGCACAAAAGCAGCAGCGCCAAGGGTTAATATAACACCGATTATTTTCTTGAACAGTATTTTCAAGCCATGTGGTAATTTGGATGCAGACACTTTTATGTTGTTCATGCAGACCAAATTGAACAATTAAGCCTTTTAGCAGGTAGTGGTAACTTCTGTTGGAGGACAAGTTGCACCTTCTTTTATGCTATGGTGGAAACATTTAAAGCTTAGGTGAATAAGTTCCATCAAATTTAAGAGAGATGAGAGAAACGACTAGCATGAATCAGATAAATATTGCTTTTTCCATAGGTCTTGAGACAAAACACTCAACTTGGTGTTTGCATGGGATCCACTCACACACATATATTGGAGACATCACAAAACCATATATGTACCACTGGCCTAGCAGCTTCAAAACGGCTTTTAAAGACTACACTGGTGGTGTAGGTACACATTAAGGGCCCTTGAATCCTTATTTTCTTAGTTGCAGAAGAACTTGCTTCTGTCTGTGCTTCGTTTGCCATCAGAATTCTTGCCTCATTCTCCTTCTGTCTTTCCTTCTCCTCTTAGACAGGCAAACCATGTGGCCCAAGTAGATCAAGGTATGTGTGCTGACAAAGAGAAATAGCAGCACCAGTAGCGAACATGTGAAATAGGAAAGGCCTGATCATAACAAACATTGGTACAGCCAGGCTGCTGAGTGTTACAGATAAAATCTGATTGTTCATCTGTCCAAACAGACAAACCTGCAACACTCTGAATTAATATTCTGAAGATAAAAAGTACAGTCAGCCAGACTTTCCCAATAAGTGTGGAATGTTCCTGGACATCATCCAATAAGAGCTTTAACAACTCCCATCCTGTCATGTTTCACAGAATCTACCAATGGGGAAAAAAAAGACAATTACAAAATTAAAGGGCAAGTATAGAAAAGTGGATATGGACACAGTTATGTTTGCGAAAGAGAGGAAAATATCAGAAGTTTTAGTAGTATAAAAGTAGTAGTAAGGTGACACTTCTTTAAGCAGCCACTTTTTACAAATATAATATTTGTACCTAAAAAGTACACCATAGTGTAGTTACTATGTATTTTGTTTGTCTGTCTTTGAATTCCTATCATGCCTCATTCTGACTATAGTTATATTATAGGAGACACGTTATCCACTTGCCAAAATTCGCAAGAGACACTTTCCACATGAATGACATCTTGACAGGTCTCAGTTCTCGGTCACAAAAAAACTGTAAAGATGGCCATACATGGGGCAACTTATTGACCTATGTGTAGTGGCTGTCCCTTGACATATGTGCACTTATGTGCACTCCAGTTGCAGGAACAAAAAACATGGAGCCAGATTTACAAAGATCAGGTTGGACTCTGATTTTGCATTTTAATGCAGCAGGGGGTCCTGGAGAGCAGGGTATAGATTAAGCAATAATGCTGTAAGAATACAACCCTGATGTTGCTGAACTACAGCATGCCTTAACCTTGATAACACGTTAAAGCACACTAGGAATTAGTCCAGCAACAAGTGAGGTTGAGCAGTGCAGTAGAGTGGGGTCTAGTGTCCCTTTAGTGGATTTTAAAAATCAGCTTTTTTAGTTCAAAACTCTTCCAGTTTACAGCCATATATGTGTCCCATATAGAAAACGATGCCTTAATACATGCAACACATTATTCTAGCACAAGAAATACTGAATCTGCCTAAGTACAGCACTCTAAAATACATGAACTTTAAAAAGGTCATTACATTTTATTTCTCAAATTTTAATTTTCCAAAATTGGTGGGGGCTTACTGCATGGTTGTTACACCCAGATCACCACACATATGTCACAAAGGCCATATAAGGACTGGTGACATCATTCTGATATTTTAAACAATTGCTTAGTAATAGTGGTAGTGAAATAAAGCCAAAAGCCTTTCCTTGGGCCCGAAGCTGCTAGGAAACAGCTAGTTGATGACGCATGAGTATTGCTGCTAGAATGTACATTAGACCTGTGTTTGTTAAAACTTTTCTGCCACCACCTACATTCTTTTCACCTGTGAGTTCAGAGTGTATCAGGCATTATGCGATACTGAAGCAAGAAGTCAAGAAAGTTTGGAAAAGTTGAAAAACAAGTCAGTTGACAAAGAAATATGCAGGATGATATTCTGGCTGCGACATCTGTTGGGACCAGGGATTTTTAATAAACAGGGGAACGGAGCATTGCCAGGGACAAGACCCCATCCCTTATTTTAACTGCAATAACTATTTAAGGAAACAACTCCCAGCAATGGCAGACTCATGATTTTGTTCAAACCTTGAGTTGGAACCCTGCTAATTTCTATCTGGAGGACCATTTTACGGTATCGGTGAACCCAGGGCAGAACCCAGTCCTACAACAATTTTTGGCAGCATCACCTTCAAGCAGGTAAAGTTGAATACAATAAGGCAGAATTAGATGCACTTTCCAGGACCAACATGCATGAGATCGGAAAAACCATAATAAGAAAATATGGGATAAAAATATATCCCCTAAAGATACCTTTTTAAAACTTGTATTTGTTGCAACAAAGATGTAACCAAATAAAAAAACAAAAATGGTTACATAGAAATGTTCCAGTTGAAAAATATGAGGTCCTGCTATTTCTGGGGTCCCCCCCTTCCTGTGCTATTCTGTCCGGTAGTACCTGAGAAAATTGGTTTGCAGCTTGGTAGGAACTGCAAAACATTTATCCTGTGTGTTTACTTTACACAATTGCTTAATACATCCTAATAAAAAGGTCGCATTTAAATACGTTTTCTAGAACATCTTAAAAAAAAATGTAAGGTCCCTATGCTCCGGAAGGGTCCCCATGAATTATAAACTGTATAATGCATATTGTAAAACAATTGTTAGTGGTTTTCAATATATACAATAAGAATGTGCAATCCCTTAAACAGCCCTTTAATATTTGTTGTACTGCAACTCCCAAACATCTCAACAACATCAGGAGGCTTTCAGTGGGTGTTGGATGTTTCAGGTTAAGAAAAGCTCAGGGGATAAATAATTGTACTCCTCTCATTTCTGGGCCCGGGTCTTCTGCTTCTCTAGCTTCAGCCCATGCTGGTGTAAATACTTATATGGTAGAGAATGCATGTAATACTGACAAAAACCAATATAAAACAGACAGAGACGTTATCATTAATGTAAAATGTCAGACATTTATACCAGAAGAACAGAGCAAATAAATCAACAACTCTTATCTAAGTCTGGCAGTACCAATACCTTCCTCCACTAAAAGGGTACTGCAACTTCATCTGATCCTAATGAACAAAACCCACTCACCTGTTTTGATCCCATCTATTAACCTGTGTTCAGCAATGAAATCTAGAACTTTGGAAAACTGGTCTAAAGGAAAATTTCAACAGGGAAAACAATTATTATGATGTAGACAGCATATTATCATAGCACCTAACAAAATTAATTCTATTTTCTCTAAATACAGTATCATTTTGAAATCATTTAACTTTTATTCCATGTATTGGAATTAAACTGGCTGCTAGGTTCTCTCTTATTCTCCTAACCAAGCAACAGTGTGAATGGCAGATTCTAAACTGATTAGAAGGGGGACATATATTGTTATAGATCCTTATAATGAATCTGCTTTCATGGATTCTGGGGGACTGCTGAACCCAAATACAATTTGAAATTTGGGCAGGTGAGAGGAAGATTGCAAATGAAAAGAAATACACACACACAGTATCTTATATCTTTATAATACACAAAAGCCATGAATATCCTGTAAATTATATCCTTATAAACGGTGAGTTCTGATGTCATCAGTTATAAACGGTGAGTTCTGATGTAATTTCTGTCACATGACTCATTGAAATTTGTGTATTATAATAAATAAAGTACCCCCAGTTGTAAAATATGAGGATATTAGAAGTTACCTCGGAGTTCCATGACCTGTATAAAAACACTCGGCCTTCGGCCTCGTGTTTTTATATGGTCATGAAACTCCTCGGTAACTTATAATATCCCTATATTTTACAAAAGGGGGTACTTTATTCACTATATACCATATTCTAACTTAGTTCATCTTTTCATTTAACTCCTCAAAGGATAAGGATATGACCCAGCGGTGTCAGACCAATATACTTCCTAGGCTTGTCAACAGCCTTTCACAATAAACCTGTGTTGATAAAATAAGAAAAAGAAACTGTAATGCTTGACTTCACAGAGTTTGTGCATCCGTGTTAATAAAGTTAATGAAAATAACTTGTGAATACTGTCATTTAGGGCTCTTACACACGGGCGTTTTTACTGTGCTCCTCTGCGTTTGCTTTCTTCCGTTCAGCCCAAGAGTAAACCCACTCCATTATTGTCAAGGAGGCAGTACGTACACAGACGCACGTAAGCGCCAAACGCAGGTGGGAGGCAGCATGTTGCATTTTACCTGCATATGGCACTTACATGCATCTGTGTGAGTACATCCCCTTTGACAATAATTGAGTGTGTTTACTCCTGCGCTCCACTGCAGCTGAATGGAAGAAAGTGGACGCAGAGGAGCGCAGCAAAAAACGCCCGTGTGATAGAGTCCTTATTCTAGTTTCTGCCTTCTAGACTTCAGCTCTCCCTCCTACACCCTCAACAGATCTTTCTGACTGGTTGCTATAGTTGATTAGATCTGTAGCAAAAGTTTGCATCTTGTATTACATAACCCTCTCTCTTGGGAGCATTTTTTAAAAGAGAAGAGATAATTTTTCACATTAGGGCTCTTACAGATGAGCGTTTTTACCTGCGCTCCCCTGCGTTCTGTTTTTCTGCGTTCAGCCGCAGGGGAGCGCAGGACGCATTACATTTTTTCCAATGGGGCTGTACTCACACAGGCGCGTGTAGGCGCTGAACGCCGGTTGAGACGCAACATGCTGCATGTTTCCTGCGTTCGGCACCTACACGCGCCTGTGTGAGTACAGCCCCATTGGAAAAAATGTAATACGTCTATTCCTGCGCTCCCCTGCGGCTGAACGCAGAAAAACAGAATGCAGTGGAGCGCAGGTAAAAACGCTCATCTGTAAGAGCCCTTAATGGAGAGTGCCAATTAATGGAGCTAAGGCAAAACAATTCAGAACTGCTAATGCTAACAATAACATAGAGCACTACACCTGAACAGCCTGTAAAGGCAAGTACCCTTCCTCCACCCTAGAATGTAGGTGGAGAGGAGAGCAAATCCTTAAAAGAACAGTAACATCAAAAAACAAGTGTTTTATAGTAATAAAAATATAATGTAGTGTTGCCCTACACTGGTAAAACTGCTGTTTGCTTCAGAAACACTACTATTGTTTATATAAATAAGCTGTTGTGTAGCAATGGGGGCAGCCATTCAAAGAAGAAAAGGCTCTCACACAACATATAACAGATAAGCTCTGTAGAACATAATGGTGTTATCTGTTATCAATTACATATTGGGGACTGCCGTACCTCCACCCTGTGCACCAGGCGTTCTCTGGTAAGCCATTCGAGTGTGCTCTGCTTCATCCAAAGTTTCTGTTATCTGTTATCCACCATTTAACCTGTGCCATGTAGACCTTTTTCAATTTCCATCATTGCTACACAACAGCTTGTTTATATGAACTATAGTAGTGTTTCTGAAGCAAACATATCAGTATGTATATTGAGCTGGACAAATCAAGCTGCTGATTTACTACTATATACTGCTATATTTTGTGTTGGACACCTGAGGGTAGTGCATTTCAAAAAAAGATGTATTTTCCAGCTGTTTGGATTTGAGAGCTATGGAACCTGAATGACAGCGTCTTAGTTTTGGTTTTAAACTTGCATCGTGAAACACACAATGGTAACATTTCATTATCTATGACACTATTTAAAATACACCTTTATGTTTGATGTTTTCAGTTACAAAGTCTTTACTGGACTATGCATTTTATTTTTCAAGGGCAAAAAATATATTTAATTGGTGGTTGCCACACTTTAAGGCAACCCCTGTGACCCCAGATACTAAATTCCATGTAACCATATGTGCCATAGACTCTGCTGCCCAGGGCCGAATTTCTATTTCTGGCACCCCCAGGCCAGCCGGCCCAGTCTGACCCTGGTGCCAAGGGTAGTCAATCAGGATTCTACCAGATCTGCCAAGATGGTGCCTCCATTGAGCAAGAGATGGCAGCAGAGGTGCAAGGGCAGGGAGGCAGAGAATAATGACTAGGCAATTGTCACATAACTTGTGCTATTGTCATATTAGAATAAAGCATCTTGTGTACAGAAGTTCAGCAAAAATGGGGATGGATTTTTAAAGCAATATTATACATTAAACACTTTCCCCCTACTCTCCAGGACCAGTAACCTCTGTCCTATAAACCAAGATATTTGTAAGCTCTCCTATAGGTGCCGTCCTGCCATCCCTAGCACCAGCTGTGTAATGGTGTAGTATTAGCAAGAAATAATTACTGTATATTCTCACTATGTTAAACAATAGATTTCTATTTATATATTTCTGACTCTCTTTGACTAAAATACCTAAACTATTGCTCCAAACGTGTTTTTTTTTTTAAAAAAGCTAACCAAGTTGTGGTACTTTGCTGCAAAATGCCTCCCTAGTGGTGGATTGGGCTGGGCACACATATAGTATAGTAATTCCTGTAAACTATATTGTACTGTGCATGTGCCCGACCTCTGCAAGGACGCTGGGAGCAGAAGAAAAATGGTGCTAGTTGTGCACTTGACTAAAGTATCCCAGGCTGGTTAATTTTATTTTTAAAGCGAAGGTGCACAGGTTAGAGTAAAAGGTTAGTGATTTTGGTTACCAGACTGCAACCGCCCAATTGGGGGGCGTTTATGACAATGTTACAGAGAAAGTTAACTAATTCTAGCAAATACTCTATAAGTACAGAAGATTGTCTGTTTCATCTATATTTTTATCATCCAGTTATGTGGTTTATGCTTTGTTCATTATATTGAAGTCATTAAAGGGGCTCCTTAATGCCCCCTCTGCAAATTACCTGCAAATTTGTATAAGTCACGGACCCCCTTTATCACCAGTCCCCCCCCCTCTCATGGGCCCCTTGCTACTGCAGGCTCTGTTTCCTCTATAGTTACACCAGTGCATTTTACATAAAAACTGTTCACCCCACCGGAGGTATATTTCAAAGAAAAGCACCCTAGTTATGTGCATGTATGTGTTGAGGCACATACATGCACATAACAAGGAAATGCCCAGGCTCTCTCATTATGCATGTGATGTAGGATCGGACAACGTGTCGACCATTTCCAATGCTGAACTTGCAGTTGCCAGGAAAAAATGTATAGCTGCTCAGAATTTATTCAGACTGAGGAGCTTTGTACCCAACCTACACATAAGATGAACATTCCTGACCTAATAAATAATGTTTATCACTGTTTATTACTTATTTGTGGGGTTTCATTTTCATGAAAATGGATTTCTACATTGACATAAAGACAAACATCCCTTGTAAAAAAAACTTTAATAAAATATGCTTCTATAAATAATAAATACACTGTTTGTAAGTGAAAGGTGTTTTTGAGCACCATAAACCCCCTTTACCCTGTATGCAAAGCAGATCCAACTGGCAGTGATAAAGTTACAATTCAAAAAGTCCTTTCTATTTAGAGTTAAATTTGCAGCTGTTATTATGTGACACTATCATACTCTGCATAACTGATACTGTGCATAATGGTGCCACATTTCTTCAATTCATGTAACTTTTGTGACAACTGACTAGTGCCAGTTTAACCAGGAATTCTGCTTTGCTGCAAACTTCCAGTATCCATTGGATGTTAAAAGATACCAGAAGTTGTAGTTCATAGCAGATGAAGTTCTTTAATTTGATCCCAGTGATGTGCTGCAGACAAATAAATTGATGTCTGTCCATGATCATGCTTCCGAGGTCTTGATTACAAAGCATTGGCATTATACACAGACAACAGTTTTGTATTTCTTTATCTACAACATATGTACAGGTATTTGTGTTGTTTTTTTTTTCCTTTTTAAGAACCTGGTATATCGTATATTTGTTATTTTTTCTTTATAAAACACCAATCCTAGGTGTTAGGTTCCACAAGTGCTATGTGTCACAGGCTGATGTATGGAAAATACAATAATAATATGCAATATAACCCAAACTTTTGTATGGCGGCAGTATAGACCATTAACTTTGAGTCTCAATAGACTGCTATCAGTAAACAAGAGTCAGTATTTGAAATGCAGAACAATGGATTTTTACAAGAGTAATCCAGGTATGATTGCGTCAGGATAATTTACATTCATAAGGCAGATTGCAGCATAGTACAAGATCCCACGTAAAAGTCTCTGGAAATTAAAAAAAGAATTGGGCAGTGGCAGCCTTGTGAAAATAATGTCTTTTTTGATACAAAAATAAATGTCTCTCTCATTCTTTCTATTGAGCTCTGGAAGAACCAGATTAATTAAAAAATAATCCATCATATTTTTATAATACAAAAAGGTGCTTATAATAATTCATCCAACGCTTACTGGATTATATTGTTGTCAGATTGGGTGCAGATGCCCGTATAGACTCCAGTGTCTTGTTCATCATGTGTTTCTTTTCAATGGTGTCCAGATGAATGTGGCACTGGCAGGTGGAAGCTTTGCTGTAGGTCACAGAGTGTTTGCTAGACTTCTTGTATTTGTTCATGCAATTCAGTGTCCTTTTAAATATAAGGTAGAATATTTCGCAGATGTTGAGGATGATGCAAAAAGCAGAAGCTGCAACCATAAAATAGGTGAACACCCTTTTCTCTGTCGGACGGGCTATGTAACAGTCTACTATATTAGGGCAGGGTTCAATATTTGTACATTTTACAAGACGTGGCAGATCAAAGCTATCCCACATTTTATGCAATATGTAAAGGAAACCAATTTCAATACCAGTCTTAAAGAATAGGCTCAAGAGGTAGGTCCACCACAGACCACCATGCTTTTTTCCTGTGTTGGAGTATAGCTTGGAACAGTTTTCTCCATTCTTTAGACGGTTCTTTTTCTCCCGTTCGTCTCTATAGGCTACATGCATTATAACCAAAAGAGATGGGCAAGTAACAAAGATAAGCTGGAGGGCCCAGAGCCTGATATGTGAGATGGGAAAGTAGTGGTCATAGCAAACATTGGTGCACCCTGGCTGCCGAGTATTGCAATCAAAATCTTTTTGTTCATCGCCCCAAACTTTCTCTGCTGCGACCACATACACAAGTACTCGGAACACAAAGACCACCGATAACCAGATGCGACCAAATGCTGTTGAGTATTTATTCACGCCACTCAGGATACCCTGAAATGTCTTCCAGTCCATTATGCAATGACAACCTAGGAAGGAAAAACAAAGAAATCTTAGCAATTATATTATATTAGAAAATAGTTATATACAGAGAGAAAAATAGGCAATGGGTCTCCCTTAAATATGGATGTGAGTGTAACAACTGTCAACAGTGACAGGAGATCCCGTGGATGCTAGTGGGCACAGCAATATGGATGGCCAGGTGTCAGGCCTGATTTTTGTACAATTGCAATGTACGTTACGTGTCAAAAAACAACTACCTTTCCTTATTGAATGTGGGTAGTCTCCTAAGGATTTTACCATAGGTCCTGTAAAATTTTCGTAATGGATTGATGAAAAAGACTATAACATTTGCTCGCATTGTAAGAAGCCAGGGAATAAAGTAACTGGAAGCTCAATAGCTCAATAAAACATAAGACATTAAAGACAGTGGGGGTCATTTATCAACACTGGACAAATTTGCCCATGGGAAGTAACCCATGGCAACCAATCAAATTGCTGCATTCATTGTTCTACTTGCAGCTGGCTTTAAAAATCACTGATTGGTTGCTATAGGTAACTGCCCATGGGCAAATGAGCCCCATTGTCACCATGATGAGCTTTTTCTTAGTTAACTCCAACTTCATCATCATCATCATCATTTATTTATATAGCGCTGTCAAGATACGCAGTGCTTAGTTAACTCCAACTTGTCTTTGACCTGTGATGCCTTTTATCATTCTGATTGCCCACAATGGACTCAATTCTATATGACGTTATTATTGCTCTGTGATGTTACAATTTTATTGTTACTTTTTAATACTTATCTTTCTGTTCAGGGACTCTCCTAATCATCTTTTAGTCTATCATTGAAATCATTGGTTGGTTGCTACAGTAATTTGGATCCTAGGAACTAAATAGCTGCACAGTTTCCAAACTGGAGAGCTGCTGAACAGAACTAAACAATTCAAAAACCACAAAATATAAAAAATAGAGATTATTCCTAAGAATATCACTGGCTATGGCATACTGAAAGTTAATTCAAAGGTTAAGTTCCCCTTTCATCTTTTTAATGGTATGTGTGACTAGCTGGAGAGGTGACCAGAGATTTTATTGCCTAAACTGAATATTTACAAGGGTCTTGTAATTTTTCTTAAACTTCTACTCTGTAGAAATCTTAACAACTAACAATGTATTACATAATATCCTGTCATTCCCAGTATGCCAATATGTGTATGGCAAGTATGCAGTGTTCCAAAATAGTTTGGATGTCTTTTAGTCCAGGTAATTTAGGTGTTGCAATCAAATTCCTAAAGGACTACATAGACAATAGCATAGCTATTAATCTATTAATTCTTCAAATGATCACGTGCACCAGGTTGTACTGAATATCCTTTTGTTGGGTTATAGTTAGTCTGCATTCGACCTCAGCATTGAAATACTAACCCACTGCACACACAGTAGAAAATCTCCAAATTCTATAAATACATTTTTATGTCTTTTTAAAGAATCTGTAGATTTTCTACTGTTAAATTTTGAATTCTTATATATGGTTTAACTAACTGCCTCCTGCCTTTAATGAAATTGTGTCTTTGGAACATAAATTACTTTTACATAGTTGGTGAGTGCATGTGTGCGTTGCAGAATATTCATATAAATGTGTGTATGTGTACACTAAGGGGGGTATTTATTAAAGGTCAAATTTCAGAGCGATGTGAGCTTTTTAAAGCCATAAATGAACTCGAATGAACTCACAACTCAAATGGTTTTGTATTTAAGAAAAAGCTTGAATGTAAAAAACTCAAACTCAAATGGAAATTAATACATAGGAGCCTTGACTGCTGGGCCTGTATAAATAAAAGCTTTATCAGGAAAAAAAAGTGTATCCAAATTTAACCCAAATTTAAAAGTGAAGCATTTTATTGGTTACCAGATATGGGACTTTGTGTTAGAGAAGATGTATTTTTAAATTGCTCTTGTCATGTATTACGTGGCACAATCAGGCATAGTCATGAAGCTTCTCATATTCCACGTGCTAGGGTGAGGCTTCTTATTATACTTCTTACCCTGAAGTCAGGTTACATGTCAGAGCCAGAGTATGTGGGTCTGCGTGACACCATAATGAATTGTCACTGAAGACAATGGAAGAAACATGTACTGTATTTCTCCCTCTCAAGGTAAAAGGTACATTATTTACTGTCTGACCAAATGAACATGCATGGTTGGTCAGAGCTTCCTGTAATTTACTGGATTGAAATCAGTCTGTCAAAAACACAAATTCATATAGCTGATAGCTAATCTTAGTGAATGGAGAATTTGCAGATGTAACAGTGAGAGGAGCCACATGGCCCTTTCATTATCAAAAACATTAACCTGAATGAATTCATCAGTGCCATCTTTCCATCTATGTGGATGACCTGTTCACAAAGTATCTGGTGCATGGGCCAATCAGTCTTATAGCATTAAGGCAACCTGTTTATGGCCACCTGTTTATGGTTTGGAATGTTTCGAATGTGGTTGTCTCAGGAGTGGATTTCCTCTCATTTTAATTCTCAACATTGTGGGGGGGTTTAGTTCTCCTTTAAAGGAAAACTATACCCCCAAAATGAATACTTGAGCAACAGATAGTTTATATCAAATTAAGTGGCATATTACAGAATCTTATCAAACTGGAATATATATTAAGTAAAAATTGCCCTTTTAGATCTCTTGCCTTGAACCACCATTTCATGATGGTCTGTGTGCTGCCTCAGAGATCACCTGACCAGAAATACTACAACTCTAACTGTAACAAGTGTGGAAGCAAAAGGCAGAACTCTGTCTGTTAATTGGCTCATGTGACCTAACATGTATGGTTTGTATGTGTGCACAGTGAATCTTACGATCCCAGGGAGTGGCCCTTATTTTTTAAAATGGCAATTTTCTATTTATGATTACCCAATAGCACATACTACTGAAAAAGTATATTATTATGAAAATGGTTTATTTACAGGAAGCAGGGTTTTACGTATGAGCTTTTTTATACAATATCTTTTTATAGAGACCTACGATATTTGAGGGGTATAGTTTTCCTTTAAAGAATCTTACCAGACTGCAATATACATATTAGTAAATATTGCCAGTTTAAATCTTTTCCCTCAAGCCACCATTTTGTGAAGGTCTGTGTGCTGCCTCAGAAATCACCGGACCAGAAATACTGCCACTCTAACTTTGTCCATTAATTGGCTCATGTAACCTAACATGTATGTGTGCCCTTGATTTGGTCCCAGGAGGCGACCCGTAGTACTTAAAATGTAATTTTCTATTTAGGACTATTCAATGGCACATAATACTACAAAAGTATGTTTCATGGATCATGGGTGAATTTAGATGAAGCAGAGTTTTACATATGAGCAGTTTTATGCAGAATACTGTATTTTCCTAGAGACCGACATTACTTTGCAGTGTATCTTTCCTTTATTGATAATAATGATAAGCCCTGCCTTGCTTAATCAGACTCAAGCTGGCCATACATGGGCATTTTTAAGTTGCTGTTTTAGTCCCTAAAAAGCCAGCAGCTTCTTTGTCACTGTATGGGCTCTTCCCTATGGTCCCCCAACTGATATCTGGACAAAAATTGTGCAGATCTGTCAGACAGGTTTGAAAACCCCATCGAACAAGGACTATGTAGGCACATTTATGTGGGACTCTTCTAACCAGTAGTTTAATTTTAGAGGAAACAGACCCCACAGTCACAGGGAGGCCTTGTGTTGGGACCCAGCATTAGACTTTTAAAAGGAAACTATACCTCCAAACATTGCAGAACTGTATAAAAATAAGTTACATAATATCAAGCACTGTTTCATATAAATATAGATTTTTCATTATGAATATACGTTACTAGTAGTATGTGACATTGCTTTGACCCCAGGCCTGGATTTGTGGAAAGGCCACATCGGCGCGGACCTAGTGCAGCAGAATATTATAGGGGGCTGCATGCTGCCCAACCACACCCACATTTGGTTCAAAAACACTGGGGATACGCTGGAGATACAATAATTTTTTTAATTTCCCATGTGCCAATCCCCATTGCTCCAGTACCGATGATGAAAATTTGCACAAATAAAGGGGAGGGGACAGGGGCGACGAACGGCATTGGGTCTAGGGCAGGGATCCCCAACCAGTAGCTCGTGAGCAACATGTTGCTCTCCAACCCCTTGGATGTTGCTCCCAGTGGCCTCAAAGCAGGTGCTTATTATTAATTCCAGGCTTGGAGGCAAGTTTTGGCTGCATTACAACCAGGTGTACTGCCAAACAGAGCCTCAATGTAGGTTGACAATCCACATAGGGGCTACTAAATGGCCAATCACAGCCTGTATTTGGCACTCCAAGAACATTTTTCATGCTAGTGTTGCTCCCCATCTCCTTTAACTTCTGAATGTTGCTCAAGGGTTCTAAAGGTTGGGGATCCCTGGTCTAGGGGTATCCGCTATGTAAATCCGGCCCTGTTTAACCCAAATAGAAAAATTGCCATTTAAGTAATAAGCTCCACACTTTGGCTCACACACATACATCTGATTTACTAGCTACTGAGTCAGAACAAATAAAAGGTCGTTTTGAGCAATTCTTAACAAAGGTATGTGCTTATAATTCTGCTGATGAGGCGTATGTGTATTTAATGTCACTTTTCTCAGTTTCCTATTTCTTAAATGTAATCTGGGAGTATTTGTTAGAACTTATTGAAAGGTACAAGGTGAACAAGATTACATGAAATAAATTAAAAAAAAAAATAATCCTGCCAATCACCAGATCATTATTTGTAGATGTTGGGGGGATATGCTGATTTTGGTTGAGTATGACCAGTGTGTTAGATAACAGCAAGATGGATGGATAAGGAATGGAAATGGAATTTTAATGAAAAGTTTTATTGTTTTTAATTGCTTGGAATGCCTGCATTGGAGAGGTAAGGCTTCACATGAATAGTTCTGTGGAAGGCAAGGTTCTGGTTTATATCCCCTATAAATGTACTGGATTGATGTGTTGTACCCTGCTCTGGTTGAGAAAAATATACTTGACAAAGGGAGCAGCTGGATGTTTATATCTCTGCACATTCATTTGCACAAGGCTGAGGATTGCATCAAAGCATGGTGTAATGTTTCAGAAAACTTGTAGAGCCAGTTCTTTAAAAAAGAGACAGTACAAGAGAGAAAAAAAGCTTTGTTTATCAAATAGAGAGACTTGTAAATAAAATAAATGAATACAGTCCATAAGTCATGCCAGTCTGATTTAAAGATCAGTCCTCTTCAGCGTGACAGAATTTCTTATGTATGGGTATTTGTGGACAACAGACAAAGTTCAGGCTGTTCCTATTCTCACAGGTCTATAAAATAAACTATAATCTAAACATAACTCATTTATATGTGCCTGGTTATTTTGCAGGAATTGTGCCCTGTAACTCTAGCCAGGGGTGTAAATATAGAGGAAGCAGACGCTGCAGCTGCAGGGGGGGGGGGCAGGAGGTATAGGGGTCCCATGAGGTCCTAATTCATATACAATTTAAATAAATATTGGTAAAACTGGTCAACCTAGGGACCTGAAAAATAATCTGCTATGGGGCCCAGTAATATCTAGTTACGCCACTGCCTCTAGCTGCATGCTTCAGGAAAAAAATCCTTGATTGTAGTTAGGAAAATGTAGCCAGGGAAAATGGGGAGTGCTGCCACTTTACGGTTGGCCACCTGGGAGCAAAATACCACCTTTCCTACCCTTTTTGGCATCAGTATGAAATACACCTATTCACAATTTGGGTAATGGACCTGTGGCAATTGTGAGATGGCAGCTAGAAAGGTATGATGTGTTAAAAACCCAATAAAAAGTTTAATATGAATGGTATGATGTGTTACTGAAACTTTCCCCAGGTGGGTCAGGGAAGATGGTTGGATTTAAAATGCCTGCTTTCATATTCCTATTTTACCAGCTGCTAAGGGTGGCTGATTGCAGGTTGCCTCTTTGTTGAACAAGCATTCCTGGATTATTTAATGTCCCTTTATGCTGAAATATAATATTATAAACAGTATTTATATGCTATATAACACATAACATAATATTATGTTATATAATATTTTAACATCTTGTAATAAAAGCAGTGGCAAAGTCCATCCCAAAAGAAGCATGATAAGTGTTGGGTGGCTGGTAAGCCATACCTCCCAACTGTCCCGTTTTTAGAGGGAAAGTCCCTCTTTTGACAGCTCAACCTGCAGTCCCTCATTTGTACTGGAAAGTCCAGTTTTTCTCTGCACTGAACAGCCAGAAAAAGAAACAAAATTTCTAACTTAATTGGCTTTTGGCAGAGAACCCAGAACAGCCCCAACAGAAGATTAAACACATTTGTAACAATTCAAATGTATCTAGATAAGCAATCTAGATAAGCAAATACATAATTGTAACAATATAAGATAACAGATCTCTTGAGAAAAGTAAGACTCACAGTTTAAAGTGCAATTCACCTTCATTAGCAAAACTGTAATAACTGAAACAAACCACAGAACTATGTTCAAACTTTTAAAATTTTGTAAAATGAACATGGTAATTAGGGGATGTGGCCACAAAAAACGGATGTGGTCAAAAAAATTCGCCATGCTACATGAGGCAACTTTTTTTATCCCTCTTTTTATTTCCAAAATGTTGAGATGTATGAGAAGCTTATGTAGAAAGCAAATATTTTCCCTTCTTGCATTTATACCTTAGTGGAAGCTGGTATACTGCTTCTCTTAGATATTCTTCATAAACACACACGAAAACTGCAACCTTCCTGCATGTTTTATAACCTGTTCGGAAAGACTGTCAGGTTAATCTGTCATTGGGATTCCACCCGTTGCTGTTTACATCTAATGGATTTTTATAATGTTAAGTAGACATCTAAAGAAAGCTAGGGAGTGGTTGTGGAATGGCTGCAGCTTTTAAAGGGATACTAACATCACATTTTGCTATTTTTATTTCATGCAGTGGCACAGTTCCCAGTATTTTGGGTCCTGCAGATGGAACTGTTCAAAAACAGCCAAGTCAGTTCTTTTTAGTCATTTCACCTATTTTTAGCCAGTTTACTACAGAGCAGTATTAATGCATGTTCCCAATGCATCCATAAAATAGTTTTTGTCTATTGTTTAATATAAACATAAATGAGTGTAAATAGCACACAAAATAGTATGCATGCTCAATGTCACTAGCCTCTTGTGGGGCAGTCAGTAGCACAGTAGGCTAATACAGTCACATTCTTTAGGCCAGTACAAAAAGAGGTAATGAAATCTACCTACCATGCTGCATGATACCTCAAGCATTATTAATGAAGAGCAGCTCCTTAAACAGAATATTATTATTTAATGTCACTATTGCTCCAGGTACAATAAATGAAGTCATTTTGCTCCCCTTGTTGTTTTTTTGTTGCGTAGCTGTTTATAGGGACTTATTTAAATAAAAGGTAAATTTGTCTAAACATAGCCCAATTCATCACTTCAGTTCAGTGCCCAAGAGCAAATATAGGAAAAAGAGAAACAATAGATAAAGGCTGTTTGGCTACAGAACCACAGGAATTAGTTTAATCAATTACAACAAGATGTGCCATGTACTGGAATGCCACACAACAGCCACTGTATTAAACATCCAGCAACATGGATATGCCGTTACCTAGCAAAATATTGTATTCATGATATGTATAAGGATATTTATGTGTATATCTAATTTCTGGGGAGGGGGGACTCTTTTGGGAAGTGAATACAGGCTATAGGGAATGTTCGAGAATAAATGATGAAATGG
This sequence comes from Xenopus laevis, assembly GCF_017654675.1. Taxonomy (NCBI): domain Eukaryota; kingdom Metazoa; phylum Chordata; class Amphibia; order Anura; family Pipidae; genus Xenopus; species Xenopus laevis. Next base: position 92,806,192 of record NC_054373.1, read on the forward strand.
AATCTAGCCAACGCATATCCATGAAGGTATTAACACAAAAAAAAACAATGTAGGTTGTTACCTCATGATTTTTTCGTTTTAAAAAACTATTTAACGAAGGGCTTTTCAACCAGAATCTTTGAAATGAAATTTCTCGACACCGTCACACAGTAGCAAAAGGCTTTACAGACTCCTGGTTGTTACACAGGTGGGACTCAAACCGTAGTGACGTCCTATGAACTATTTATAAACCCTTTACTTTTTAATGCCTCACATTGGTATCAACCAGCCACTTTTTTTGCTTAGAAATGAGATGCCTTTCATAATTGCTGTTATTGCTATAAATTTTGGCTTTGGCAATATTCCTTCTGTGATTTTTTTTTTCCACACACAATGATGCACCACAGTATCAACGAAAGGCGATTCTAGCTCCGACACAAGATTAATCCCAGCACCATGTTAATGCCAGTACCCAAAGATGACAACACATTTAAAACTCATTCTTCTAAACACAAACTTGTAGTACTTCTTCGGGGGGAAAGAGGAATAAAATAAGTAAGGGTCAATCAATAAACTATGGAAAGAAAGCACACAGTATTACCATAATATAATGAACAAAGGAAGCAATATCTAAATGATAGTATTGCCTTGCAGTACAGAGTTGTTTAAATACTGAAATCATGTTAAAATGTATGAAGAAACACTTTACTGATAAAGAAGGATCAGACAATGTTTAAAGAACTAATCTAGTAATATTCTCTCCTATTACTGTTCTGTGTCAGTTATAAGTAGTGCTGTACTGGTAAGAGTTAACAAAAGGGCTCCTACCTGTATTTTACCTTGGGACGGAGAAGATCGGGGAGAAGTCTGAAGGTTCCGTGGCAGTGTGAGTTGTTTCCCTCCTGTCTTGCTTAGGTGTGTCTAAGAAAATACCTGATAGGATTTCAGAGACTGCTGCTGGTACTGCCTTACTGGGGGAGGGGAACCAGGAATAGCTAAAAGGTATATTGTCCTTTGCAGACATTCTTGGTTCTACTTTATCCTAAGGTTACCAGTTCTTTTGGAAGACTGTACGCTTTTAGAAAATCCAGCTGAAAAGACTGCAAAGATTGCATTTAAAGGAACAGTAACACCAAAAAATGAAGGTGTTTAAAAGGTATGACAAAATAATGTGGTGTTGCCCTACACTGGTACAGTTGTGTTTCTGCTTCAGAAACACAACTATTGTTTATAAAAACAAGCTGCTGTGCAGCCATGGGGCAGAGATTCAAGCACAGGATACACAGTTGATAACAGATACGTTCTGAATAATCCCTTTTCATAATATACAGCTTCTGCTATGTGCCTGTGCCTTTTCTCCTTTTTTAATGGCTGCCCCCATGGGTTACACAGTAGCTTGTTTATATACATTATTGTAGAGTTTCTGAAGCAAATACACTGGTTGTACCAGTATAGGGAAACACTACATTATATTGTCATTTCTTTAAAACGCTTTCATTTTTTGTTGTCAATATTCCTTTAACTCAGCGAGGCAATAGACTTGCAATGCGTGCAGCTCAACAGCTTCCAGTTTTTCTTTTCAAACTCTTTTTATTTGGAGCACAGTAAGGGACAAGTTATTGGTCATTAAACATTGTAGAGATGTCAAGGTACATTGAGAAATTATACATCAATCTTAGTGTTTTCAAGAGTATAGCAGTCCCTATACAATGCACTACAGAATATACGTAACTTAAAAATAATATATTTGTATATATATTGTATATCAGGTAATTATCAGGTAATTACAAGGGGGCAGATTTATTTTGCGGTGTAAAAAATAGTGGAATAAAATGCCACACGTCGCCAGGCATCACCATGTAAAAAAATTGCCTTATTCTTTTACTTGCTTTTTCTTTGACCCACTTCCAGCAAAACTTACTTACAACAGTCTGAAGCAATGTAAAATAATCTGGCACTGGATGCCTTCATACAGAGCAGTGTGTTTCTTAAAGGACAAATAAACCATGATCACTGGGGCGTGCCAATATATTAGACACCCCCCACACTGAAGAAACCCACTAGTTTTTTTCCAGGTCTGGGGCTTCCATTTAAGAAAACATTTACTATACATTTACATCTCTTGTCTTGTCACTAGAGCAGACTTAGACTTGGACATTTAAAAATGTACTCTGCTGCTGTCTGCTGAGGGACCTTTATTATGGATAGATTGAAATAGATTGTTCCATAACGATCAGTTGCATATCAGCCCCTGTATTGCACTATATTAAAACGTTTATGGAGACCCACCCTAAACAGTATAAGGACAATGTTTGGGTCAATTAGGAATAGGATTGAATAGGATAGAATTATTTTAGGCAACCAAGAAATACTGTATATACTGGTATACAATCCATCATCTGGAAACCTATTATCCAGAAAGCTCTGAATTATGGAAAGGCAGTCTCCCATAGACTTCATTTTATCAAATAATCCAAATTTTTAAAAACTGTTTCCTTTTTCTCTGTAATAATTAAGCAGTGCCTTGTACTTGATCCAAACTAAGATAAAATGAATCCTAATTGAAAGCAAAACCCATTTATTGGGTTTATTTAAGGTTTACATGATTTTCTAGTAGACTTAAGGTATGAAGATGCAAATTATGGAAAGATCTGTTAACCAGAAAACCCCTGGTCCCGAGCATTCTGGATACCAGGTCCCATACTTGTATAACATTTTAGCTTGTAAGTGTGCATATTTTTATTTATAAAAGGTTTACTGCAAGCAGCACAGTCCTCTAGAACAGTACATTAATAGAACAAACAGGGGACAGTACAATAAAAATAGATACATTCAAAATTGAATTACATTTAACAGTTAAAGAGACAAGAAGGAGAAGGAGGTCACTGCTCCATAAAGCTTACAACCTTAGAGGTGGGTAACTTCCACCTACCAATTGGGGTATAATAAATGCTGCACTTTAATGTGGTTGTCTAATGGATGTCTGTATTGAGTCAGATGTTAAACAAGTGCCCCAATAGGTAGTTTATTCTTGAAGAGACTGATGGGAAGAATCTCTCTAGAGGAATTTAGGGATGGCATTCCAAATGTAAAAAGCAGAAAGGTTTAAGGCAGGAATTAGCAGTGGGGGGTGCAACCATGCTTTGGCTCTGAGAAGAATGGAGGAGTTGGCCAGGAATATATGGAGAATGTAAGAAAAGATATGTAATGAGGTGCAGAGTGAAGGGGTTTAAGAAGTAGCTTGTAAGTTATTCTTTGATTTATGGAAAAACCATGATAAAGATTTTAAGAGTGAAGGGTCCTGTTATATATTGGATGGGAGGAGAAAGATTCTTGCAGCAGAATTTAAAGGAAAACTTTACCTATAGAGTGAACACTTAACCAACTGATAATGTATATTAGAAGTGACCTATTGAAAATTTTACAACATTGTCAAATATACATCAGTAAATATTGCCGCTCAACTTCAACTTCCCTAACAAATCTGACTATTTCCATTCAGTCTGGTATAAAGAGCCCACCACAAATTGCAGAATTAAACCCTGAGAATTAAGCTTGGATTTTATGTACTACAATTTCTATATCAATAAACCCCTTCCTTGTGCTCTTTCTGTCTGTTTTCTTTTTATATGTGCCTCCCAAAAACAGTCTCTTCCTGAACACAAAAAAGACATGGGGCAAGGAGGGTGCTGCTTTAAATCACTGTTACTCTTAGGGGGTTATTTACTAAATTCAAATTTATCTGGTCAGGATTTTTGGGGCAAAAACTCTGATTTTTAGTTAAAAAATAAAATGCAATTTTTTCAAGATTTATTATATCTTGATGCTGCAAAAAGCCAGAATCTGAAAATCCACCATCTCCAACCTGTTGAGGTCATTTATAAGTCAATGGGAGATGTACCTATCCCAATTTGAAAATATTATGGTTTGTGCTGGGTTTAGCTAGATAATCCGATAAATGCTGGTTTTAGGGCAAAAACACCACAAATCAAGAAATTCAGGAAAAAAGTTAGAAAAAGCCAGATTCAGGTTATTTTAGTAATAAATAATATAGTATAATAAAGGCAAAGGGAGTTTGGTTGAGCTTTTTTTATTAAAACAATGAGATAAATTCGGATCTAAGTATGTAACCCCCTTAATATTTGCTGATAACACCCAGGTGCTACTTGTTTATTTTTATATTATATATCTGCAGAGTTTAAACCCAGCTGCCTTTTGTCATAGCTGTAATGGAGATCCCCAATGCCCTTTGTAGGTACAGAGTTAACTGAAATAGCAAGTTACAGGAAGTTCAAAGATGCTAACTGCATTACCATCTTGTACAATCTACAAGACATGGCTCCCTTGTGTACTGATTGGAAGGTTCAAAGTTTACCATCCTTGCTTAGCCAATCCCAGTATAGCTAAACAAGGCCTTAAAGGGGACCCGTCACCCAAAAAAATTATTCAAAATCCTATTTTATCACATTAGTCAAGCAAAATGAACTTTAATTACACTATATAAATTATTTGAATCTTGCTTCCTTCAGTCTGGGAATTCAAAATTATAGCAAGCAGGCAGCAGCCATTTTGTGGACACTATTATTAAGACAAGAAACACATACATGGAGTGCTCACCTCTCCGAGTGTCGCTTTTGTAGCGTCAGGTGCTGTACTGTGAGACCCACTCCTGTCTTTGGGTCAAACAACATGCAGGAAACAACCAGTCGCACTCTGAATAACGTTGTATCAGTGTTCAAAAGTTAAACATTTATTAAGCCCATATGCCAAGGCAACGTTTCGAGCCTACCAGGCTCTTTATCAAGCCCCTGTGTTACACCAAACAAACAGCCTTTTAAAGTGAAAATGGGGGTGTAAGACTACAAGTCCCACCTCCTAATCAGTGACATCATTACATATGTGTTAACCCCGTGTTATAAAATACACCATAGGTTTATCAATTATATGAATATAAAATTGTACAAAAGTATGAAAAAACCTTTCAGAAATTATTTAAAATCTTAAAAAAGTGAAAAAGTGAAAAAGCGAAAAAAAATTGTATAAAAATTGTATAAAAATAGAAAAAGTGGAAACAGCTCCTGAGACCAAACAATTACTTCTCATATCCAAAAATTCATTGTTTGAATAAAAAGATGAAAAATTGAAAAAAATGAAAAAATGAGAAAAATGAAAAAATCAAAAAAATCAAAAAAATCAATAATTGTGTCCACAGTTCATTATTGTCCAAAAGGTAAAGTTCCTTGTTGTCCAAAAAAAATTCTTTTTTTAAAAAAATAAAGTTCGTTTTCATCTGTATTAGTCTCAGGTTCTTATGTCCAAATCTTTAAACCAGGACCAATAATATATTCCAAGTCCATTTTTTTATACAAAAATTCATTCAGTATACTCCCTTCTTTATAGAAGGTATCAATAGCTTGAAACATTTTGCAATAAGTAACAACCTATATTTGACATATATCATTCTGATATTATTTATTACTTCGCAACATTGTTTAATATAGTAACTTTGTTTATACCCATATTGATCCAGCATACCTGAGACGCCACAGCATGACTCACTCTGCATATTGTACTCAGCATCTCTCTGAGACATCTATGCTGTGTAAGATGTTCTGCCTGCACTCAGGATACTTTAAGTGGATCTTTTAATGGCCTAAAGAAGAAAAAACGTTTGACAATTATTAAAGGCTTCAAAGTATGTAACATCTATGCATATAAAAAAGGTTTTTTCATACTTTTGTACAATTTTATATTCATATAATTGATAAACCTATGGTGTATTTTATAACACGGGGTTAACACATATGTAATGATGTCACTGATTAGGAGGTGGGACTTGTAGTCTTACACCCCCATTTTCACTTTAAAAGGCTGTTTGTTTGGTGTAACACAGGGGCTTGATAAAGAGCCTGGTAGGCTCGAAACGTTGCCTTGGCATATGGGCTTAATAAATGTTTAACTTTTGAACACTGATACAACGTTATTCAGAGTGCGGCTGACTATTATTAAGACAAGTCTTGCATCATCTCAGAATCTTGTTTGTGCACCAGAATGGGGGACCCGATGTCCATCCCAATGCCCTGGCTACACAATTAAATGGTAAAGAGAACTGGGGAATGTGTGGAGAGCAGTGACATTTAGGAAGTGCTGAATGGAAAGTGAAAGTAATTGTCTGCCCCGCCTCTATGCCCAGGGCATAGAGGCGTGGCAGACAATATTTGATTGACAGCTGAGATTTTTAAATAAGCTTACAACAGCTATGAATGCTTTAATAAAAAATAGAAATTGGATTTCATGTTTAATTTGAAAAGGACTTTTATTATACAGATTTTTGTGTCTGGGTGACAGGTCCACTTTAAACATAGTAAATGATTCTAATACAATTGGCATCTATGGATTGGTAGCAACTATTAGACGAAGTACATTCTGTATATCAAATTTAAAAGAATGTGAAGGGGTTTACTGAGTAGATATCCCATATGTCAGTATGGAACAGTGCATACTGTGCTACTAGAGATTCATAAGCGTTTCCATTTCATATACACTACACAAAAGATATGTTTAATCTGCTAATCCCATACAAGGATGTTGTTCATTTGCAGATATACTATTGTTGGGGGATTGTTATTATCCTTTATTTATAGAGTACCAACAATCTCTACAATCCTTTCAAATATTACACATCATTCATTGCTCCAGTGGGATTTACAAGTCTCTAATTCACACATATGGTCATTTTAAGGGGTTATGACATTTAAGGGTGTGTGTGCGCAGTTTTGATATCAGAGGTGGTTACTGGACGGATTATTGTTCAGGTTTAACAAGGCTGAAACCCGAAAAGGCAGTTGTGACCCAAACACCCCTAAGAAAAGCCGAGCTGTTTGGGTCAAAATTCATAGTTTTTCCTAGTGTCCACTCTCATGTAATTATGATTGCTCTTTTCTCCTATGGTTTTTATCTTCTATGTTGCCTCTTCAAATACACATATATTTCTTAATATACTTCTCTTTTATTTTTCTTTATCATGTTTACCACCTTAGTGAATCTTAGTTGTTTCAATTTTGTTTACCCTTCTTGTCACTTTCACTTTCTCATGAGCCCACTTTGCATCTCCTTTCACTGTTCATAACCACTAATTTTATATGTGCTTTTTTAGACCTTTTATTACTCAACTATATTCTTTCACCACCTACTTCTCACAATTCCAGTCTCTTTTGTCTACAGCTCCTCCCTTTTTTTCCTGCTTTTCAGACTCATAGCAAGCTATTTCTAATTTACAGCCAGTGAGCTGTCATCTTTTTTTCCTACGAACACAGCCACTGTTGCCTTCCCTGCCACATCATTGTTTATCAGATAATCTTTAAATACCCCTTTTATCTAACACTTTCATTTACCATAGTAAATATGAAATATTTGTTTATAGCACATTGTAATGTTTTGAAAATGCAATAAACAAGCAGTATGCCATGATCTGGTCATAACATTGGTTGCTCAGATAAAGGCAACCATAATTTGTTTTCCGGTGTTGCACTCTTTGTAGTGTTATCGTAAAGGATACGCTCTCTCTCTCTGAATCATGTAATTGAAATTTTTCTGCACTCCAGTCAGACTGGGAATTATCATCAATGACTCACTTGCTTATGCGGCACAGAGAGAGGGAATGTTAAAATGTTTATATGTTGCTATACACATCCACTTTGGTTGCTCAGCTCGCACCTTGCCTCATGGCAGGAGTAGCCCTGCACCGAAGCACACTGCACTCCCTCTGGCAATTAACATTTCCTATATTACATATTTTACAGATTTTCAATTGTGATAAACTGCTTGGATAACTGCTTTGTAGCTACAGGTGAAATAGAGAGACAGGAGACTAACTCCTAGTTAATTTCTTCATAACATGGCAGATAGGACTATCTTTATCCATGCTTGTTCTTAGTGATACAAGAAGTAGAAGCAGGAACAGGGAAATTAATTATAGTAAGACAAATGCAATGCAGCAGTAATGCCCAAATGTCAACACAAGCAGAGGTTACTGTATAAACTGATTTTACCCCACACACTTCCTACAGTGTGAACAAAAAATGTGGCAATCAGGTGATTTTAAGAAATTTTGAAATTTTTGCTGTTGTGAATGTTACTGGAAATCATCTGAATCATGTTTTTGCTGCTACAATTCACAGTAAAATTACTACTCTCTACTACTCTAAAAATTTAACTGAATCCAAATCTGTCAAAACTTCTAGGATTCAGCTGAATCGCCAACTGAATTTGTCATGGGGGCAGAAGTATGACATTGTGGGCCAAATCCAAGTTAACATTAGTGAGTAGGGTGAACTACACTGGGAGCCATAAGTCACAGGTATTAGCCAAGGAACAATGTCCGAGCGCTTATGGCAATGAAGAGCCTGGAAAAGTAGTATCTGCTGCTTATGTCACCAAGTGCACCTAACTTGCGTTACAAGGCTTGCCAACTTGAGTCATGATGTGCGGAAGCATGGTGTTTTGGGCAAAATCTAAGGGAACATAGTTAGTAAAATGGACTAGACGGGGAGCTGGGAGAGGGTATTGAAGTTGGCCCAGTAGTGGTCAGAAGCAGGCTGGGGGTAGATGACAAGTTACTACAAATTTACTGGCAGAGTGCATTGACCGTAAATTTGTAATATTCACCATGGCCCTGGCAGGTATTTTACCGGCTAGGCTGGTGAAATACCATCTTGGTGGTAACCCTAACTGCAACCCTCAGGACTGGAACTAGAAGTAGGCAGAACAGGTAGTTGCCTAGGGCGCTGATGAGATGAATGGGGGGAGCAAGGGGTGGTGTTTGTCTTGGGTGCTCTCAACCTCAGGCCCAGAATTGACTTTAAGAATTTTTTTATACTTATAGGTCTTATTACATGTCTAACACTATTTAAAATGATGGGCGCCATTATACAAAGAGAACTTTACAATAACTTGGGCAACAGTGGTTTTTGCAACAAAACAATAACCTGATTTCATGCAATCTTGGTGGTACTGTTCAAATAGTATACACTCATCAGTTGATATTTCACCAGCTTAGCCTGTACAATAACAGCCAAGTTTGGGACCAGTATTACAAATTTATTGGCAATGTAATTAATGGCAAATTTGTGATCACTAGTCCTCTGGCCCTGGCCCACCCCAGATCCACCTCTGATTCAACCCTGATCTGCCTCTGATCCACCCCACCCATCTCTAGTTCCCACTACCAGCTTGCCCCTATACCAGAAACTACTCACCAGGTTAGTTTGACATGGGCAGTGACGTCTTGACCCGTCCCATTTGTAGCATAACCCCGCCCCTGATGTAGTTAACCCTCCCCCCTCACAGGCAAGCCCCCTCCCAGGCCAGTATTAGACTTCATAAAAGGTGGCAAGCCCAATTCCAACTAGATCAACTGCATCTCTTTTAGTTTCTTTTTTGTTTAGAGTTCTCACTCTCTGACTGTGAACACCTCAAAGAGATGCCTACTGCTTATGCCTGATTGATTTCCTTTGGAGCAGAGGATGTCAGCATGCCAGTAGACACCTCTTTGAGGATGATCATAGTGAGTCCTATACTCGCCGGTTACTAACCCTTCTGGTTTCCTCATTGGAGGCCTAGGCTATATCACTAGCTACCCTAATCCTGCCTCTCACTCCTAGGGCTAACTATTACAAACTTCTCCTAAAACATTGTCTTTTCCAACTGAGGCCTACCCCCACCTCAGGCTCTTCTGGCACCAACCTCCCCCTCCAGCAAGGGGTGATCCACAGAAAGAGACCAAGCACAGGGTGATTTCCCTTCATACATGCTAAGGAACCCTGACACCCCTGGTCAACTATGGAACTACCTGGAAAATATTTTGACCTGGAAAGGGAAACAGCTTCCTCTTCCAGATGCAAAACAGGACTAGCTCTTATCTGTCCCAACCCTTATGGGGACTGCCTGAAGTAATGGCGAGCAGAACTGTTTCCTTCTTACACAGGGGAAAATACATTTCTATAAAAAAGTTTTAAATCTCCATGGATATTTATTTATTGTGAGATTTTGTTGCTTTTTGGGCTTCTGTTTTGGCAAAATAGATAGGTAGCATTTTCTGGGTGCTTTGGTTAATCCTATAATGAACTTTGAGTAGAATTTTTAAATATACTGTACATATAGATTGCTCTTCTACTCTTATTTCCTATACCTACCCAGAATTAGTATACAATTCATGTTATATCAGATTTTAGTGTATGCGTGTATTGTTAGTTTTGATCCAAAAGTCCTTATCAAGACCCACACTGTGCACCATATGGATACCACTTTTTAACAGGCTTTCTTAGCTACTACAGCACAGCATTGGTCTCACTTAAAGAGCATGTAAAGTCTAAAATAGAATAAGGCTAGAAATGCTGTATTTTGTATACTAAATATAAACATGAACTTACTGCACCACAAGCCTAATCAAACAAATAATATATGCTTTCAAAGTTGGCTACAGGGGGTCACCATCTTGTAACTTTGTTAAACATCTTTGCAAGACTAAGACTGTGCACATGCTCAGTGTGGTCTGGGCTGCTTATCATAAACAAAGCTGCTTGAGTTCTGCATGGCTGGGAAGTAAGGCAGGGGCTCCCCCTGCTGTTCATAAGTATGATTGTTTCCCTGCTCAGCAGTTAGGGACCATCTGAGAATCCCTATTCACAGCAGTAAATGAAGGGAGAATTTCACTGCATACAGTCAGGTTTCTTATAAAAACTGTACACTTTTTTTTTTAATTAAAGTATATTGGTTTCTTTTTCATTAAAAAAAGTAAAAATGGGATTTTATTTTTTTGCCTTTACATGCCCTTTAAAGGAAAACTAAAGCTTAACCAAAGAGGTAGGGAAGAAATTGTGTACATTATGTTTTGGGCTTCTGTACCAGCCAAGGCAACCACAGTCCTATAGCAGTAAAGATTGGTGCCTCCAAAGAAGCCCCAGTAGTTCCCCATCTTCTTTTGTGATGATTCACTGCACATGCTCTATGCTACTGTCAGTTACTGAGCTTAGGGACCAGAGCAAAAATACTGAATATATATCATATAAATGTCACAGTATAAGTAAATAATTTAGATTATTGGCAGCCCTGTAGCACCAGCTGCCTTTGTTAATTTTTGTCCTGTTTTGGTCCTGTGCTCTTAGGTGAATTGTAATTAACTATTCAGCCCATCAAGGGAAGGTAAAGATTACTGGAGTAACACATTTACAGTGCATGTGAACTTTACTTACTAGTTTATGCAAAGTAAGAATATTGCTTGAACCAAGCCATGTTTATTTTCATCAACAATGCCATCATATTTGAAACATTCCCACATAACCTCCTTCATATATTGCAAAAGCAAGTAAACAATTAAACTTAAATACAATACATAAGTGACAAAAAAATAATGATGATTAAATACCAAGCCCAAGTCCACTAACATAGTGCTTTGTAAATCTGCTTTGTTGCTTTGTACCATTTGGTTTTCACTCTCTGCTAGTCATTTGATTTCTGTATGTGTTTTTGTGTGGTATAAAGAAGAAACCGTGAGAGAGATGGATAGGTGAGAGATTGACTATAGGAGATAGCCTAAACAAACCCATATTGTTGATTACATCTAACTACAGTACAATATCAATCGACTTGGTGGCGTTGTTCCAGTGACCCTTAATTAATCTGTTGAAGGTAGTAGGACTGGAGTCATGTCTAATGTGAAGTTCTATGCTGTGATGCTAAATATTTAGAAACATAACACAACGAAATGTTAATATGACTTTAGACAAAATCAAAACATTGATGCATAATGCATTAACATCATCTAAAATTTACTGCAAAATAGGTCAAGGACCTTTCACTTGTTATTCACAGTGAATCACATGCACATGTTTCTATTGATGCCATAAGTGACAGCATTTGCTTCTGAGACACCACGAAACGTGTAAAGCGTATGATCCACGGTTTAATGATGTGATGTATTCCATTTGTTTAAAGCTGAACTATTAAAGGTGAATTTTTATTTATTAACTCCCTCTTGGTTGCTCCGTGATTTTTGATATTTCCAATATATGTGCACCTTTGGGAGACAAGTTAAACATGAAGCATGGAGGCGAGTGATTATGGTTGGGGTATTGCTCCTTTGAAATGGAATTTAGTCAGACTTACCATTGTGGGTGTTAATTAGCACTTTGAGACCTTTATCAAGGATAATGTGGACTCAATGTGGACCGAAACATTGGACCCAATGGTAAATGAAATAAAGACATTTTATTGATTTAAATCTAATGCAAGTGAGTGCTGGTCCTTACCAAACCTACACATCTATAATTTACTGTGCACCTCAACAGATTGTTGAGAGACAAGTGTGGGCACATTTCTTTTGCGATATATATATTTAGCATGATCTCTTCCAAAGACACCATTAGGCGGGGGTTCGGAGAGCGAGCATTTAAGGAGAGAGCCACCTCCCCAAAAAATATAAAATTTTTAAACAAACAAGCAGAAATGCCGCTCCTCACCTTTCTTATTGGGTACATGTGGGCTAAATAAAGAGAAAAGCAGGTATGGTCTGTCTCCCCCAAAGATAACATTTTCTTTTAAAATGTAAACCAATAAATATGAAATTCTAACTTTTTGTATACAAATCCTGGTGTGCATCTTTTTTCCTTTGCTATTTGGATAATTTTGCCAGTAAAGATAGCACCCAGTTATCGAAATGTGCAGTTCTCCTTTAAGTTAAATTTTAATATGTTATAGAATGTTCTCTTGTCAATCTATGTTTCATATGATCTTAATTCTGCCTTTTTGCAGCTTTAAATTATGAAATCAGAATTTTATTTTATTGTTTTATTACTCAGGCTCTTTTCTACTTATTATAAAGCTTACTGGGTACTGGAACCAGGATGACAAGGAGGACTAGGCTTAAAGCTCGCCACTATTGCACCCTCAGTTGAGAATGAGGAGTGAAAAGGCGAGTTCTGAGAGCCAGAGTTCTTAAAACAGGAATGGCTCCAAAGGTCAGCAGTGGAGAGCAGAACTGCAAAAACCAGATGCAGCAGGTTAATAAGCAAGTCCAGATTTAGGCCAAGGGTGATAAAAAGTAGTCAGAAGCTCAAGCAATGTACAGAAGGAAGTCCAAAATAATTGTCAAGCAGACAAAAGGTTCAGATACCAAATAATATAATCAGCAATAAGTCACAGGTATTAGTCAAGGAACAATGTCCAAGTGCTTACCAGAATGCAGAGACTGGTAAAGTTATACCTACTGCTACTGCTACTGTCTCCAATTTGCATCATGATTTGCACTTCTTTGCATTGTGAAGCATGCCGTCTTGCATCAGAATGCATGTCTGAGGGGACTTGCAGACGATTGTGTGCATGTCAGGAGTGAGACCACTGGCAGACCTAACGGTAAGGTCCTGACCCTCATTCATCATCTACTCTCCAATTCACAGCACTGCCTGATTGCTAGTGTAAGTTGGAACCTAGGGACCAGATGCTGAAATTCCTGATCAAAAAGCTAAACGATTCGGTAACCACAAAAATATAAAAAATGAAGACCGATTGCAGATTCTTTTTAGAATGTCAGTAAATCATACTAAAAAATGAATATAAAAGTGAACTGCCTCTTTAATGTTAATGTACACAGAGAATGGCAGTTGAGTTCATTGAGTTTGTTTAACAAAACACTTGGCTTTCTGTAACTGAACTGATGCACACATGTTTGACAAGAATGCACATTGTGTAGGTGGAGGTTCCACTCCCAGACTCAGATCTGACACGCCATGTAATGCCGCAAATTAATTCTTTTTTCAAATAAAATGTTAACTGATATGAGTTAAAATGTTTAGTGAGTAACTGCTTTGGCCCACAGAAATTTTGTGAATGGCAAGCTTTTATTTTTATACTAAATTGAATGACTGGCTCTGATTTTTATGGACTTCCACTTCTTAGTAGGGAAGTGCAGTGGAGTGTGATTTTTAGTTTGTATCTCCCTGTCATATGGGAGAGTCTATAGTAACCACAAAATGTTAGTAATTCCTATGCAAAACTGCAATCAGATGAATTACTTGTTGCCATGTAAGGGTTGGGTGTAGGGGATGGTAGGGGCTATGCAATGAGCTAATGATCACTATGCAATGAGCCAAATGATTATCTATCATTTGGCTCATCACTATGCAATGAGCCAAATGATTCAGCAGTAAATGAAGCCTAGTCAGTGATAGGGGTTGTGGAAGGATGAAGTGGTGAGAGGTCAGAGTAGTGCATGTTTATTAATTATTGATTTATGATATATACAGTATGTTATCTACTAATAAGCCCCGCAGCATCTAAATTTTATACATACATCACTTAAACATATTGATAGCAAGGTAAAAAAGGCTTTAGTCCATTGCACTTAATTGTTTTGTATATATTACATTAGTATTGGCTATAATTGTGATGTAATATGAAAAAAAAAAATAGATTCAGTTCCTTGCTAATATACGCATCCACTTTGGTTGCTCAGCTCTCACTTTGCCTTATGGCAGGAGCAGCCCTGCACTGAAGCACACTGCACTCTATATGGCAGTTAAGTTATTTAAGATAAGAATTTGCGAAACGGCCAAAAAAAATTTTTAAACGGAAGAAAATTTGTGAAACGCCCAAAAAAAAAATTGGGTATTTAAATAATTTTGACGTGTGACAATTTTTATATGCACGACTATTTTGACCAAATGCATTTAAAGTCAATGGGCATCTGAATAATTTTGACATGTGACAATTTTTATGCGTGCAGCAATTTTGACGTGCACCAATTTTTTTTTTGTTGTGGCAGATTTTTCTCTGGTGAATTTTCGTGAATTTATTTGCGGGCAGCAAAACAGTGGAAATTCCCAGTGAATCCATGCCTGGCGAATTTATTCATCTAATACTGTTTGTACAGTTTTGGATCTTCCTTGTGAACTGTATTGATCCATCTTATTCCTTTTGTATGTCTTTTAACATTTCCTATATTACATATATTACAGATTGTCAATTGTGATAAACTGCTTGGATAGCAGTGGGTTTAATTAATCAGCTGTGTAGCTACAGGTGAAATAGAAAGACAGGAGACAGTAAGGGTCTGGTCACACGGGCAGATTCGGGGACATTAGTTGCCAGGTGACTAATCTCCTCTTCTTCGTGGCGACTAATCTCCATCTGCCTTCCCCTGCCTTCCGCCTGCTAAAATGAAAATCGACTGGGGGCAGGGACTCGGAGCGCTTCGTTTTCGGAAGTCGCCTGTAATTGCTTCACGAGGAAACTTTGGGCGGCTTCGGAAAACGAAGTGCTCCAAGTGCCTACCCCCAGGCTATTTTCATTTAAGCCGGCGGAAGGCAGGGGAAGGCAGATCGGGGAGATTAGTCGCTGTGAACAAGAGGAGATTTGTCACCTGGCGACAAATCTCCCCGAATCTGCCCATGTGATCAGACGCTAACCGCTAGTTCATTTCTTTATAACATGGCAGATAGGACTATCTTTATCCATGTTTCTTCTTAGCAAAACAGGAAGTAGAAGCAGGAACAGGGAAATGAATTATAGTAAGAAAGCAGTACTGCCCAAAATGTCAACACAAGCAGAGGTTACTATTTCATAATATACACTGTATAAACTGATTTTACCCCACACACTTCCTACAGTGTGAACAAAAATTTTGGCAGATGACTTCTAAGGGTTCAGTTATGACTGGGAAAATTTCAAAATTTTTACTGTTGCGAATGTTACTGGAAATCATGTGAATCATGCTTTTTTTGTCACAATTCACAATAAAATGACTATTGTAAAAAATTGAAAATTGACCCCTTAGAATTCAGCTGAATCCAAATCTGTCAAGGGAACAAAATAAGCAGGGTATAGTAGACAGGCAGTGGGTATTGAAGGTGCCCAGGAGTGTTCAGAAGCAGGCTGGGGGTGGATGACAAGTTATTACAAATTTACTGGCAGAGTGTATTGATGGTAAATTTGTAAAACCTGCCCTGGCCCTGGCATGTTCAGTATTTTACCGGCTAGGCTGGTGTTGTCTGATGTTACACAGTCTATTGGTGGTACTATTCAAATGGTATACACTCATCAATCAGCTGGTATTTCACCAGCCTAGCTTGTACAATATCAGCCAAGTTTGGAGCCAGTTGGTAAATTTGTGATCACTAGTCCTCTGGCCCCGGCCCACCCCCCATCCATCTCTGATCCAACCATGATACACTAACACATAAACATATTGATAGCAGGGTCAAAAAAAAGGATTTAGTCCATTGCATTTAATTATTTTGTATTTATTACATTAGTAATGACCGAGAGGAAATAAAATGATTTTTAACCAATAAATGGCAACTAGATTCAGTTCCTTGATGGATTTCTATACAACGAAAATACAGTTATTTTAACCAGATTTTTAAGGTACATATATTTTAAATATCGTTAATGTTGTGGCCATTGTCCATCACCATCTTCCATGGAATAAACTTACAATAAAGTACAGGTATGGGAATGCTCGGGACCTGAGGTTTTCCAGATAATGGATTTCTCTGTGATTTGGATCTTCATACCTAAAGTCTACTAGAAAATCTATAAACCCAAGAGGCTGGTTTTGCTTCCATTAAGGATTATTTATATCTTAGTTTCTGGATTATGGGTTTTCGGATAATAGATCCCGTACCTGGATTTTTTTCCCTGACCCAGCCTGTTTCACCACTATGCTTTCTGTTCCCCAGTATCAAGAAATTGCCACATTTAATCTATGTGTAACAATAAAAGAATCCCCAATGCATTATGCCTTGAGAAACAATTGAAGTTTTACCACTACAACAAGGAAACAATCAGAAAGTATATTTAAATTTCAGCAGTGTTAACTACTGCCGCATGAAAGTGAGTTTATTGAAACATGAAGCAATCATTAAATTATAGTTAAATATTTTACTGGCTTTGTGTACATTGAGATAAGAATGCATTCCTGTATTTGAGTGCTTTAGACAAACATTCTCCCACTGTAGATAAGCTGCACTCCCACATCTCACATATACAGCAACATAATTTTTTTGTAGTAAACTCATACACTAGCCATTCCTTAAGGTATCTCATTGATAAGATATTGTGCAGTGGGAATGCTGTTCCTTTCTTTCAGGATATCAGCCTAAACAATTGGATCTGGCAGGTAGTAAAGATTAGCCCTGGATCTTCTCATTTCATCATCTGCCCATACAAGCAACAAGGTAGGTAGGTGCATTGGCAGATGAAGTTTTCAGTTTGGACAGATTGATTGTGATCTGATATTAGATGAGAATTGCAGGATAGTGTGTTAAATACCCCCCCCATGAGGCATACATGCCCAGATGGTCTGGCAGCGTTAAGCTAAACTGCCCGACTAAATTTTGTCATGTATGGCTAGCTTAAAGTTTAGTATATTCTCCCTGGCATTTTGTAAGTAGTTAACAAAGGCATGCTGGGAATTGTAGACAAGCAGCAGTAACTACAAAGCACCCATTCATATTTCTATAGCTTATGACACTCATGTATCAAAGGACTGCAAGGGTCTAGTTTATTGTGCAATCTGCCATTTTGAACATAATTTTTGACAAATTCTCTCCAAGCATTTATATATATATATACTTGGAAAGCACAAAGCTAGGATTAGGAAGAATTCTAGTATATAGTAGTATTTAGCTATGGCTCAGCTAGGGTTCATTATTCGGCCAAATCCAAAAATTATGGATTTGGTTCATCCCTATAATATCTCCACAGTGTAGATCAGGAAAAACGTATACATATATCAGAAAAAAATAACTCAAAATCATTATAATTATTCTATATTGGTACTATGGACTTTGCTGAGTGCTTTCCTAGCCATGAAAGCCATTTCTAATCATGCTATATTCCAGTATGACCAATTTGGCAGCCCAGGGTCTCATATCATCACACATTTTAATTAGCTATATTTTAAGAGACATATAGAGAGCAAGCAACTTTACAGCTTTTGCCAAAAACCAACTGAGGTTCCCCTGTCAGTTTGGCAAGGATAGATTACTAAGGTTCCCACATTTCTCCCTAGGGTTGCCACCTTTTCTGGAAAAAAATACCGGCCTTTCTATATATTTATCTGTTTTCCCTATTAATAACATTGGGATCAACCCTCATTTTTACCGGCCAGGCCGGTAAAATACTGGTCAGATGGCAACCCTATTTCTCTACCATATCACTGCATTGTATTGACTATAATGGTGATGTAAGATGAAAAAAAAAAACTCTCTAGTGATTCATTTTTTAAGAAGTCAGAAATTAAAGATAGTTTTGAAGGCTTTTAGAGATGGAACAGCCAGGTATTAGAATATTCATTTCCAATGTATGGACAAAAATGTGGGGATTCCAGATTTAAAACCTGTGTTGGCTTGTCTCAAAATGCTTCTGGTATCACACCTATAATAGTTACTTTGTTGTTCAACACTTAAGTTGAAACATGTTCCTTCTTGTGCTGAACAGACAGTAGACTGTTTCAAGTTCTAGGAAATGGCATAGAAAGAATGGTAACTTGTTACAATTTTGTTGCAACACTGATTCATTTACTTGTGGGTGTAAAAAAAACACTAAACATATATGATCAATCTATGGATGGGACACACACTGTTTTGACTTCCTAAACACATTGCCACACCTTTTCATATTGAGATGAATGGTGTGTTGTGTTTGCCAGGTGAGAAAATAATGTTGCCCCGTCTGTCAAGAGAAATATATGTATAGTAAGAGGAATATGTTTATGCTTCATGATTTCAGAATAACAGTGTTTTTCCACATATTCGACCAAAGGTGCTGTGATAGCATTTCTGCTACTAGTCCTCATTAAAACTTTTTATGGAGAACTGATTATTTTTTTCAACGACAAAAAATTGAGGCTATAGACTTTTGAAATATTGTGATATATGTTACGCTACAATAATATTTAACAGAAAAAAGGACAATGTACATGTAAAGACAAACAAATGCAAATGTTTCGCTCTATAAGGCTCATTTGCAAAAAAAAGTGCAATGTGCAAAGCAAAAAACTGTTGCATATCGCCATGTTTTTTACACACAAAAAAATTTCCAAAAATTCATGATGGACTTTGTTTTTTTTTCAACCCAACCTAAATATGTAATTATGTAACCTGTTAAATACTGTGCATTTTATGCTACATTCTATTTACCAATGTGAAAGAAAATTAGCACCTGCCCATTAAATAGGGTTGCCACCTGGCCAGTATTTTACCGGCCTGGCCAGTAAAAATGCTGGTTGATCACAATGTTATTAATAGGGAAAAACGATAAATATATAGGAAGGCCGGTATCTTTTTCCAGAAAAGGTGGCAACCCTACCAGTAGACAATGCACAGGATGCACATAGTATCAATAAGGTGGTTAGCATGTAATTCAGTCAGTACAACACAAAAAGAGCACCTCCTCAAGTTATGTGGTAATCCAGTGAAGCCTTGCATTCAAGCACCCCTGCCAATCCTGTACATTGTCTGCACAAGAATGTTGTAAGGATCTTTTCCAAGAAAGATCGTAATTGTTACGTCTATAGCCACCTTTAGACTTGCTGTGCAGTACAATGCCAGTATAGTTTACTGAACACTCATAGGAAAATAAAATAGGTGTAAAGCCGACTTGGAAACAGGATACAATTGTTTTTTAAACGTGAAACTTTCATCTCTTACTAAATCTCCTTAAATGAGCCATTAGGTTTGCTGATGACAAATGGGCCAAATGGGTATTTGTTAGAGGTTTTTGAAATCAGTCCATTCACTAGATTGCTACTTATCTCACCTTTTAGATTGTTTGCATGCAGTAATGTATGCCCGAGCAGCCATGAGCAGTGATAACCCTATGCATGAGATACATCTACTCAGTGTTTGGTCTGTTTCTTTGATTTGGTCAACTTTAGACCTTGATACACCAGCTAATGAGTAGGAGATTGTATAACTGACCAAACAGCATAGCTCAGTGATCATATGACCATACTGTATGAAAAGTTTTGCTCCCTCCCATAGTCCTCCTATAGTGCTATAATCCTTTTTCCCAGAAACAAATGTAGGAAAATAGTTCTATAATAACAAAAACAATGGTTCATGTATCAGTAAGTTTGTTATGAGGTAAGGGATGCTTTTTTAACTTTCTAAGGCAACTCACACATTCATTTTGACTACCATCATCCTCTAAAGTTGCCCCTTCCCTTTCACTTGAACTGTAAATGCTCTATGTAAACAGATCCTAGCACTGTCAGAAAACTGGTCACAAATCCTGATTTCAGAGCAGTCACTACCTGGCAGCACTTGTTTCCACTCAAATTAATTGGCAGAGGCTGCCAGTAAACCAGGGGCGTGTGATTGCTTTGGTTCTTCCTAAGAACACTTTGGCAATCAAAAGGTCTGTCTTTACTTAATCACTCTGAAACATGTAAATGGATTCAGATTCTGAAGAAATGTTAAAACAGGGTTTAGATAGGATGTCAGACCGCTGTGGCCTGAATAGTTAGAATGTCATTAACTGTGACCGAATTGTTGCTTTCTAACTTGCTATGCATGTGCAAAATGGCTGTAAATCCTAAACCAACTTTTGCTAAAACTGCCATTCTTTTCTAAACATCAATCAAGTTTACAGGTACAATTATTTTTTTCACTGTGTTTTCTTTATAAGCTTACTACAGCTTCTGGACTTCAGTTTTTTATTTCCCTATAGTAAAATAATATTTTGAGCTTCTTCCTTAGGGTTAAGGATGCAACTGACTTTTTCAACACAAGGTTCCATTATATCTGAGTGGTGTGTGCAGTAGGTTGCATAGGCTCTGATTCTTATTACCATAACAAACTGGAAAAACATGTCAACAGATGCAGGGAAGGTGTTAACTTTTCCATGCGACATGATAAGAAATGTAAAGGCAGCAGAATGAATGCAGAATTCCATATACCTAAAAGGTACATTTGCATGGTTTGCAAAGGTTGCTTTTAAAAATGTCCCCCTAATTTCTACCCACACATTCATTTTATTGGTCAGTAATTAACCTGAGCTGGTTTCCAGAATGATCTTTTACCATCAAGTGGCTGGAGATAAAATATACGTAGGTCTGCACTGTCCTTAGTTCTTTTTGGCATGCATGGGTCCACCGTCTAATAAATCTTTGTATGCTGTGGAAGTTGACAACATACAGTAAAATCATTTCATATAGGAATTGGCCAATAAATAAACCTATTGTACATTTGATGTAGGATTACTTCATTTTGGATTCACTCCAAACTTCACTCATATTTGATAACTAGTAGCTGAAAACATAACTGTTAAAACACTAACAGGGCCACTAGAGTTAGAGAAGAGGGAGCACTAGGTTAAGCAGGAATGTTGCACCATTAATCTGATGGGTAATTGATGCTGGAATTCCCATGCTTTATTATGGAAAGACAGAATTTAGGCAGGTGAAGAAAAAAAACAATGTCCTAGCCCTAAAGCCCCCATGCATTCTAAAGTTAGTTTTGTAGTTAAGGGAACAGTAAAAACATAAAATAAGTTTTGAAGTATTTAAAATATAATGTACGGTTGCCCTCTGCTAGTCCAAATCATGTGTTTGCTTTAGAAACACTGCTATAGTTTATAAATAAATAGGCTGCTGTGTAGCCATGGGGGTGAAAAAAGGAGAAAAGGAAAAAAGATTACATAGCAGATAAACTCTGTAGAATACTATGGTTATAGTTCTCAGCTCTCTACAGAACTGTAAAATGAATACCCCTCTCAAATAAAATATTTATTGTCAAGAAATGATTTATATGTACAGTGAGATCAAAAGATACAAACTTTACATGTAAAAAATAAAAAAATCACAATTTGAGATTATTGGTCCTTCAAATGCTAAGCTGGTACAGTTTGTCCTGACCTATACCTCCATATTTGTCTTTAAGTGCTTTGCAATGAACTTATAAACAGTGTCACTGTTGATATCTTGGTATGTCACATGGGCCCAAATGTCATTCACCGTAACAGAAGATAGGAAAATAAATCAGCTATCAGCTGTTGCACTGGCAGCAAACAAGACAATAAAGCTCTTGGCTTCACAAGCAGGGCTAATGGTTGCAGTGATTACTGTGGCTTACTGCTATAAAATATAACCTTGTAGTTAAGCTCCCACAATCTTGGGTAATTTTTAAATATGTAATGCTAATCCACTGGGAATTGCAACCTACCACCTATTACAAATAGAAGAAAAGCATTAAATGCATTCTTAGCATTCTATGAAAACACAGTGTGAATTCATTCATACAAATTAAAATCTGTATGACTTCCAAGATGAAACCAAGAGTACCAATTGTTTTCACTTTTACAATACAAATGAAATCATGGGTGATTTGAAGATTTGTACGTCAATTTTTTTTTTTGTAATAAGGAGTTGATAGTTGATTTACAAGCATTCTATTTATTTTAATAATCTGGACCTTTTTTCTCTGCATAATAGGAAAAAGTTTTATGCAATTTGCTATTATTCACAACTATTTCATTTGTGCATATCAAATTCTTCAAGGGGTTGTTTACCTTTGAGTTAACTTTTAGTATGATGTAGTAAGTAATATCCTGAGATAGTTTGCAATTGGTCTTCATTTTTGTTTAGCATCTCTCCAGTTTGGAGTTTCAGCAGCTGAAGTGGTTTGAATGAGAGACTGATACATGAATAGCCAATAGTTTTTTGGCTGCAGGGGGTCAGCGACCCCCATTTGAAAGCTGGAAAGAGTCAGAAGAAGGTGTCAAATAATACGAAACCCAATTGAAATGTTTTCTAGAATTGGCCATTCTATAATGTACTAAAAGTTAACTACTACATTAAAATGTATTCTCTCCTGAGCAAGATCTATCCTTATAAGAAACATTATTCTGGCGTGAACAAATATAGGCCACTTTTAAACCACTATTTTTATGGAATTCCGGAAAGCTTGCCACCATTTTGCTATGCCTTATAAAAGTTAACACCATTTCAGAACAGGTCAAAAATTTTAGGTTAAAAAAAAAAGTAATGAGATAAAGTTGAAAATGTTGCAGAAAAACTGACACTTGACTTGAGGTCACTTGAGGGCACTTACAAAGGATTCTGTGATTATGAAAGAGTTTCTTTCTTTCTGTAACCCTGGAGTTACATTCCTTTATTTTAAGTGTTAAAGAAGCAGCCATATACAGCACATAAATGTTAGTCAGATGGTCACATTACAACAAAAAGATTCACTGGATGTTGCAGTTTACTAGGTAACAATATTTTATAGAGCTATTATTAATTTAGGTCACATAGAGTATGCATCACCATAGCTTCTCCACCAGCTGTAAAACACTTCACTCAAACAGGATCAGTGGTATAATGCTCTGTAGTCTAGAAACTTACAGAACAATATAATCATCTGAGTATGTAAGAGTATGTAAAAGTAAATGTAGGAAAAATAGGAAAAAAGTGCCCAAACTTGCTTGTGATTGTGGGTTGGGAAGTTAAGCTTGCATAATAAAGTCACAAAAGGATATATTAAGGTCTTGAATAGTCTGCTTCTTCTGCCGGTTTCAGAAATGTCTGTTCTCCTTCAGACTTGCAATCGATATTTGTCAGAATTGTAGAGGAAACCAGCGCTCGTAGCACGAAGTTTTGGACAAGGGGAGAATGACAAAAATAGTAATATAGTGTAGTACTTCTTATGGTATGACACACCGCTTAGTGCATAGGCAAAACTGAAATCTTATATAGGTGCCTTTAACCCTCTACTCATCCACACTGTGCACTTTCTGCAACGCCACTTCCCAGCATGCGGTGTGTGAACCATAGGACCTGGAAAGGTTAGACCATCGACCCATTGAAGTATTATTATAACGCAATTATTCCGTTTAAACGTTTGTAAGTACCCCACCATTGATTCTTCACACACCGCATGCTGGGAAGTGGCGTTGCAGAAAGTGCACAGTGTGGATGAGTAGAGGGTTAAAGGCACCTATATAAGATTTCAGTTTTGCCTATGCACTAAGCGGTGTGTCATACCATAAGAAGTACTACACTATATTACTATTTTTGTCATTCTCCCCTTGTCCAAAACTTCGTGCTACGAGCGCTGGTTTCCTCTACAAAGCTTGCATAATACATTGCTGCTTTTTAAAGGCTGGCTAAAAATATGATTTTTTTTTTACTGAATATGGTTTATTTTTTTATAATTTATTATATCATATAGGAAAATTATATTATATGCAGCGTAATTTTTATTGGCATGCTTATTTATGTGTACATTTTGCATATATTTTTTGTTGCAAATTGAACCAGCTATGTTAGCTATGGCATGGTAACCCAAATTAAGACATCTAATGGGCAGTAGAGCACATACACTCACTCTGGGTACATTTAAGCTAGGGTATGAACCCAGAGGTATTCTACCTGCTCTAAACTACAAGCTAATTGCCAATTTGTTGTTATGGGTTAATGCACATTTGCAAAGAGCAGCAAACCACTGGGTAGATGAGAACTAAGGAGCATGCTCTTGCACCCAGGGGCTTTCTAAATGACCCCTGTAAACATCTGCTAATGCAAAACTTATGTGCCAAAACTAATAGTACCCACCATTAAGTACATTGGCAGTCATGGTAAATGTTCATTCTTGGTGAAAATACTGCAAACTAAACTTTCACCCTTTGATAAATACGCCCCTAAGTATACTCTGGAAGTTGTGTGATGAGTGCACTAAATCTTTTCACGCTATATTCTAATATAAACACCTGAAGGAGTTTATATGTAAGTCTGTCGCATCATATGCACCCTTACAGGGTATCAGCAGAACAGTATATCTGCAGGTATTTACAGAAGATAATGCAGTTCAGACTTTGCACATGAAAGCAGGCTTCTGTAAACATTTGAGTCCTTGCCGTTGGAAACTTACAATACATTGCAGACAATAGAATGCAACAAAAGACTTTCATTGAGAACAATTGGCTTTTTCTGCAACCAGGTCACTGGATAGGATTGGTTCTCAATGCATTTTAGCTGTATGCCCTAACTTGAGCACGCCCAACAATATCTTGGCATGAACTGTAACTAACATGCTGCATTACACTCCCTTAAATATTTCTTTGTAACTAAAAAAAAAGCTTAGAGAAGGCTGTTTGGTCAACTAACAAAATCAAAGTTAACACCTAACAATTTCTCATAAACACTCACAACCAGAGGTCACTGATTCATCAGAACGTATAAAAAAGGTATTCATTACTTTGTCAGAGCATATGCTATGGCAGCTCCAAATGATGACTGCAACCATAAAAAATGATTACCTCATTTTTAAAAAATCACCTTAATGCGTATTTTTCTCTGTGCTGGTAACATAAGTGGTATTTTTACAGTGGGATCATAATACCGGTATAAATAATTACTACAATGTTCTTTTAAAGGACCACTAAAGCACAAAAAATATATTTTGCAGTGATTTATCTACTAAAAAGAATGTGGTATGGGTGGCTGGGACAGCTAAAAGGTGGTTTTGTGCTACACTTTTTAAAGACAAAACACACTGTCCTACTATCACAATTACATTTAGGTTTAGTGTTGCACATATGCAGATTTGGTAACAACTCAAAAGGGGCTTTGTTTTACATTTTTAACACCCAAATACACTGCCCTTCTGCCATATTTACATGAGTTTAGCACCACCCAAATACTGGTGTTTAGGAAATAAGCATTCTCAGATTTACTGGCAGTGATCCTCCAGTAGATAAAATTTATATTGGCTTATAGAAAGATCTTTGTCTCGTTATCTTTCTTCATTTAGTCTAATATGGATAAGAATTGCTAATAGCACAGTAAGATTTGCTTACAGAAAGGCAGTCTAATGTTTAATCTGGGAAAACACAGGTTTTGGGAAAGTTAATTTGGAACTTTGTCTTCCAAGGAGCTGAATTGTCAAAACAGAAAATGTTGGCTTAAGTGACTGGGCCAAGGTGCTATTCCTAGCTCCATCTGAAAATCCTTCGTAATAAATAAAAATCCACCCACATTCTATTTATCCTATAGGATATTTAGAATTGTATTTATCAGTAGAATTCACCATTTGATACATACAGTTCTAAAAATTCCATAAGAATGAATTGAACAAGGGTGAGTTTTTATTTATTAGCTCTAAACTCACATTTTGATAAATCTGTTCAGCCGATTATGAAATTTAGTAAGTGATAATCACCTGACCAGTGGGTGCACTAGCAGGGACTGAGTGATATTTAGGTCAGTCTTTCCAAGAGTATTTTCAAACAATTTACCACCTGTGAACACTAGAACGATGCATCGGACATTTACCTTATGTATCTTAATCTCTGCCTGTAGTCCTATCATCTCTTTATCTTGTACACCATGTTTCATCTCTTGCCTGATAAACAACTCTTTCCAGAAGGATGAATCCTAGGCGGAAACTCTTTCACTCCAATAACTGTAAATTCTATAAACTGTTTCTGACACCCAAATGAACTGCATTCATCACAAACTCAGGAATGTTGGGCTGTTATGTGCAGGCTGCACGCATCTCATCTTATAATAAATTAAAAGGAATTAAATGACAGGGGATAGGCAAGGGCTTGCTGGATCTGAATGTTCTAATGGGAGTCTTTTTTATGTACATAGTCATTTTATTACATAGCTTTAATCATAAATTTAGAGCTGCATTAAGATATTATTTTTGAGGACTCATACATCTGCTGGAACATGCTTTTGTTGATCTTCTTTGAGCGTTGCTACCTGACCTGTTATGGCAAGTTCCAGTAAACACACAGTAAATAGGTAAAAAATCCTCCAGACAATGAAAGATTCTGCCAACAATGAAACAAGTTCTGGCAGCTAAAACATTAATAGCAAGTTCAGATAGAGGGTTTATTGGTTACTTAATAAACTGATTGCACCACATCATTCTGGCAGGCCTCTTTGTTGCATCACCTGGTATTTACCAGTTCTCCCATCTTGCCGGCACTCCTCTTATTAGTGCCCATAGACGTAGAGATCCGCTCGTTTGTCGGGGGGGCCTTTAAAGATGCCCAGGATGTACACAGGCCACAGCTTGTATTGAACAAATAACAAGATATGACATAAGAACATTTAAACAGCAAGTGCAATATTTTTAATCAGTAATATGAAAACTGCCATGCCAGTCATCTTCTGCAGCAGCATAAGGAGGGCAAGTAAGAGCAGGCAAACCATAATATACCAACCTTCTGGGACCCTTGTCCATTCATCTTTGATACCCATGTACCAAACACAGGAGTCTAGCCTCCACCATTAGCAATCATTCTTCTGCAAGCTGTGACAACATAACCATTCCCCCCCACACACACTCCATCACCTGACTTTTTCAAAGGGAGGGTCGTGGGACAAAGTTACTTCACTTCCAGCAGGTAAAGGAGCCTACTCTTCCCTTTTCCCTAAACTGGACTCACTTCCTGTGTGACTTAAACCTCTCCTACCAACCTTTTGCCTGTTCTTTTAGTTCCATCCTGGCTCCTGCCCTTAATGGTATGGAGTAGGGTTGCCACCTTTTTAGAATAATTTTACTGGTGGGGCAGGTCTACAAGAAGTGTTCCATGAAGTCATTGGGTAGGGCTATGGTAATATAATATATATGGTAAAATATTTCAAATCCTATTTTATCATGTTAGTCAAGCAAAATAAACTTTAATTGCACTGTATAAATTATTTGAATCTTGTTTCCTTCAGTCTGCTATTTATAGCAAGCAGGCAGGAGCCATTTTGTGGACACTGTTATTAAGACAAGCCTTGTATCATCTCAGAATCTTGTTTGTGCACCAGAATGGGGGACACAATGTCCATCCCCATGCCCTGGTTACACAATTAAATGATTAAGAGAACTGGGGGAATGTGGGGAGAGCAGTAACATCTAGGAAGTGCTGAATGGAAAGTGAAAGTAATTGCTTGCCCCGCCTCTATGCCTAGGCATAGAGGAGGGACAGGCAACATTTGATTGACAGCTGATATTTTTAAATGAGTTTACAACAGCTATGAATGCTTTAATAAAAAAAAAGAAATTGGATTTCATATTTAATTTGAAAAGGACTTTTATTATACAGATTTTTATGTCTGGGTGACGGGTCCACTTTAAGATCTAGAAAGGGGAGAAATGTGTAAATTAGAGGTGGGCCGGGGGCATACTAGAGACGGGCTGGGTTGGATGGAGTAGGTATTACAAATTGATTGACTAGTACATTGTCGTACCTGCCCTTGCTTTGGCTGGTGTTTTAATGGCTATACCCGTCAAATACCGGCCGTGTTGCAATGCTAGTATGGAGCCCCCATACTGCAAATCTTCTCTATTTGCTTCAGATTGCATGTTTTCTCTCATCTTTAACTTTTGAAAGGAGAACCTTATTAAGATATGGGTTGCAGTGTTATGAAGGCCAGTCAGCAGAAAGCAAGGAATACTGTCATCAAATAGATGTTACCCGTCAAAGTTTTTTTTAAATGTTGGTCACTTTTGTGCTTTTGTAAGGAACAAGAGGTAATATAATAAATGGTCTTAAGTTCACTACTTGTCTAGTAAACCCTAGCATTGTGTCAGTAGGTGGTTGCCATGATCTACCAGATCTAGGCAAACTTTGGACCTTTTATTGCATTATTCTGTAAGTTACTACACAAAATAAATAATGTTATTCTCTTCATATCCTCAAAATTTGATTCGATTCGATACCAGCGCACATATAAAACACCTGTACAATGGACTACAATGGACAAAACAGTCACAACAAAGGCTAAAGGTAATCTTATATCTACCTCACAAGGGCCAAACACATTGAGTTGCTTTCAATCTCCCTGCTTGCCATTTTTAGCTTTAGAAATATCAAAGCCATAGATTTTACATGATTAAAACAATAGGCAAAAAGTAAGTTTGGCACGTCCCCTATTCATTGCACTTATGTTGAACAAGGGAGGTATACCATCTCTTTAGATGACTTACAATTTCATATTTTAATTTTTGCAGTTTTATTTTATACAAATTTTTTAGATTTTGCTGGTTTTGTAAATCAATCTAAGTGAAATGAACATTTTTCCTGAGTTGTTGTTAGTGCATACCACCATTCTATGTAGTAACCTGTACAAAGATTCCAGGAATGTTTTGAGTGCAGAGGTCTAACCAGCCTCAGCTTGTAACTTGAACACTGAGGAAAAAGTGATTTAGACTCTTAAAACGCTAGGCTCACACTTAAAGGAGCAAGAGAACAAAAATATCAACTGCATGTGTAGTCCTATGTGAAAAGAGCTTCATGTCCTAAAGAAACTGGAGATACAAATTGTCAACAATACATTTTCTACCAGAATAGGACAGGTCTATACCATACAAAATTACTATCTAGGAGACACTTTTACCATAATACAACTTAGAAGGGAGATGACTGTCTATGAAAAATATTGTCAAAGGTAAAATTACATAGTAAGTTAGCTTGAAAAATAGACACACGCTCATCAATATATAACCTATATATAACCTTCCTAACTGTTAGTTGATCATCGTATGAAGTTTTTTGATAAATTCAGAAGATTTTTGAAATTTTATAACCTTGCACAGACTGAACTACTAGTGAAACATCGGCCCAGTGCATTGTAGACCTGTTCATTACAAAAAATAATGATGCAAATCACTGTGAAATGAACCTACAATGTAAGCTAGAATGCCTCAGCAATGAATGACACATTCTATCTAATGGGTCAGTCCAGTTGAAGTAAGTGAACATGTCTATAACTTACCTGGTGAATGTCACTGAAATATAATAGCATGCAGAATTTATATGTAAATATCTCAAAAACAAATCTGATCCACTAATTTGGGCCTTAGGTATATTATAGTTTCCATTTTAGTTTGATTGATAAATAGGTTGCTCGGCTTCTCGCTAACTGCATCCAAATCAGGCAATCTCTCATGTAATAAGACACACCACAAACATAACTCCTTCTTGTGCTAAGTTACAGAGGCACGTGATTTCAACTGACAGTTGTTCGTGCAGGCCTAAATTTTGTTTCTTTGAGGAGAAACTTGTTTACTAAAAACTAACCTTAACCATTCTAATTTACTAAACGTATAAGACATAGCAATTTCTGTAGTTTAAAGCACCATGCTGTAATGCTACTAAAAAGTAAAATAAACAAAAAGTTGTGTCCAAGGGTTTAAGGATACTTTCTGACTCCTTTTTGCACTTTGCCCATGTTTTATAAATGTGGCTGTCAGTACATTCTCCAACTTGTAAGAGTTTTCATAGGAAGATTCACAATTATTAATGGATCTAGATACATGTTAATATAATATGAAGGAATCATTTTGAAAGCAATCTGATTAGTCGATCAGAGGGAGGCTGCAAATTGACTGCATCTACTGTATATCTGTGGCCTATGGACCACTAATTACTCACATAAGAGATGGACTGCAAGTAAATCAGGAAACAAGCACCATTTTATGACCAGATGTCAGAAGCCGTGCACCATACTGTCCTGTGGATAACTGTTTTAACTTGCTGCACACAGTGTCAGCTGTAAATAACTCAAGAATATGTTAGGGAAAATAATCAAAATGTTGGGACTTCAGCCTCACTACTTACTTCAGCAACATGAATTTTAATCAGAAAATCCATAAAATATATAAATAATAGCAGATGCTATCTTTCCCCAGTTCCTAGAGTATCAGTTTTGGTCAGAGACTTCACCGCAGGACAAGCACAACAATCTGTCCTCTTAAATTTACAGAAGTATGACATATTGTGGTGATACCAACCTGCACAGATACTGTACAAGATATTCACAGATTTTTGTTTATCTAAATAATCCAAATTTTAACAAATGATTTCCTTTTTCTCTGTAACAATAAAACAGTACCTTGTACTTGATCCAGACTAAGATATAAATCATCTGTATTGGAAGCAAAACCAGCCTATTGGGTTTATTTAATGTTGAAATCAATGTTGATAAATGCAAGTTTATGCACTTTGGCAAAAATAATATAAATGCAAGTTATACACTAAATGGCAGTGTGTTGGGAGTTTCCTTAAATGAGAAGGATCTTGGGGTTTTTGTAGATAACAAGTTGTCTAATTCTTGGCAGTGTCATTCTGTGGCTACTAAAGCTGGTTAGAGGGATGGAAGACTTAAATTATGAGGGTAGACTGTCAAGGTTGGGGTTGTTTTCTCTGGAACAAAGGTGCTTGCGAGGGGACATGATTACACTTTACAAGTACATTAGAGGACATTATAGAAAAATAGCAGGGGACATTTTTACCCATAAAGAGGATCACCGTACCAGAGGCCACCCCTTTAGACTAGAGGAAAAGAACTTTCATTTAAAGCAACGTAGGTGGTTCTTCACAGTCGGGACAGTGAGGTTGTGGAATGCACTGCCGATGTGATGGCTGATCCAGTTAATGACTATAAGGGGCACATTTATCAAGGGTTGAATATCGAGGGTTAATTAACCCTCGAAGTTGAATCCTTCGAATTTGAATATCGAATTCGAAGGATTTGGCAAAAATACTTTGATCAAACGATTCGAACGATTTTAATCGATCGATCAAAGGATTTTCCTTCGATCAAAAAAAGCTTAGAAAAGTGATGGGGAAGGTCCCCATAGGCTAACATTGTACCTCAGTAGGGCTCCAAATCCACTATTTGGGATTCGGCCGAATGCCCTAATCCTTCATGAAAGATTCAGCCGAATACCGAACCGAATCCGAACCCTAATTTACAAATTATGTAAATTAGGGGTAGGAAAGGAAAAAGTCAAAAAAATTCTTCTTTTGTGATGAAAAGTCGTGTGATTTCCTACCCGCCCCTAATTTACATATGCAAATTAGGATTCGGTTCGGCCAGGCACAAGGATTCAGCCGAATCCTGCTGAAAAAGACCGAATCCTGGCCGAATCCCGAACCGAATCCTGCTTCAGTGCATCCCTAATATCCGTATATAGAATTTATGTGAAAGTAGGGAGGGGTGTGTGTATGGATGCTGGGTTTTCATTTGGAGGGGTTGAACTTGATGGACATTGTCTTTTATTCAACCTGAATTAACTATGTAACTTTTCTAATAGACATGAATGGGTATGAAGATCCAAATTGCAGAAAGATCCATTATTCGGAATTCCCCAGCTCACAAGCAATCTGAAAAACAGGTCCCATACCTGCAGAAAAGGGCAAAGACAAAATAACTATCAAACCTATATATGATAATGATTCAGATAGGCAAGCAGTTCAGTTACCCTAATAAAAGGTGCTTTGATCACCGCTTGTAGATCCTATATTTATTATTCCTGTTTCACACTTGAACATTAAACAACAATCTCAAACAGATCAGTATATAAAAACAAGGCAATTCCAAATAGGGAAGTGGTCATATAGAATATGTCTGCAAGGCTACACGATTCAACAAACAAAGACTTTTGAGAAGTGCTTGAAGGTGTCAATTTATTACATTCACTGCGCTCAAAAATTTGAGTTTTTCCCTTTTAAAAACTCAACCAGAAAAAAATTGATGTTTAATAAATAGGCCCCTTAACTGGGTAGTTCTTGCCAGAACCAATTTACCTAAATTTTCCAGCAGTTTTGGCACAGACACTAACTGGGTATTTTCTGACAGAAGCAATTTACCCAGCTCAGAATCTGTCAAATAAAGGGGAGGACATTGTTTCAAATAGCAAGACAGGGATTACAGGATTATGTGCAACTAGTATTATATAAATCATTGTAACATTGGTTTTGACGAATCTGCTACATTGTGATTTGAGGTTAGTTATCTTTTAAAAGTTGTATGATTGAAAAGCTGAAAGACATATCAAACTATTCAGTGCTCATAGCACTGGGTGCAACTAGGTAAACTGTTGAAGGAAAGAAATGAAATAGACCAGATTGAACTGGATAAATGTAAGGTATTTCACTTAAACCCTCCTATGTTTACTGGAAATAAAAGTATCATTTGTGGCATTCAAATAAATGAAAGAATGTTGATATTCATCACACAAGTTAAACTGTGTAATAAAAAAGACTGTGTTATGTAAAAAGTTAAAGGAAGATAAAACATAACAGCATACTTTCTAAGTATTTGCACAGTGGCTTTCTAAAATACAGTAAGGGGAATGTCTGTGCACCTTGGGTTACGTGGCCAACGTTGTACACACACATTTTCTGGGGTCAGTTAAAAAAAATGCATTTGCATTTAAAAAGGGCTTATTTACTATGGACAGAGTTGCATGTGCTGGAGTGCTAACAGGGAACAAAACGGCCTCCACTGTTGTGTCATCAGGGTGCACACTTGTTTGTAAGTACATGTGTGGGTGAGGGGGGTGCAGGTGGCTGCCCAGTTTGCCTAGGGCTCCCTTGCAGTGCTTGACAGTACTAGGTGCTAGCTAGAAGATGTTAACAGTGAATTTTCTAGAACAGTTATGGGATCCTTATCTGGAAACCCGTTATCCAGAAAGCTCTGAATTACAGGATGGCCATCTTCATGAGACTTTATTTTATCCAAATAATCCAATTTTTTTTAAAAAAAAAGATTCCCTTTTTCTCTGTAGTAATAAAACAGTATATTGAACTTGATCCAAACTAAGATATAATGAATCCTTATTGGAAGCAAAACCAGCCTATTGAGTTTATTTAATGGTTTTCTAATAGACTTAACGTATGAAGATCCTTTATCCAGAAAACCCCAGGTCTCAAACATTCTGAATAACAGGTCCCATACCTATACTGTGCTTGTGTACTGGATGACATTCTCATTAATACAGAACTATAATTGCAGACCTCTCACATGCATGTGTGCGCATGCAGACGGCTGTCACTAAAGTCTAGCTGCCCTAGGCCTGGGCCTATGTGGCCTCACTACAAATCTGGGCCTGTATATTACTGTACTCGGGGACAGTGAACATAAGTGAAATAAAAAGTAATTATCAATAAAAAAATGTGATCTCATTGTAGATTTCACATGTCAACTGCAAGAACTTGCAAGGGACATTTGGATTTACTTTTCAACCCTCTGCTTTATCCCTCAGGTCAGGGTAGGTAATACTGAGTCCGAGTTCATAATTCTTCTTCCACCTTGCATCCATAGATTTGGGTCTTCCTAGTCTCCCCCTTCCCATAGTTCTATCAGTTACCCTCAATTAACCCTTACAAGAACATTTTGGCTATTCCCTTTGAACTTTCATTTGATGCAGGATAGGCGTTTCTTTATGGTGAGGACAATGAGGTTGCCCTGCTGGGTGATGTTGTGATGGCAGATAGTATTAATGTGAAGAATGGCTTGGATGATTTCTAGAACAAGCCTTACATCCGATAACCTCTACAATTTGTTAGTATAGATATAGTGAATAAAGTACCCCCTCTTGTAAAATATAACGATATTATAAGTCACCGAGGAGTTCCATGACCATATCAAATGTTTTTATACAGGTCATGGAACTTGAGTTGACTTCTAATATCTTCAAATTTTGCAAGAGGGTTACTTTATTAATTATAATACATAAGCTTCAGTGAGTCATGTGACAGAAATGACATCACTAAGCTCTGATTATAAACAATGACATCACTAAGTACCATTTATAAGGTTATTATTTACAGGGTATTCATGGCTCTTGAGTATTATATTGGTATAATACAGTATAGTTACATATGAGAGTGTATAAATTGGTATGTATTAGTATGCGCATTTGATGTTCATTGGGGACCATTTGGAAGGATTGAATTTGAGAGACTTTGGTCTTTTTTCAATCCAACTTAACTATGTATGTGTGTGGTCATTCGAGCAGCATTAATTTTCTATAACATATAATAACTAAGTCCATCTCAGAAGCTGCTTTTAGCACTGTAATTATTTTTATAATAGATTTACAGCCCCAAGCATTCAAAGGAGGAGTATTTGATTTTTTTTTATTCATGTACAAAAAAAAGTTTTTCTACAACAAGTGCTTGTAATATAAAAATAAATAAATATATAAATATAAGTTTAGGTATGTACTGTAAATGGCAATATCACCATATTGAACAAACATAGTAACAACTTTTTTTTGGATTTCTTGCATCAGTTAATCTGTTTTCTGCATGGTGTGGTGTCTTTAAGTCTTGCCAAGAATTTTATCATTGAAATATTCAAAACAAATTTCAGTCACATCATGTTTTAGCGAGTGATGTATTATTCTTTTTTTGTAACAGTCTGACCCTTTGCTTTGGTATCTTCTAGAGAGGCAGTTTCATTGGTATAGTTGTTGGGTGAGCAGTATATGTCAAATATCCCTATTTCAGTTCAAAGGACATCCATGTGTTCTGTGTCTGCTGTATCTTCTAGGAAATTATTTACCCTTGCCCCATGGACTCATGTAAAACAAAAATGGAAAACCAAGCATAACCAGTGATTTGATCTGGTGTAGACTGGGAAATACAAGAGCCTGAACCTCAACAGAGGATCTGTGCCATAAGTCCTTCCCTAGGCTGTAATATCTGCCTGATTGTCCAGCAGACCTCAAATGCTTTGGCCATCAGGTTGCTTGCCATTGGGTAGGAAAAGTCAGAAGTGTCGTATTAAAAAATTCATAAGTATGGCTGCATAATAATCAGGGATGCACCGAATCTAGGATTCGGTTCGGGATTTGGCCAGGATTCAGCCTTTTTCAGCAGGATTCGGCCGAATCCTTCTGCCCGGCCGAACCGAATCTGAATCCTAATTTGCATATGCAAATTAGGAATGGGGAGGGAAATCGCATGACTTTTTGTCACAAAACAAGGAAGTAAAAAATGTTTTCCCCTTCCACTCCTAATTTGCATATGCAAATTAGGGTCCGGATTTGGTTCGGTATTCGGCCGAATCCTTTGTGAAGGATTCAGGGGTTCGGCCGAATCCAAAATAGTGGATTCGGTGCATCCCTAATAATAATCAATTCACTTTGTATATCATTTTTGCAAAACGTGCAGCCTAGCTTATTGATGTATTTACAGCTCTGGTAATGCAGAAAGGCAAGTGTTTAAGAATGTTGCAGAGCTATACATTTCCCTGGATTGAAACAGTGGATCAGCGCTGTATAATCTACAGTTGTATTGTCAACCATTAAGATATGTCAAAGATCAGCAACTGTTGTGCAATTGCAGATATTTATTTTATGACTGCAACCTTTAAACTTTAAAGGTATCATAAAATCATGTGTAAGGACCCTGGGACCTTTGTGATGTCACTGGCTGACAACTGAAGTGTCTCTAAACTGTACTTTACAAATGTAGCACTTCAAAATGAAACACTTTTGAAACAGAAATATAAAAATATTGCCTATGGCACTGATTAAAAATTCAGGCATATATTCCTTAAATATCTGTGATAAACTGCCTATTCATCTATATACATACTAGACACATTCTTGAATGGATGCTTCTCGGGTGTCTTACAGAAGGAGGTTTATTCTAGCTCTTTCTTTTGGAAAATTTTTGACCTTGTTATATTGGGAACAGATACTGTACAATTATATTCTGTTTTATACCAGGTTTTGCCCTATTATTATTGCTATTTGTATATCGCCATCCTCTCCGACAGAGCATTTTAGAGTAAAGCCATAATTCATTTGCTCTTTAAAAGACGCTTAGCATAAAAAGAAAGAAGGATCCTTTACATTTCTGATTCTGTAACCTCACTCCACAAAAGTAATGCTGGAATACACGTTTCCCTTATTTTAATTCAGTCTCTGGTGGTGTCAAACGAATGCATGGATGTAATTGAGCCATTTCTTCATTCAACTTGTTGTTGGCATGGAAAATCTCTTGCTTCTCAATGTATGCAAAGACATTGTTGCGTGTTCTGGATTTCTTGTTCCTGTGTCCCAGGCACTCTTGACACCGCTTGCCAATCAGATACACCATCTCACAAAGATTTAAAAAAATGCAGAGTATTGTAGTGGCAACCATAAATAGAGTGAATATGTTTTTTTCTGTGGGCCTTGATATAAAACAGTCAACGATGTTTGGACATGGCTTTATGGAGCATTTAACCAGATTGGGAAGAGAATAGTTATGGTAGATCCGATAAAAGACATAGAGGAAAACTGAATCTACTGCTGCTTTAGCTAGAAGGCTTAGTAGATAAGTCCACCATAGGCCTCCTCTCTTCTTTCCTACGTCTAAATAAAGTCGGCCACTATTTTCTCCCAGTTTCTCTCTGTGCTTTCTCTCGCGGTCCTCTCGGTAAGCAACATGCATTATGACAAGAAGGGATGGACAGGTGACCATGATGAGCTGGAGAGCCCAAAGTCGTATATGGGAGACAGGGAAATAATAATCATAGCAGACATTGGTACATCCTGGTTGTTTAGTGTTGCAGTCGAACTCTCCCTGTTCATCACCCCAAACCCTTTCAGCTGCGACCACATAGACCATAAGCCTGAAGATAAATACAATGGAAAGCCATATGCGGCCAAAGGCAGTAGAGTAATTGCTCACACCACTGAGGAGACCTTGAAAGAGTGCCCAATTCATGGTGTACCTGTTTAAAAAAAATATAGTCATTACAGTGTAACAGAAAATGTACATACAATTAGGTGGTTATTTACTAAAACTCATTTTTTTTCTGGTCAGGCTCTTTGGGGTAAAAGCTCATATTTTTTGTGGATTTCTTTTTTATCCCAATGCTACAAAAAGCCTGAATCCAAAAACCCGTCATCTCAAACCTGTTTAAGTCATGTACAGGTATGGGACCTGTTATCCAGAATGCTCGGGACTTGGGGCTTTCCGGATAACGGGTCTTTCCATAATATGAATCTTCATATCTTTAGTCTACTTGAAAACCATGTAAAAATGTAATTAAACCCAATGGTCTGGTTTTGCTTCCATTAAGGATTAATTATATCTTAGTTTGGATCAAGAACAAGGTACTGTTTTATTATTACAGAGAAAAAGGAAATCATTTATTAAATTCAGATTATTTAGATAAAATTGAGTCTATGAATGATGGCCTTTTTGTAATTTGGAACTTTCTGGATAATGGGTTTCTGGATCCCATACCTGTACAGTATACTGTAAGTCAATGGCAGATGTCCCTATCCCAATTTGAAGATATTGTGGTCTCCACTGGGTTTAGTCCAATAATCTGAAAAATTCAAGGTTCTCACACAACAACCTGAAAACATTGAGCGATGCAGGAGTAAAGTCTGGAAAATTTGTATGATTTGAGTTGTCGCACGATTTTATCGAGTTTTTTCTCGACCCAAGTTATTTTAGTGATAAATGAGGTAAAATTGTGGATGGGAGTTTGGTCGAGCTTGGTTTAATAAAATTAAATTTTAAATTCAGATTTTAGTAAATAACCCCCTATGAGGAATATTAAAAGGCTGGGCCACTATACACATATAGCATAGCTATAGTAGTTCTTTTAATTGTGTTGCCTCATTTCACTGTCAGAGCAAGGAATGGGGTAAGTATGCATTGGTCACCAATATTTTAAAAAAATAGTGAACATTGAAAAGAACATAAAAATGTACTATAGCTTATTAACAACAGGACAGATTTCCTGCAATGCAGTGTTGCATTAGCTGCATATCACCTTCTCTATGTATGGTGAGAAAACTGCTTTAAATGAAATTCCCCAGTCCAGAGATTTTTGGGTTCATGCTTCTTTTTTGTGGTCTGTGCCACTTACATTACAACAATGTTACAGATACATACAATCATTGTTAACTTGGTAGCCACCATTTAAGGGGTTGTTCACCTTTGAGTTAACCTTTAGTATGATGTAGAGAGTGCTATTGTGAGACAACTTGTCATTGGTTTTCATTTTTTATTATTTGTGGGTTTTGAGTTATTTAGCTTTTTATTCAGCAGCTCTCCAGTTTGCAATTCAGCAATCTGGTTACTATGGTCCAAATTACCCTAGCAACCATGCACTGATTTGAATAAGAGACTGGAATATAAATAGGAGAGGGCTTGAATAGAAAGGCGATAAATAAAAAAAAGCAATAATCATACTTTTGTAGCCTTACGGAACATTTGTAGGAAAGCTGGAAATAGTCAGAAGAAGGCATATAATTTAAAAAAAAACTACAAAAAATAATGAATTGTGAAAAGTGTAGAATTGGCCTTTCTATAACTTACTAAAACTTAACTTAAAGGTGAACAACCCTTTTAATCCAATTCATGCTGCCCAACCATTCCCTGCTTGATCCTTCCAAAAAAGAGCCAGACTCACAGTTTGGGAAGCCTGTTTTAGTAAAGTAAATTAATAAAGAGCAATAGAAATTGTTTCCCCCTAGAATCAATTATCGAACTGTTTCATGACCCCAGAATGAATCCATCTTCATGAGTATTCTCCTTCTAGCCCTCATTTCAAATGAGCACCAGCATATGATGGTAAGTGAACCTGAATATTAGGTTGGCTAAAATCTGCATGCCAATTTATCTCAACCATATTAGAGGGAGTAAAGAAAAATATGGGATTTCAGTGCATACAGTAAATATTGCTGCTCAATGCAGTGTCACACAAAAATTGTTGATATATAGCCTGTCCATGGACTTACAGAATCCTATCCTATATGGTTCTATATATAGAGAGATATAGGGCAGAATAGAACTGAGCCATACAAGACTGGGTCTGGTGTCTGATGCTGTATGCATTTACCTTTTCATATATTTTACAGTATAAAACTGGATGATTGTGTTTACTAATACCTTACATTTACATCAAAGCCATGATAACTTATATTAAGCACCACTGTGTTAAACAGAAAAGTATCTTGCTGTGATTGCTAATTTGTTGAGTATGTTGCTGTGTGACTACATTGCAGGGGTTGCAGCAAGATACTTCACCTTCCGCCTCATCAGAACATGTTTTACGATCTTAAAATTCCTCACCTTTAATATGGGACGCCTGTAATAAAACAGATTTCTACAGGGCACCATGGAATGTATCTGTATTGTTCTTTGTGGAGATTCTCCTAAACAAAGGGCACATGGATCCCATCCTGGGTTCATATACAAGAGTAAAAAAGCACTTACCTTCATCTGTTGGTGTCAGCTCCCAGCAGGTTATACTATCTGCTGTGCATTGCAAGTATTCAGTTCAGCCCGAAGTAAACACTTTCCATTGTGTAGAATTGTAAACTGAGGGGATATTGCCGACATCTGAGTCACAGGGAGTGTCGAAATTTTCAAACAGAACAGCTTTTCCCTGTACCTTCCCTGTAAAGAAAAGAATAAAAAATAAACCGGATCTGTAAGTTTCTTAGCCAATCTAAGAGCAAGCTGTCAACAGAGGTGTGTGTTCAAATTGCGCTATGCATGAGAGGATTAACCCTTCAGTAAAGGTGGCCAGCTTCAAAACGGGGTGTTTTCAGCCACAGGGCTTAAGCAAAATGAAATAGGTGGATTGCACACCCTGCATGAAAAAGTTTTATTCATCACAGAGTTAATGTAACTTGCCCTACTCGTTTTGACCATCAAATGGTCTTCATCAGGGGAAAAACTACAACAGGGTTTAAGCAACTGGGGATATTTTAGAATATTATTATTTAGATTTTTGCACCACAAGCAGCTGTGTTATCAAACTTGTGAGATTCCAGATGTAATTATCATCAACCTTTATTTATGTAGTGTCACTATATCAGACAGAGCTTATTTAACAGTGATTGATTATCATTCACAGTCCCTGCCCCAGTTGAGTTTACACTCTTGGATCCCTATCACATTCATATAGAGTAGGTACAAATTGCCTAAGGAGCCAATTAACCTACCAGTGTGTTTTTGAAGCATGGGAGGAAACTGCTGTTCCCAGGGGAGACCTACACAGACACAAGTAGAACATACAAACTGTTCTGTGGTGAGAATCAAACCCTGGTTTGGGAGTTCTAAGAGCTGTAGTCAGCAAGATGCCCATGATCCCTGAAATGTGTCCCCAAATTTCCTGCACTGGGGTCTTCTTCTCTCAATGTTCTGATGGTATAAGCAACACTTTGCAATGTTACACTGAATCATCTAATTAACAATTCAACAATTTTAATGAAATCATATGGATTGTGATGTTTACAGCAGTGTGGTGAATAAAGCTTGCAGAGGTTTAACAATAGCTGTATTCTGTGGCACACTTTATTACAGCCCAGGAAGCATAGTAGTGGCCGATGCTGCAGAGTAATGTATTAAACAGCGTAATACATTAAGAGGTAAATTTACTAAGCAGCGAAAATTTGCCAGCGACAGCTGCGTAGCCATCACAAAACTTCGCCAGTCGAAAATTGGCTCAGACAACGCTAATTTACTAAAATGCAAAGTTGCATCCAGGGAGCCGAATGCTGTTGAATTTTCACTAGCGTTACTTCGGCAATCAAAGCGATGATGCGTTAGCTTTCAATTATGCCTAGAGCAACTCCGTTAGATGTCTTCACTCTAAGGCTAATTTGCATACAGAAGGAAAATGTATGGAGGAACCCGGTTACCCAAAAAAAGGTCTTTTGCAGGCTATCACTCTGAAAAAAGGAAAAGACGCCAGAGTTTTTTGGGACTTAGAAACTTTTTCCACTAAAAAATGATGTAAGTAACAGAAGATTTAGGAAGATCTATGCACTCCAATGCACCTCACCTGGTCTGAGTTGGTAAAGGCAAGTCCAGAGAAAGAGGTAACGTTCAGTAAAATCCGCATCTTAGTGAATTTGTGGAGTAACGTCCATTCGCCAGAGAATAATTCGCTTGGCAATAGATTGAGAATGACCGCTAGCGTCTGTCTCTTTCGCTAGCGAAGTTACGCCTGCGTCCGTTAGTAAATCGGCAAAGTGCCTGAAAGCAGTAATGCTTGCAAATCGTCGCCAGCATTAGTCACTTCGCCCTTTAGTAAATCTGCTCCTATGGACAGCTGTAAAATAATAGAAAACAACTTTGTCATTAATCATGGTGCATTATTTTAAATGAATTAAGTCTGCGTGAACTGCCCATTGCTGGACCAAAATGTCTACACATGGAGGAAAGTTGAATTAGACATTTATGTTTCCTTCTTCTCCTCCTTGCACATGTACACAGGGCTGCCATCAGGGGGGGAGAGGGGGGACAAGTGTCCCGGGCCCGGGGCTGAAGGGGGGCCCGGCAGTTTTGCACTTCTCGAAGAGCCGGGCCCCCCTTGACCGCTCCACAGCCGTGCCTCTGCTTGCAAAGTACCGAACAGCCGAATTCGGAAGTGCCGAACATACGAAGTCCTAAGCGGTGGAAAGACCCAAAGTCACGAAAGGAGCCAACACTGAAGTCCTGAAGTGGCGAAAAGAAACAAAGTCACGAAAGGAGCCGACACTGAAGTCCTGAAGACCTGAAAAACAGCTGAAAATAGTCCTGAAGCCATGAGTTTTACTAGTTTAGGATTTGCCTCTAACTAAAACTTGCACCTAAAATCAGGCTTACATTCAGCCCTAACTGCAGAGGTCACACGAAATCGAATCAGGTTTTTTTTTAACTATACTTACAACTTCTAAAATTGTCTTATACATCATTGGATTATTAGAATGCAGGCTCCTACAAGTATGTTAGCCTGTTATTGCCTTAAGACCTTCACATTGTAAGTTATTGTTAGCCAGAGCCGGGCCAACCCAGCCAGGCGCCCTAGGCAACCTGGCTGGCCACGGCGCCGGCTGAGTGCGTGCTGTGGTGCGCATGCGCGTTACGGCGCTATAGCGCGCATGCGTGAAACTGCGATATGGCAAAAGCGCAATTAAGAAAAAATATCTACGGCAGTCGGGGAGAGACAGGGCCGGACAATGGGGTGGGCGACAGAGCAGGTACGTGCCTGGCGCCCCCCCAGCTTTGCGCCCTAGGCACGTGCCTACTCTGCCTACCCCTAGTTCCGGCCCTGTTGTTAGCCCTCTGATTTCATTTTGAATTGTAACCCTTATTGATTAAGACTATAAAGATTTTCATTCATCCAGTTCATGGTATATCTAAAATAAGTAATTATAAAACAACTGGACTTGCTGAGTAATTATTGAAGACGTTTCACTACTCATCCGAGCAGCTTCTTCAGTTCAACTGACTGGTGTGGGAAATTCTCATCACATAAACTCTTCCACTAATCCAATCACAATGGCACATTATAACTCTTCAAAGAGATGACATCTGAAGAAATTCACAGAGGTGTTGATTCTGTGTAGTTACTGTGATAGGATTATCCAATGTGTCATGCAAGTCATAGAAAGAGGTGTTAGAGTTGCATGAATGGATGTGTGAAGTGTTCTGAATCTGCCGGGGTACAGATGTTAGAACAGCATTGTATGTAGCAGACAGGTGGTGTTGAAGGCCCCCCCTCTGTTCAGGGATGGTTTCTCCACCTTGACATGAATTGCCTCTTTCACGCCTCGTTCAAACCAGCGGTCTTCTTTATCCAAGATTTGGACCTTGCTATCTTCAAAGGAATGTCCCTTGTCTTGTAGGTGTAGAAAGACAGCTGAGTATTGTCCTGTAGAGTTCGCCCTCCTATGCTGAGCCATTCACTTGGAGAGCAGTTGTTTTGTCTACCCAATGTATAAATCTGTGCACTCCTCAGTACACTGGACTTCGTATACCACATTGCTTTGTTTTTCTTTAGGTGTTGGATCCTTTGGGTATATCAGTTTTTGTCTCAGTGTGTTGCTAGGTTTGAAAAATCCTCCTGAGTTTCTCTGACACTCCAGTTACATATGGGATGACTATGTTTCGCCTGCTAGTCTCTGGGTGGTTATTTGTATTGGTGTTTATTGGTGTTCCTGTTGGGCTTGGTTGCTGCTGTTTTAACAAAGGCTCAGTCTGGGTAGCCTTGATTTCAAGGTGGAGAAACCGTCCCTGAACATAGGCGGGGACCTTCGACACCACCTGTCTGCTACATACAATGCTGTTCTCACATCTGTACCCCGGCGGTTTCAGAACACTTCACACATCCATTCATGCAACTCTAACAAGTAACACCTGTTTCTAGGAGTTGCATGGCACATTGGTAATCCTATCATAGCTGCTCGGATGAGTAGTAAATCATCTTCAATAATTACTCAGCAAATTCAGTTGTTTTATAATTCCTTATTATTAAATTTTTTATGGCTGTGTTTGTTATAAACTATTTTAAAGTGCTGCATAACTGTAACAGGTGGACGGCGGTGGGGTACCCCAAAAATCACTAGTACCTCTGCTGATACACCTTGAGTATAGTGATATGTGGGTCAAGTTTTTTTTTCCCACACCCACCTCCTCCTCTCTATTTATAGGCCTGTACCGACACACCCAAACCTTTTTTGACATCATCAGCAGACCACAAGCCTATAAAAACAGAAGCTGGCAGTGCCAGGTCATGGCAAAAGAGCTCAACCCAAACCTGCCTATGACCCACAAATGAAGTGCTGAGGTCAACACAAACCCACCCGATCCGCGGGTATTGGACTGGCCGCGCATCACTACTTGAGTCCGATCCAAGGGACTCAACACCCAACAACTCCCAGTAGGGCACATAGTACATAAGACTCTTCTTTCTCAGCTATTGGAGGAAGGATTTACCACACTGTATCTCCACCATAAGACAAATACTTTAAATAATTTGTGCACCAGTGGTTCTTTAAAAACAGATTAACTTTTATTTGAACCAAAGCATACACTTTCAAAATTGGTGGGTGCAGGCATGATGTTACAATATCAAACATTAAATGCTTCCAACAACAATCACAAC
Organism: Xenopus laevis; assembly: GCF_017654675.1. Classification (NCBI taxonomy): domain Eukaryota; kingdom Metazoa; phylum Chordata; class Amphibia; order Anura; family Pipidae; genus Xenopus; species Xenopus laevis. The sequence continues at coordinate 92,850,857 of NC_054373.1, forward strand.
CTTTAAGGTTCATTGTTCACAACACCCCAGATGTAGTATTGTCTGCCTTTGGTGCACAATCCCCAGTGAAGGTGAATCTCACAGGGGTTGCAAGAATCTCTCTATCCCTGAGCCCAACCGTTTGAGTCCCTATCCTGGTGTCCATGTTACACCATTGTATTAACCTTCCCAGTCTCCTCATTGAGCCTTTGGTTGCTCTATTAACTAACTCTTGATCCTATCTTCACGTCTAGAGTAAGTCCCTTTTTATCACCTAACCTTACACTGTAAGGGGCCTACTCCCCCTCCCAACTGTTATTAGGACCAAGCCTAGTTTCTAACACCTTTAACCCTCTACATAACATTCTGGTGCTGTATAATTAATGATGATGATGAAGTCAATACACATTTGCTACCCATGGAATGTTCAGTTCTCACAGAATATGCCAGTTTCTTATCATATATAGAGAAATTAGGCTCCCCTTCCACTTCACTCCAGCACTATTTTTTTATGTTATGTTTTATATCTACCATTTATTCATCTTTGTTTTTGTTTTGGAATGTTTATGCAGTTACCATTATCATCTCTTAAGTAATAGAAAGCATTACTCACAGCTGGCATCACAAACATTTTGACAAGATTAACAAAAACAAAGTTCAAGGGCCTGATGGAATATTCCCACAAGTCCTTGCAAAGCTTATCATAGCTTTACCAAGGCCATTATGTTCAGCAGGGGCAGACTCTGGTTTGTCTGGTATTTTTCCAATGAATCTGGGACATCTGATAAAAGTTCATCATTATAGAACAGAGTATGTTGTACAAAAAGGTGTGCAAGTTTAATATCTACATGTGGAAAGTAGCTCAGATTCAACACCTACGCACCTTTTCAATCTATGTGCTTCTGGGAAATGATATTCCTTTATACAGGTTATAATATATAACTTACATTATCTGCATAGACTTGGCCAGTGAAATTACGTTTGTAGAAGTAATATAAATAATTTATAATCTAGGAATATTTTTCCTGTATGCATATTAGCATATTAAAAAGAAACATAAAATAACTGGGGGATTCCAATTTCTTAGACACACTGCAGTCACTTACCTCTTAGCGCAATGGTACATGAGGAGATTTGTTCCCACAAATTATTTGCCCCCAAGAGAGGAGATTTATCATGGGCTACTAGAAATTTCCTCTCCTGGAGGCAATTAATCGCCTCGCAATGCTTCCCCACCAGGGATAATGTAAATTGTAAATGTAATGTAAAAAATATGTGGTGCTTTGTTTTTCTGAAGTCGCCCAAATTTGCATTCCAAGAAATCATTGGGCAACTTCGGAAAGCCAAAGCAACTCATTTGTTCTCATATAAGTGGACCGACTAATCTCCTTTTGTGTCAGTGCCATTACCCTGGTCAGAGTTCCCCTTCCTTAAAAAGTGCATCTGTCCAGGATACTTTTGTGTACACTTGCTCGCTTCTGTCTGCATAAATTTGAATCATGGACAACTCACTGGGGACTCATTTAGCAATGCTTGGCGAATTTGTACCTTGTCAGTAACCCATGGCAACCAATATGCATATTTTGTAGGACTGATTCACCCATTTCCCCAAAATGGTTGTGACCTAGGTAGTTCCCTTCTAAACCTGTCCCTTGCTGGGAATGCATGCAATATAATTGATGTTGCAGTGCTAAGAAAAAAAATTCAGCTGCAGTTTTGTTTATATGAATTGGTAATTGCCATTGCTTTTAATTGAATGAGCTCCTGCCACATTTGCATGATACACCTTCCAATAAAGAGCCATAGCCATGCTAGCTACGCCTACCTTATGTGGCCCTAACATAACGCAACTTCTTCTCTTGCTTGTATCCATGCTTCAGTGTCCAGCATCCTTGCCTCATTCAGTGACATAATTAAGCCTCCACATTGTTGAGACCTCTATGTCTTTAAGGGACCTTACCAGCGACGGGGCCCCAGCATAGCTGTTCGAACTGGAGGGGACACGTACATAAGTAATGACAAAACTTCTTATCAAGCTGACACAGCAATGTGATTCTCCTTTCGTACTTGTGCTAGTCTCACTTGTAATATAAAAGCATTTTGTAATGTTTGCTGCGCAGCAAGATTGGACAAGTCTCCTGCAAAATGTCCAATCACACCTGCAGCAAACATTGTATATACAGAATGCTTTCCTACAGGCGCAGGTATAGATGGAGGATGCATTGATGTTTACTAAGTTAGCTTACTGTGCAGTTTTGCCATCAAATATTTACATTTCCCTTCCTGTTCTGACATCTATGCTTGGGCCTATAC